>NW_027361737.1:18430000-18780000 GCF_039654945.1 Dendrobates tinctorius | reverse complement strand
TCAGGCCCGGGGCCATCGGGGGCAGCAAACCCAAGGTGAGACCCCAGCTCCCAACAATGAGCACAAAACACTCAGCAAAGCATGGAGAACAATACACTAACCATAGGAAGAATCCCAATAATGGCAATATCACCCCTGCTTCATCCAGAGCAATATTATCCTGCATGGCTTATTACATGTCAGTGGCCATTAATGAAACTATCTATCTAGGCAAGTGGTTATGAGATAGATAAATAGAAATAGATACAGAAAGAGGGAGATAGATAATAGATAGATAATAGATAGATATAGAGATAAATAATAGATAGATAATAGATAGATATAGAGATAGATAATAGATAGATAATAGCTAGATATAGAGATAGATAATAGATAGATAATAGATAGATAATAGATAGATATAGCGATAGATAATAGATAGATAATAGATAGATAATAGATAGATAATAGATAGATATAGAGATAGATAATAGATAGATAATAGATAGATAATAGATATATATAGAGATAGATAATAGATAGATAATAGATAGATAATAGATAGATAATCGCCTTTGAGATGAGTCCATAAAGACCCCCCCAAGTTTTGGCACAATTTCTGTGGAGTGCCTCCTGCCTCCCCTCTGCTGCACACTGCTCCTCCACTGGCTGTTCAGGCTCTTTCCCCCATTATTCTACAATGCTACTGCTGCTATTATTTATATGGATATTTAGATAGCGATTGTACAATTACAAGTAGTTCGATTATCCATGTATCGTGTTCTGTATTTTGGTATCCTGCTTTTACTTTCAAAAAGTACTTTCACCCGAATATAGAAAAAAAAGAAAAACAATTAAGCACACTATTACAAGATAGATACATAGAATAACAGATACATAGATATATGCTACACGATAGATAATCAAATATCCATGACTTTTTTTGTCATTAGGAATAATGTGATACGGATCAACAAGTGATTAAACATTGACGCGTTCATTTAATATGGGAAAAAAACATATTATGGACAATATAATCGATTGACTGCATTAGAACTGAACTCAGTAGACATGAGGCTGAGGTGTCATCTGCACCGACCATATGCTGCTCATCTGATCAATACACACCGATGACCCGGAGTCAAACTGCTGGGGAATGGTCTCTAATACAGATCTCTCTCTCTTTTTCTCTCTCTCGCTCGCTCTCTATCTATCTATCTATCTATCTATCTATCTATCTATCTATCATCTATCTATTATCTGTTTATCTATTCATATCTATCTATCTATCTATCTATCTATCTATCATCTATCTATTATCTATCTATGTATTAATATCTATCTATCTATCTATTAATACTGTATCTATCTGTATATCTTGTAATAAACTGTCTAATCCTTCATGTTCTATATCTGGGTGAATCTGGGTGTTCTGCTATCACATGTATTAGGCAGATGTATAATTTGACCTGTAGACCTGTAGTATGTGGAATGTAATATCCGTTTACTATATATTATCTATCTATATTTCTATTAATATTTTATAGCTATATTGCACAATAATTCATATATATATATTAACAATCTACCGATCTACAATGCTTATCTATCTATCTATCTATCTATCTATCTATCTATCTATCTATCTATCTATCTATTTCTCTATAGTTATATTACACACCGATACATCAATACAGATATATTCTATATAATATAAAAATATATGTATAATGCATAAAAGCTGCCTTTCCACATGTATACACAGACACCCACACATCCCCCCGTCTGCCGCCGGTTTACTCGGTGTCTCTTGTCCCCATGCAGCAGGGGACCACTCCGGACGTGGAGAAGAAAATCGAGGAGTACAAGAGGGAGAACCCGGGTATGTTCAGCTGGGAGCTCCGGGATAAGCTGCTGAAGGACGGGGTGTGTGACCGTAACGGCGTCCCGTCAGGTAGAGCCGCCTCCGCCTCCATCCGCCGCGCTCCATCCATCTCTATTAGGCGGCAGAATCACTTATCGGCAATTACACGTATCGATCGCGGCACCAGTGGAGCCATCCCGGGCATGAAATATTCACAAGCTCTGTCTCCGCTCCTTCCCCTGCCGCCTGCAGGTTACTACACCCCCTAATGTGCTCATCCAGAGCGTCCGCTGCACCAGCCCTGTGCAGGAATCACAAGACGATCAGCGGCCCAGTCACTCCTAGTAAATTAGCCACTAGCAGCAATTATTTCCTAAGTAGAGTAGAATGAATATATTCTTAAACAGTTTAGCTAATAGAACTCCACCATTAATAACAGCTTTAATAATATTCATAATTAGTTTAGTCTGTAGTAATAATAATAATAATAATAATAATAATAACGACAATAATAACCCATATTAATAAAATAAAGGAATCCCATCTAATTACCCATTCACCAATTCAAACGATATTGCAGTAAATAATAATAATAGTAATATAAATATAATAATATAAAATAAAATTATCTGGCCACTATCCCTGTCACCAGAAAATAATAAGAATGCAAGACTACAAAATGAAATCTATCCTTGATGCATACATTTGTGTAGAATGTAAATTTAGTTACATATGTGATTATTCGAAATGTTATTACAAGTATTTCTCATTAGTATTAATTTTTTATTTATTTATTCATTTTACTTACTTCCATAGCGCCATTAATTCCACAGCGCTTTACATACACTACTGTCTCTCTCCCCATTGGGGCTCACAATCTACATTAATAAAACAATGTTGAGTTTTAAAAGTTGAATACAGATATAAGCTGAAGACTTCTACAGTTATTATAGATGTCACATTATTAGATTAATTATGACATAATTTATATTTTTCTGCCTTTATATTATTATTATTATTATTATTATTATTATTATTAGTTGTAGATTTGCATCATACATTTTGGTAATTAGGAATTATAGCATTGATTTTATTTTTTATTTTTTTGCTTTTTCGTTTGTATTTTGTAGTTGCTACAGATGTATCATGATTGTAACTTATATCTATAATATGTATCTATCTAAATCTCTGTCCAATTACCTGTTTCTCATCTCTATTTATTTATTATCTATCTATTATCTATTTGTTATCAATCTATTTTGTCTATTTATCTATCAACTATCTATCTATCTATCTATCCCATATCTCTCTATCTATCTATCTATCTATCTATTTATCTATCAATCTATCTATCTATCTATCTATCTATCTATCTATCTATCCCATATCTATCTATCTATCTATCTTCTATATCTATCTATTATCTATCTATCTATCTATCTATTTTCTATATTTATCTATTATCTATCTATCTCTCTATCTATCTCTCTATTATCTATCTATCTATCTATCTATCTATCTATCTATCTATCTGTAAGAATTTATGGACGTATAATAAATAACACATCGCATTGATGGTGAATAATAACCTTTTCCCCTCCAGTCAGTTCCATTAGCCGAATTTTGAGAAGTAAATTTGGAAAAGTGGAAGAAGATGATGTGGATCTAGAGAGGAAAGAGCAGGAGGAGCAGGAGAAGAGGACGAAGCACAGTATAGACGGGATCCTGCGGGAGAGAGGTACCCTGCCCCCTGAGTGTTGTGTGTGATGGAATAATTGGGGTGACCGTGTGACCCCCTGTCCTCAGCCTTCTCCGGAGTGATACATGGGTTATATAAAGTTTGTTGCCGCCGGGCCTCGGTGTTTGCTTTGTCGTTGTGCTCACGGAGCGTTTTCCTGCTGTGTTTTGTGTGCGGTCAGTGGACATCGCGCTGATTTGTGTTGTTTATAGCTGCAATCAGGGCTAATGTGTAACCGAGGTGTCGGGGCAAGTGCTCCTCTTACACCTATTAGCACAGATCAAAAGCCTCCATTTCCCATCCTACCTCTTGTGGGACCTGGGGATTGTCAGGGAATGGCAGAAGAAGATGGTCCTGTGGGGGGAGGGAGGGGTTAATAATGGGAAAGAAACTTCCCAGAGCCTGGCAGCTTAGCTGTAGACATCAATAGGAAGCAACAGGAGTCCAGCTTGTGTCCTGTGAGGGGTCGGGACGGTGATGGGGGGGGCAGCAGCCACAGAAGGTATATTACAGAGGCTCTGTACCTGTCCTCTGACCCAGCTCAGCCCATTCTTCTCCTTCTCCATTCATTGAAGGGTGGACTGGCCCAGATCGTGCCCTCGCCTTAACCCCTTCAGGGCCTGTGAGCCCTGCAACACTAAATAATGAAATCATATACTTCCTTCGCAACACACAAACTTATTTCAGCTGTTTAGAGGCTTTGATAATAATTCGATTCTAAAGGAAACATTTGTCCTAAAATAAATTGGAAGCAGGAATCCTGCAATTCCTGAATGCTCTGTAACAGTGTTGTGAGGGCATTTCATGGAAAGGTTACAAATGAGCCACTAGAGTTTTTGCTTTTTTTTTTATTAATGAATTATTTAAAATTATATTTTTTAAATGAATAATATATTTATTTCTTTTACTCATTTATATAGCGCCATCAATTCCACAGTGCTCTTACAGACATTATAATTTTAGAAGTATAATCATATTTATGCATAAATAACATATATATATATATATATATATAGGAATACATGATACATTATATAAATATGTAAATATATATTGTTTATTAAATATTTATGTGATAAAATATTAGCATTATTACAAATTAAAGCTATATTGGTAAAATATTATCTATAATACATATAATACATTTTATATATTATGCACAATATATATAATACATATAAATAATACAGTATATATATAATATATATATTTTAATATTTAGATTTGATTGACTTTTTGGAGCTTTATTGATTTGTTTTGTTTTTTTTTCTATTGACTTTATTTTTTTTTTTTTAACATGAAGTTAGTAGTCTATAAATGTAAAGATCACCCATCAATATGAGCAGATCATCAAAGCTTAAGGGAGGGTTCCCACATATCAGACCATCAACTAGTACAGAAATGCCAAAGGGAAACTGATATGAGAACTGATCCCATTCTTTTCCGAGGACAGGTTTCCATATATTTGGCCAATCAATTTTTCTTTTCTTCCACTTGGTAGTGAAAAGCCAGAGGGAAACTGATGAAAGAACAGATCTCATAGTTTGGTATGGGATCACTCAGTTATTGAGCTGGTCCCTTCAAGAACCGGATCAGAAAGGGCTACAGGTGGCATTTTTTGATCTGGCCTGCCAGTTTGCAGTACAAGTTAGTGAGCCGGGTGACAAGTGAGACCATCTCCACATCTGCTGTGACGTGACGTGGATGGCCCAGATAGATTGACACCCGGCCTAAGGCCTCATTTGGATATCAGTCATTTCTCATGTGTGCAAAAAACAGTGACATAGTCATCAGTGATCGGTCAGTGAGTCAGTCTTTACCCCTAGTTTCATCAATGATTTTCATGTGTGAAAAAATAAATAAATTGCAAACCTTCTCTCCATGACAATATTAATCATGGCTAGCGCACTCACTATATACTGACGTCATACATGTGCTATTTGTCATCCATAAGCTTGTATGGGTAACTTTGATCCGTGGCGCTGATCAGAAACGGTCACGTCTCCATGGTCCACAGTGAAACACAGACATGAGAACAGCTCCATAGACTGTAATGGGTGCGTGTTCTGTCTGTGAAAACTTCCGATAGAACAAGTATGTGAAAAACGGATGCTTGAATGAGGCCTAAGGCTAAAAATATCGAGTTGGGGTTTTTCTGTTCTGTTATAGAAACAGAAATCATAATTCATACACGAAATAGATTCATCGCATGCGGGGAATTCACTGGTGTCCGATAGATGCCATTGACCGTGAAACCGTTGGGTTTCTGTTAGGTTGTTCATCGTTTTAGAAATTAGAAAAATAGCACTAATATCATTTATTGTGGTTTGCTTGTATAGCACCATCATATTCCTTTACATGCATTATCATCACTGGCTCACAATCTAGATTCCCTATAAGTATGTTTTTAGAGGAATCCCAAGCAACCCCATACAAACTCCTGGTTGATGTTGTCCTTGGTGGGATTTGAACCTAGGACCGCAAAGCAACAGTGCTAGCCACTGAGCCACCATGGGGCCCATGTGGACATAGATCAGTTTGGAACAGGTAACCTCACTTTGGACTGCAGACCTAGCCTAGGACAGGTAGTTGGGGGAGTCAGCCAGGACAGGTAGACTCAGTAAGGACTTTAGGTCTTGGCAGGGGGTGCAGCCTGGTAGAATGAGACAGTTTAAGCCTGGCTATATTAATGTGAGCTTTATCTGCATATTGGCACTAGAGGGGACAAAAAGTACCAAATGAGCTGGTCAAACATTTGTACAACTTTTCCATGGATGACAAAGGAGCCCCTCCATACATGATCTACACTTGGAGATGAACTTGGGGGACAAAGGGAGGAGAGTCCATTGAAACTCACACTTTAGCTCTGCGCAGACAAAGCTTCAGCTAGAAGCAGCTTGGCATGGACAAAGGAAGGCTTGCCTTTCTTATAATTCAAGGAGAAAAGAGTGAGAAAGCTGCCTCACAAAAGCCTCAGAAAAGACATTATGGGCCTGCAATGAGGGATGAATAATTCAATAGCCACTGCTACTGAGAGTTTTATGGACTCTTCACTGGGGAAGAAAAAAGGACACTTTTACCTACAAAATGTCTCTGGCTGTCATAGGGTGCACAGGACCAGTGAAAAGAGAGTTACTGAAGCATTAACCCTTGTGTGCCGCATGCATGACTGCTTCATAAGGAGCGCTACATGGTTGGCTGGATGGATGGATAGATACATAGACAAAGTCATAGATCGGAAATAAACTTGTAGAATAACTAGATAAATCTCTCTGTATACAGACAAATAATTTCATAGGATAGATGCTCTATTTATTTTACTATCAGTATAATCTGCCTTCTCCATATATCACGTGTTGCCAGTCCATGTGCTCACAACAAATGGAGATCATTAGGGAAAAAGCTAGTGGAGTTAAAAAGGAAACTTTTGTTTGTCTCTGCTTTTGATTTTAGTTCAAGAAGTAGAGAAATCTCCAAAGCCAGAAAGAAATGCCACCAGCTCGGGGAGACGTACTGTTCCCTTTTACCAGCACTGTACATTAACCCTTCATAGTGCTCTAGTAGATGCGCCGATGGTGAAAGTGCAGTAAGGTCACATTGGCGTGAATTTCTTTCAGATGTGTAAACTTGATGCATTGCTGGCAACAGTTGTCCTATCTGTCCACCCACCATCTGAATGTATGAAAACCAGACCGGTATGGATTGGGCAACTGATGCAAGGATAGGCCGAATCTCCAATTTCTGCCAGACAAGAATCTTACAGGTTCACTTAAAAGTGCAAATGTTAATGTTTCCTTAACCACTTAGTTTAATATGGGGTCTGTGTGGTGAATGGAGGGTGATGTTGTGAAGCAATTGATATTTTATATTGGCTGTAAGGGACCCCTGGTTGTGCTGACACAGGTTCCTTACCTATGTAAATGTTTATTGGCTTTTTGACTTGCTCGTATGGTGAACAGCGGGAATTTCCAGAAGCATTATTTGTGCATTGTGAACAATGCATCACCAGGTCTTTGTTGTGTTTTGCTTCTGATGGCCATTTCGCACAGCATGCAGATTGCTTCTGGCAAAGTTAAGTAGAATTCCATCCAAATAATGTTTCGTAAGTCCTTAGTACAGCTTTTATTAACCATACTGGAGAACATTTACAGAATGTGCACCCCCCAATCATAAAACTCACATTGGGGGTCAGTTAGAAAAATGAGCGGAGAAACATTTCTATAATTTGCCAGTAAATAAATAATTTTTATATGATGTCTGATTTTTATTTGATTATATTCTACATATTTTCTAGATTCTAGTATTTTTTTCTCTTATGATCCCCAGTGAGGCTGAACTCACAGACATATTGGTTCTTCTTCTTTTGCGCTTTATTTACTTGTATTATATCACATTTGGCCATTGGTGATAATGTTGCAGGGTCCCTGGCACTGTTGGGAGCAGTTCCCACTATATCACAGTGATACAGGCCTCCTTGTCTGGAGTTGAGGGCTGGCCACTGATTTTCTATAGTGGGAGATAACCTGACTCTTGCTTCTCAGTGTCCCCATCATCCACTTTGTCTTTACTGGGTCCTGTAAATATTTCTGTAGCTGCTCAGTGTGACATTTACAGCTCTGCTGAGTGTATTCCAGTCCTGGCAGCTGAATGGGCCCCTCTGTTCCCCCATGCAGAGTGGATCTGGCCCCCAGGCGGCGTCACAATGCATTTGTCCCTGGTCAGGCGCTCAGCCCCAATAGACTCTGCTAACTCTTCCCAATGTGAGAGCTCTGTAGGCAGATTAAATTGACTCTTTTCTTCCTCTCTCACTTTCATCTTGCACCATCCCCGCCCTCTGTAGCCCTGGGCGAACATTCGTGAAATTTCTGCAGCCTCCCCTTATTTCTTTTATTTAACCCCTCTTCCTCCCTCAAACACACTGGATCTGCAGAGTGGGGACAACATACAGTGTTGTCCAGAGGGTCAGACACTAATGGGAAGAGCTGGGGTCAAAGTAAAATTACCAGTAGAGTAAGGGCTCCTTCTGACAAGTGTTGGAAACAGCCATGTGTTGTCCGTATGCAAAATGGGTCGTGTGCGGACGGCACACTGACCAATGAAGTCAATGTGTTTTCAGATGAATGTTTTACACGTGACCAATTGGTCAATGCCGGAATGGGGTGCCAAAGGCAGACCAATAAAACTAAGAAAGAGAGAAAAACGCGATAGCTTGTATCCGGTTGAAATAGATAAAATAATAAAAGTTTGTGCTAACCTGATAATGTCGTGTTCACACAACATTGAAATGAGCATGTGATCCCAGCTGCAGCAGGTCCACAGGTCCAAAAAAAAACAAGTAGCAATAGGTGGAGCGAAAAAAGTGAATAATTCTGTGCTGCTGGTAGATGGTAGCAAATCCAGGTGCACATAAGGGCAGACCAGTAACACTGGGCCACTGTTCAACTATATGCAGGGTCTTACCGCCCATATTGAGCCTAGTGCCATTCAATATCTGGCCCACCAGCCCGTCATCACAATTTCAGCTCTATCTGCATCCGCCAAACTTGGATACCGTTGAACAGAGTGGTGGAAAAGGAGGTAAATTTGCCTCTGCTCAATGATTGATGAATTTGTTTGTAAATACTGTATTAAGTGTACTGAGTCAAGTGCTGCTTATATAGGCTGGTGAGAGGCCCATTCCTACAGAGAGGCCCACCGGGGAATTCACCTGTTCTCCTCTAGGCTAGTCCAAGCCTGCTCCATGTGTAAAAAATCGCAGGATGCACTGCTTTAATCCGTGCTTTGGATCAGACACACTCATTATAGTACAATGAGTGCGCGACACATCACACTCGGACTACCATCAGTATGTCGAGTTTTTTATGGATCCATTACCATTGTTAACAGTGGAAACTATATTTTGCCTTTTTTATTAAATTTTTCCTATCAAAAACAGATGCCGAATGGTTGCAAAAAAAAAAGACATAAAGATGGCATACAGTTTGCGATATGGATGAAAATGTGTCTTTTTTTTCTGATTGAAAAGTAGGACATTTGGAATAAACTCTTCTTTATCCGCTCTTAAAGAGTTGGATGCTTTCATGAGATAATGTATTACAAAAATTGCTTACATATGTAAAGATAGTTATCTGAATTGCAATTTAGGTTGATCCTTGCAAGAGATTAGGAGGAACTTATCACTGTAATACAGATTGGACTAAACCTCAATCCGATGATTTCCTGATCAGGATCTGATTTTCATCCATTTTTGGCCTGTATGTCCGTTTTCACCATGAATGTGGCATCTGAATTCCCCATATGCAAAAAAAAGAAGAGAAACAAGAAAAAAAACAATTGCAAAGTTCTCCTACCCATTAGACAATAAATAATTGCATTTGGATAACACATGGATGGCATCCGAGTGCTGTCCGGTTTTGTAAAGGAACCAATCAGAAAAGTGTCCATCCACTATAACGTTACCTGGTTATTAGAGTTGTTATTCCCTGTGGGTCACACTGATTGGCTGCAGCCTTTACTATTTCATCAGATTGGACGTCCGCTTTGTTGTAATATTGATGAGCTACAGCCGATCAGCGTCCGCTGATTGGCTGCAGTGGTCCTGTGATACAACAGTGTTTTGTGACCCGCAAGGAATAGTGTCGCTGAAATCACTAGAACAGTAGGTGAATGGACAACCCCTTTAACTTGATGGACATACAACATAACTATTTATCTGTGTTTAATTTATTTCATGTGATAACCATGTATGTAATCCACATGATGGTGAGGCATTAGGAGATGAAAGCCACAGGCACAGATCTGCTGGATGATGGCTCCTACTCCCCAGGGTCAAGCCCGTTGTAGGGACTGGATGTGGACAACTGAGCAGTGTTGTATATGACACACGACTGCCAGTGTAGAGCTTAAATATTTACATGCAACCTGACAATAAGGGACTTGTTAGTGCGAAGGCAAGATGGTCATCCCGATACTGCCCATCACCCACACTGCATTCAATGCTTTCACCGGCCTCCATTACAGACCTATGAGGCTTACACACAATATTCAACACTCTGTGTCCTGGCATTTTAATATCCCCCCAGCCGATATGGTATGATGGTATGCCAACAAACCAACTTGTATAATATTCTTCAGTAGTTTCTTTCCCTTATGGTACCACTGCATACATATAACCCTTAAAGTTCTAGTTTATTAATGTATAATAAAAAACATCTATATACAGTGGGGAAAAAAGTATTATCAGTGGTCTTGTATGTCTTCCATTTTCTTATTATTGCTCCCACAGTTAATTTCATCACACCAAGCTGCTTGCCTATTGTAGATTCAGTCTCCCCAGCCTGGTGCAGGGCTGCAATTTTGTTTCTGGTGTCCTTCTCTTTGGTCTTCACCATAGTGGAGTTTGGAGTGTGACTGTTTGAGGTTGTGGACAGGTGCCTTTTATACTGAATACAAGTTTAAACAGGTGCCTTACTACAGGTAATGAGTGGAGGACAGAGGAGCCTCTTAAAGAAGAAGTTACAGGTCTGTAAGAGCCAGAAATCTTGCATATTTTAGGTGACCAAATACTTATTTGCCACCATAATTTGCAAAATACATCTTGCCAAATCAGACAATGTGATTTTCTGGATTTGTTTTCTCATTTTGACTCTCATAGTTGTGGTCTACCTATGATGTCAATTACAGGCCTCTCTCATCTTTTTAAGTGGGAGAACTTGCGCAATTGGTGTCTGACTAAATACTTTTTCCCCACTGTATGCCCTATAGTAGTTGATAATATATATCATGAACCTAGGCTAGACAGTCAACAACTATACTAAAGGAGGGGAAGGAAGAGCAGGACACAACATGAAATATAATAGGGCAAAGATTACTTATCATTATGATGCATGCTAATAGACATTGCTTCTATGCCTCTGCCTTGATGCCTTTCACCTTAGATGATTCATCAGGAGGCCAAAAGTTGTTCATAAGAGGCACAGATGCTGTGAAATGATCAAAAGCCCATTGTGGTATGGTACAACTACACAAGGACTGACTCCAGTACTCCCACCAGTGAGAGGAGCCTTTACAGCTGCCCTATGCAGTGGATTAGACCCACACTGATTTGCCACCTTCAGTAGAAATGACTTTAAACTTGTGCTAATGCTATTTTTGCATGGCAGCACCGGCCAGGGATAATTTCAACATCTATTTGTTGATTTCAGGTATATTTGTGTCTGCATATATTATGCTGATTTCCATACATGACAAGCTGAGATGATTCCATTACCGTAGTACTATCACCCCCAGCAAGCATAAGCTACTTTCTAAGCCTGCATTTAAGCGCCTTATTACTGACTCAGGTCCCGTTAGTTAATAACGTTACATTGCTCATTGTAGAAATAACTGATGAATAATTTATTAATTGCTGTTGAATCATGTTGAGTGGATTTATCTAGCACGGGACATAATCTATTCTTACTAGATATACAATGCATAAAAGTGCAGCTGATTCCATTCTAGATAAGTGTAGAATGGCCGCAGTTTCCAGTGTCACAGCCATGAGAAGCTTCAATTCAGACTAAACTGAATGTGCCATAAAGCAAAATTCCCGGTGATGCATTAATGTCTATAAGTAGCTCTATACCTCCATTTGCTATTGATAGCGTTGCTTATAGATGTGTACTGCCAGCAGTTTTTCTATAAGATGATATATATTTAGTAACAGTTTTCACATAAGCCGATGTCTGACTCCCTAGTAGTAACATGTGTGGTAAGCAATTGGGTATGGGCAAAGGGTGTATTAGGAACCAGCATGCCTGACTTTTCTTTCCCTGGTACACCTCCATACACAATATGCCAAAATCAGCAGGTACACAGGACATTCATCTAATGCATCTTTAGTTGTCAACATGTGGCACTCACTATATCTCTGGGGAATGCCTAAAGGCATATTCCCATCTCTAAGATCATACCCAATATATACATTAGTAGGTGAAATAATAATATTAGCAAATACCTCTAATTAGAAATGTAGTATAGTTTTTCTGATTCACTATTTCTTTTTCCTCATGTGCAAGTATTGCAGGACCTTATTTATCCATGGTTCCGACCAATAGCAATCATCTAACTAACTGTCACTGTAGCAGTGCTCGTAACCATGCATACCTAAGGTTCTGAGGTCTAAGGGGTAAGGTTTCTCCTTGTGGACAGTGACAAAGCAGCTCTGGCTTGTATGTCACTCTCCACAAGGAGAAACCTTACCCCTTAGACCTCAGTACGGAGCCTCTCACCTAGCCAAATCAGTTCTTATACTTTGCACTGATGAGGGCCAATAACCTGAAACACCGTGTCTGCAAATTGAGATTCTGATTTGGCTTTTATCTTAAGTCATATTACAAGACTCGTTAAAGGGTTGATTGTGACTTGCAGGATCGCTACTACTAACAGGTGGCGCTATAGAGTTCAAGTCCTCTTTCTTTCTGAACAGGCAATTTGCATACTTAAGGTCCTGCAATCCCTGGAAGAGGAAAGAGACATAGGAAATCAGAAAAACTATACTCCATTTCTAATTGGAGATATGTGCTAATTTTATTATTATTATTTCAGCTACTACATAGTGGGATAGGACCTTGGAGATGGGAATACTTCTTTAAACTTTCTTCATTCTGTGCTTTTTTGTGTGTGATCATATCCCTGCTGAGACTTTGATGTGATTTATTTGAGTAGTGAGTATTAGATGAGTATAACTTCTGCAGAATGAACATAAGTAATAAATAAGTATAGAAAATCGTAAAAAAAATATCTTAATAATAGAAAATTATTTTCTCCTATATAAGTAAGGCTGGATTTACATATAACAATTTTGTGATGAATTATCTGGGGATCTGATTCTTAGTCTATCTAATTCACACCTCTGTTTTTCACACGTATGGTCTATCCTAACTTTTCACAGATGGAGGGCACCTATCATAGTCTATAGTGGCTATTCACATGTCTGGGTTTTTTTTTTTTGCAGACTGTGCATCTTTAAAAAAAATACGGAGACTTGTCTGTTTTTGATAGGAGTCATAGATCAAGATTATTCATAGAAGTCTACGGGTCCATGAAAACTCACTGACAGCACACGTTGTCCATTTTTTAGAATGTAAGGCTAAGTTCACACAACCATATAAAAAATTATCCACTTTTCAAACCCCCCCAAAAAATTACAATTTTCATCTGTATTGTCATTTGTGTGATTAGATCTGTACTTCAAAATCCCCATCAAATCAGTTTTGCAAGGAGCAGAAAGCAAATCAGTAGATAATCTGTAGTCTGGTATATCTGCATACCTTATGCAATATTCGGCATGGAAAAGTTGGGGATCGGCCCCATTGCATAACGTTGGGATCAATGCATGTACGGATCTTACCCAATTGTGGTTAGAGGCAGAAGATTAAAGTAATATTAATATTATTGACCTGAGGGTAACCAGTTATTTCTGTACTGCTTTTAGGGTTTGATTATCTGGCCAATCTGATAAGCTTTTAGCTCACCGAGTTCATTTAGCGTATGGTAGCAATGATTTTCGGCCACATTGAGACATTTACACACGGTGATTTCAGAATGAATCACAAGGTACTGCCCATGAAACATGAAATGGGTGACGCTAGTATAAAGCTGCCCCTTTTGCCATCCGGTGCTCATTACATAGGCCACAGGTCTTGGTAACTTGCAGCAGGCAAATGGTTAATCCTGAGTGTATATACAGCAAAGCGGACAGTAAAAGGTAATTAAGTTGTTTTAATACCTCATCTTAGGGGCTGCTTTACAGCTTTTTTACAAGCAGGCATTATAATGTGAAAAGGATGTTTTTGAGCAGTCTCTCCAGGCAAATATTGATTAAGTAGTTGTTTGTTGATACTTTTGTCGCCTCTCAAAGAGTCAGTGGCTTTGCCTCTTGTGTTTTAGCTGCCATTGTTATTGGTATCTAATGAGATCAAAGGGGATCGTTTTTTTCAATGTATCTGACTTGGAAAATTCTATTTGAAGCCCCTTTGTGGATTTTTTTGGCTGATCACTGGTGTCTATATAAATGGAGTCAGATTATTTTTCACTCGACCAAAGCTCAAAAGTCGACCCTTCCGATTTAATAACGCATTTTAAAATTATTCGCATATTATTAGCATGTAGCAAATTACCTATTAGCTAGTTATTAGTATTTTTTTTAACTTTAAATGAACAAAAACAAATTAAACATTACATTTTAAAACTTGACTTAAATTTTTTCTGAGAGCATAAATGTAAAAAAAATGATGTCTTGTTAAAGTTCTTTATAGATCTGTAAACATTTAATAATACAGTTAATGATCTGTATAATGTGTATAATAGGTAGGTATAATGAATGATTATATTTTATATAATCTTTTTAGTAAAATCATAAAATAAAAAGAAAACATGAAAACCAATTGATTAAAATAAATATGGATCTGGGAAAAGTATATAATGAAAACGTTCTCATGAAAATATCCAAATATATCAAATTCACTAAGAAAAAAATAATTGCAAAGTGTATTTGCTCCTTTTTAAAGGTAGTTGACAAAAATGATCTTCTCTATTATTTATTAATCACCCTGCTACAAATTACTGCTCTTATGTATCATTTGGATTGTTTTTTACATAGCATTTATTTTGCAAATTAAAGTCAGTGCTATTTAATGAATATATTTTGTATCCTTACGAATAAGAGATTTATTTTTTTCAACTGACAGTTCGTAAAGTAGTAAAGAGGCAGCACAAAGTGTCAGTAAAATGCTACAAATATATATATCTTTATATATATATATTTATATATTCATATATATCTATATCTATATACATATATATTTATATACATCTCAAAAGAAGATAATCATTATATCTATGCTTTAATAAAACCATTGACCCCAACAGATGTGTTTGTAAATTGGTCTTGCTAATAACATTACAATCATAGATTTCAGACAAGAAAATACATGGTACCCCAAAACATACATTTTCCACTCCCTTAATCCATAATTTCACATTTCCATTAAAGCATTTTAATCAACAAGTGTCCTACTGGAAAAAATAATAGCTGTACCATATGTTGCTACGTATGGAAATTGGTAGATGTCTCTTGAGTTAATTTGACAATGGAACAAATGGAGGAGAAAGTAGTTTTAGGGTGAATAATAAAGCGCCAGATTTTTTTAAAAATTTGGTCCATTTACTTGGATAGATCTTGAAGGAATTTTTGTCCAAGCAACCTTAATCAGATGAATGAAACTAAATTTCATTCACAGAAATTTCTGCAACTAATCTTAGCCAATCTACGTTTCCAATGATAAAGACGAGCCCCGATTCTATAGGAACTCTCCATTGTACATCAATGCTTATAGACAGATGGTAATTGTTTATAATCAGCCGAGTGCTTAATAATAATTAGTGCTGTTTACTGTATGACTATTGCTATTATTATGGCGTGGCGTGTGGTTAGACGGAAGAAACACATGGGTAAAACTTGCCTAAATTACTTTCTAGTCACTGATGTGCTAAGTAAACTGTGGTAATTAGAAGGATAGTTCTAATGATGTCTTAGGAGTATTGATGTCATTTTGAATTAGTGCTAATGAGCAGTTATTGGCGGACCTCTGCCTGCGCTAATAGGAGCCTAGAAGCATGTCAAACGTGGAATGAAACTGTTTTGGTCTATGGCAAGGTGACATCTGCATGTAAT
The DNA here is from genome assembly GCF_039654945.1 of Dendrobates tinctorius. Lineage (NCBI taxonomy): Eukaryota > Metazoa > Chordata > Amphibia > Anura > Dendrobatidae > Dendrobates > Dendrobates tinctorius. The sequence goes on along the minus strand of NW_027361737.1, from coordinate 18,763,701 downwards.
GCAATATAACACATACACCACACTAAATGAAATGACTTCAATAAGTGACCGGGTATCTTTAATCGAAGAGACAGCGAATAGTAAGGAAGACAGTATTATATCGGGTAGTTTTTTATCACGGCGACACTTTGATAATTTGATCATTATTGCACAATGGTAGATCAAAAATGCTAATAAATTCATGGGTCTTTTTACCTTTTTTTCCCCTTCTTGTTGAAAATAATTTCAAGTTACTTTGATATTTCCTAAGGCCACGTTCACATGTAAGCCAAAATCAGGAGTGGAACAAAGGAAAAGTATAATAGAAACAAGTCACCACTTCTGTATTTAGCACCCACTCCTGGTTTTGGCTTACACATACTGATGGGAAATACTGACCAAATACTGACCGTGTGAACGTATCCTACCAATGGGAGTTGCAAGGAGTCCCATCACAACCATATTCGTTGACAGAGGTGAAGCCGACAGGTGATATGTAAGGTGTTTGATAACCTACTTTATGACATGTTGCAATGATAGATGGACCAAAGTATGGGAGGATAAAAGTCACTGTATAAAAAAAAAAGACTTTTTTAATGTTTAGCACCTTTTTCACACTCGTATTATAGATGTTGAGAAGATAAGTTAGTCATTTAACTGTTTTTTTTTTTGTGTATCGCGATAGCTCTCCGTCTTAAGTAATGCAGTAAATACCAGTTAGTAGTGACATTACATGAGATCCAGGATTACCAGGGTGATTTTCTAGACACAAAAATCCATATCAGTCAACTTTTTAGGGCTAATTTGTGAATTGCATATTGGGAACTGTACAATGATGATCATGATGACCACCATAAGCTTCTCCGACTTCCAACCTATCATTGACACAATAATTTTTTTCATAGACTTTGGAGAAATGTCTCCTATGGTTCCTGACTGTGCAGGAATTGACAGACGGTTGGCTACACTGGTGATTTCATGATAACTCTTGGATCCAACTGACAACCTCTGCTCTGCTACATCTGGAACTGACGTACTAGATCGATGTTGTCTGTGTGCAGGGAGGTGTCAAATTCAGCCTAAATTTCTTTTGCCCAAAAAAAATCATAAATTGTTATTGGCTATTGCATATGTTTTAACAAATTGAAGTTATTAGGTTCCCACTGGAGTAGTAATATTTGATTTCTCCTGCATATTAAATGGAAGAATGTATGATCGTTAAATGTAAAAAATAAAGACGAATTAGAAAAAAAAAATAATAAGGAGCATCTCCTTCAAATAAAACTTTGAAAACCATTGAGTTTCTTAGTTTACATCTGCTTTTGGTAAAGATTGTGGCAAACAGTATAGATTCCAATACAGTCATGATATGACTGGCACTAAGTTTTCCAGACAAGAGCGCAGTCAGAAAGCCTTATAACGTGGACGATTGCATTGCAATGCTTGGACTGGCCGTCGGCTATTCTGACCTGATGCATGACAGCATGTATTATCTATGCAGCTGTCACGCTCAGGTCAGGTGAGCTGCTGGCCAGTCCTAGCATTGCGAAGTGATTGTCGTCCGTGTTATATGGCCGTCTGACTGTGCTCTTAGGTTAAGTTCCCAGAAATCTCATGCTCCCTGAGCTTTACAGTTTAAACTGACCAGCAGAGCGTGTTTAAAAACCGCAACGTGTCAATTTCTCTTGCGGGTAGTTTTATGTGCTGATTTTTTCCAAAGAATTGCATTAGATGCGAAAAATCCGAAGGTAAAAAACTGGGAAACGAACAACAACAACAAAAAAAACATGTAATCTCCACATGACTGTATTAATTCAAAAATGCAATGAAAAAAATCTGCCACATCAAATACTCATGAGAACGTAACTTTTAATGGAAGTTACAGTCAGTAAATGACCAATTACATGTACATTACAAGTCATTCCATCAGTGACCTTTGATGTTTTCTCTTTTATGTATTTTTTATTGTTTTTAATTCTTGTTTATTTATGGAGGTTGGCAAAATCAAGGGAAATGGTCAATTACTGATTCACTATAAATACTTCCTGTCTTCTGTTATTTGACTTTTCACTTTTTTATTTCTTGGCTTGATAAAGGCCCTGCGTGGCCGAAACGTTGCTAACTTTCTTGTGTGTATACTAGTGACAATAAAAATATTTTTGTGGAAGGAAGATACCTGGTGCCTTGGATTCTTGGAGTATGTGCAATTGTTACAACCTAGTGGAGTGGGGCATGAGATACACCTTGGTTTGATATCAGTAAATGACCCTTTAATTAAATTATGTTTTATTTAACTCATATATTATTTATTTTTTATTTTTGACATTATTTCTATATCATAATCTGCATTTAAAAATTAAAAAAAATCTTGCTATTTTTTTACATTGATCACTGGAAATTTTTTGACTCAGAAAACAATACATTTACATTATCTGGAATAGTCAGATCCAGACCCTATCTTTGTAAAGGGAGGAGGAGCAGGTTCAGCTGTGATATCTCCTATTATGATTGGTGGATCTTGTGTTATCAGATGTGAATAGAGGTGTTGTTACCTGCCATTGTAATCCTGCCTCTTAATTATTATTATAATTATTATTTATTTATATAACGCCATTAATTCCATGGTGCTGTACATGAGAAGGGGTTACATACAAAGTTATAGATATCGTTAACAGTAAACAAATTTACAATGACAGACTGGTACAGAGGGGTGAGGACCCTGTCCTTGCGGACTTACATTCTACAGGATAGTGGGGAAGAGACAGAAGGTCGGGGGTGCAGCAGCTCTGGTGGTGATGAGGCGGCAGCTCAGGCGGTGGTGAGGCGGCAGAATGGTCATTGCAGTCTGTAAGCTTTCCTGAAAAGATGGGTTTTCAGGTTCCGTTTGAAGGATCCGAGGGTGGTGGATAATCAGACGTGTTGAGGCATGGCATTCCAGAGGATAGGGGATATTCGGGAGAAATCTTGGAGGCAGTTGTGTGAGGAACGAATAAGTGTGGAGGAGAGTAGGAGGTCTTGGGAGGATCGGAGATTACGTGAGGGAAGATATTGGGAGATTAGTTCAGAGATATAGGGAGGGGAAAGGTTGTGGATGGCTTTCTAGGTCAGTGTTAGAAGTTTGAACTGGATTCATTGGGGAATTGGGAGCCAATGGGGGGATTTGCAGAGGGGGGAGACAGGGGAGTAGCGAGGAGAGAGTTGGATTACTCGGGCAGCAGAATTAAGGACAGACTACAGTGGTGCAAGAGAGTTAGCAGGGAGGCCACAGAGGACAGTGTTGCAGTAGTCAAGGCGGGAGATGATGAGGGCATGTGCAAGAGTTTTAGTAGATTGAGGACTGAGGAAGGGACGGATTCTGGAAGTGATAAGGAGCCTTGTGAAAATACTTTCTGAAATGACAGGAAGTATGATTTTAAAATTGCACCCCTGGTCACTGTGAAAATTGCAAAATTACTAAATTTGTTTTAAATAAAAATCATGAAATGAAAGAAAAAGGTACATAAAGTTGATTCAAAAAATAGGTCATTTGTTGATGATAGCTGCCCTATAAATTAAAGTATCAGGAAATTTATGCTCCCCAAACTATGAACACCATGAAATAGAGTCAGGCTCCGTTTGTCTGTACATAATGATTCAAGTATAATGTACCAAGTACTGCTAATATAAAAGGGTGGTGGCCACTCCTGCACAAGGGCCCACCAGAGGATTCTCCTGTTCTCCTGTGGGCCAGTCCAAGCCTAGAACAAAGTATCAATTGGGCAACTCTCCCTGCTTAGCTTGACTTGACTACCAACTCTCTCATTGGGCACACAGAAGGAGATACCTGTCAATGAAACTAGGGTGATCAGGGAGAAACCAGAAGAAGCTGCCCAGTGGTCTCTTTTTCCCTCTACCCAAACAGTTCCCCTTGAGCTTGGCTCAGTTTTTAAAATGTGTTTGCCCTGAAATTCTGCAGCATTTTAGAGACAGTCAATCCGGACAGAGTTTTTGATGTTGCAGATCTTCTGCACCTATTAGCTAAATTAGGTTACTTGTGGGTTTTTTTGTTGCATTTTTCATTGCGTTTTTTTCATGTGTTTTTATTGCGTTTTTGATGCTCCTTTTTTACGCTTGTTGGTAACTCATTTTTCATATAAAGCTGTTTTTTTTGATACTTCCTGGTATTTGGCTATGACAAAATATAATTGATATAGTCACAGAAACGCTCTAAAAACGCATGTATGTTTTTTGCCTGTGGATTTTCGGCATGTAATGCAAGTCTAAGGGAAAAGTTTGAACATAAAACTCAGCGTTCCGCATATTCGCAAGAGCAATTGACAAGGTGTGGATATGAAACATGCACTGCTGGTCAGTTTATGCTGAGTAAAAAAACACAATGAGCATGAGATTTCTATAAAACCCACTCACTTTGCTAGAACTATAAAATGCTGTTTTTTTTAATGCAGCAAAAATGCGCAACATGAAAAACTCACTAAAAACTTATTGTGGGCACACAGCCTTAGAGGAGTTGCAATTGGTGGCCATATTAGTTGTTACTCATCTGCCTCAGAAAGGAAGAAGGCAACAGCTGAGTTCAATTTTGCACATCTTGATGGAATATGATGACTCAGTGACTAAAATTTACTGGTAATTTTTATTATAGATTAAAGTGTTCTTTCACTACTACTACTACTACTACTACTACTACTACTACTACTACTACTACTACTACAAGTGCTACTACTACTTCTACTCCCACTGCTGCTGCTGCTACAACTACTAGGGATGTGCGGACCAGTGGATGTTCTGGTTCTGGAACCCAACCCGAACTTTAGTTCAAAGTTCAGTTCGGGCTTCAGAACTCTACCTGAACTTGGACCAGTGCCTGAACCATATTTCTCCCAGACTTCCTCAGGAACGCCATACATTACAACAGACTTCAAGGAGAAGACGCTGTTTGGCGATTAGCACTGAACACTAAGGCTATGTTCACATGTTGTGCTTTTGCTGCATTCTTTTTCTGCTTATTTTTTTGTTGCTTTTTTGCTGCGCTTATGTAATGCTACATTTGTCTCCTGTGCATGCTGATAAAAGTTAGTGCCCCAAAAATATCATTCTACTTCGTTAGGTTTTGGCGCAAAAAATGCAGCAAAACCTGATACGTGTGGTTTTTTCAGTGTTTTTTTTCACCAGCCATTACTTTCAATGGGTGAAAAATACTAAAAGAAGAGACATGCTTTATTCTTCAAAACCCTTGGTTTTGCCCAAAATACTTAGGACAAAAAAACAAGCTGTGTGCATGACATTTCTGAAATCTCATAGACTGGTACTGTAAAATGCAGCTAAAACTTGAGTAAAAATCACTGAAGGAAAAAGCCTCACTAAAAACGCATGTGTGTGAACATACCATAACTGTCCGGTGCGAACTGCAAACTCTTAAGTTTGGGTCCACTCATCTCTAATTAATACTACTCCTACTGCTACTATTACTAATACTAGTGCTGCTCCTGCTAGTACTGCTACTACTACTAGTGCTGCGTCTGCTTGTACTACTACTACTAGTGCTGCTCTTGCAAGTACTACTACTACTAGTGCTGCTGCTAGTACTACTAGTGCTGCTGCTGCTACTACTACTACTAGTGCTGCTGCTAGTGCTACTACTACTAGTGCTACTGCTGCTAGTACTACTAATAGTGCTGTTCCTGCTAGTACTACTACTAGTACTGCTGCTGCTAGTACTACTACTTGTGCTGCTCCTGCTAGTGCTACTACTACTACTACTACTAGTGCTGCTGCTAGTACTACTACAACTAGTGTTACTTCTGCTAGTACTACTACTACTAGTGTTACTTCTGCTAGTACTACTACTAGTACTGCTTCTGTTAGTACTAATACTAGTGCTGCTGCTGATAGTACTACTACTACTACTAGTGCTGCTTATGCTAGTACTACTACTGCTGCTGCTTGTACTACTACTACTAGTGTAGCTCCTGCTAGTACTACTACTACTGCTGCTAGCTAGTACTATTACTACTGGTGCTACTTCTGCTAGTACTACTACTACTAGTGCTGCTCCTGGTAGTATTACTACTACTACAAGTGCTGCTCCTGCTAGAACTACTACTACTACCACTGCTGCTGCCAGTACTACTACTAGTGCTGCACTTGCTAGTACTACTACAACTACTACTACTAGTGCTGCTCCTGCTAATACTACTACTACTAGTGCTGCTTGTACTACTACTACTAGTGCTGCTCTTGCTAGTACTACTACAAATACTACCACTAGTGCTGCTCCTGCTAGTACTACTACTACTAGTGCTGCTTTTGCTAGCACTACTACTACTACTACTAGTGCTGCTCCTGCAAATACTACTACTAATACTGCTGCTTCTGCTAGTACTACTACTACTAGTACTGCTCCTATTACTACTACTACTAGTACTGCTCCTGCTATTACTACTACTCTGTTTACTCACTATAAAATGGGTAATATATTAGCATGTCCATGGGAAGCCTTGTTCGACACTGCTTGATGTACATAACCATAAATCCCTCAGTTGTTTCCAACAACATTTGCCAGCCGGCTTATGTTGTAAGAAAAAAAAAGGATTAGAAATAAAGTAAGAAAAAAAATAAATAAAGGAAAAACACATGTCTGGGTTACAAAATGCAAACTCTGCTGATATTTCATTGCATTTTCCATTCTTAAAGGGAAACAAAACTAACCCGACTGTATAAAGGGTCCTCCAGTGTATGGCGTCAGCTCTTCCTGCCGTTAGCAGCACTGAAGTGGTTACACAAGGAAATATTTGCTGGATGCAAACATACCAACTCAACAATTAAATCCCTACACCCTGATTAAAAGAAAGACGTTGCTATTAACGTGTGTGTTTGGGCATCTTTATGGGAATGTAGGAAAATCAGCTCTGACATAAACCATTCATGGAGACTCAGGAGGAAAAAGAGACATATAATTGGTTATTATGATGTACATTTAAATAAGTTCCTCTAAGAACAGGCTCTGTTGTGAGATGAGACTGAGATTAGACTCTGCTTACAGAGCTGAAATATATACAAGAAACATAAAACTCAAAGGCTGGGTTGTCCAAGTACAGAGGTACTAAGTATATAGCAGACAGGCCAGACACTCGGCACTGATGACAGCTTTTGGGATCAAAATCAGGAGTAATAGGTATTTCTTTAACGCCAACGTATTCTGCTGCGCTCTATGCAAATGATATTCCCGCAATCCCAGTTCCATTGGGGCTCACAATCCAATTTCCCTATCCCTATCACCAGGGTCAATTTCATAAGAAACCAATTGACCTAACAGTTTGTTTTTGGAATGCAGGAGGAAACTGGAGGAAACCCACGCAAACACAGGGAGGACATGCAAACTCCATGCAGATGTTGCCCCACATGGCTGTGTCTGGTCTGTGTTTATATAAGATGCCTGCTATATTGGGAACGATGTGAAAAGAAGTGGCTGTACATCTAGAGACTTCATATTCTTAGTCCCCTATGGACTGGGTGATTTTTCATTTCTACGTTTTAGTTTTTCTTCACTTTCTTCCAAGAGCTATAACTTTTTTTTTCATTTTCAGTCAAAATAGCCAACTCAAGAACTTTCCTTTAGCACGCCAAGTTGTAGTTTAGAATGACTTCATTCATTTTACCATATAATGTACCGAAAAACATGAAAAAATTATCAAAATGTAATTCCACCATTGTTTTTGGGGTTTCGCTTTTATGGCATTCTTTGTGCCGCACAAATATCCTGGCAACATAATTCGTTGGGTCAGTACAATTAAAACAATGCCAACCTTGTTCATTCTTTTTATATTTTAGTGGTTACATTTTTTTTATTAGCATGGCCAATTATGAACATGGCAATACCAAATATGGTTAATTTTTTTATTTTATTTACCTTTAACAGTTTACTTTGGGGGGGAGGGAGTGGGGTGATTTACACTTTTATATTTGGTATAAATAAAATAAAAAAATATAAATATAATATACATATATATAATATAATATTGAAAATATATAAAAAATTATAATAAAATAGATATATATTATGTTATTTTAAAAATATTGTTTGTTTATTACAATTCAACTGCTTTTGGACCGCCCATAAACCTTAGTGTTCTAAAACGCCGCTGCTGTATAGTAGCTCAGATACACGTCATCATGTAGCTGCAGGAGTGGAAATTCGACTGTCACACACAAGTGGAATTCCCATAGAGTAGACACAGATAGTTTATTAGCAGTGCCTTCTGTATCGCTGTATACACATTGTTAAATAAGCGCCGTGTATGCAGTAATTGGAAGCACTGACATCGCTTGCTCCTTCTAATCTAACAGTCGTGTGATTACTTTGCCTCGGGAGGGAGCAGGAACTTCAGGGTCATAGGAGACTCAGACAGTTCTGCTTTGCAGCCAGCAGGGTCAGTTTCCCTTGTAACTAGGGCTAATAAACGAGCCCGAGTTACAAGGTAAATAAGATGAAAATAAATATTTTTAAATAGTGCATCGCAAAGCTCTTTTACGACTTTATGGGGGAAACATTGTGTTAAATAAATGAAAAGAAAATAATAAAATAACAGTTAAAAAGTAAATAAAAAATAAAATAAAATTGCTACTGTCAATCCAAATCATTGGTACTAAACCCACAAAAAACAAAACAAAACAAAACGATATGTAAAAAAAAAATTGGGAGCAAATTTCGAAATGCGAGAAAATGGTCCTTTGTGGTCTTAAAAAAAAATCAAAAATTACTTGAATATCTAAATGAGTACATTTTTTACAGCTTTCTAAATCACTTGTACAAAAAAACTCAAAATGGTTAAACAGGATAATTGGCCCGATCTTGAACCGATTAATTACTCCCAGTAGGGTATGCGAATCTGCAATCGCTTGATCATTTATGCAATATACTATATTATTTCCGTGTATTGTGAAATTGATGATCTCCTAGGAAGCCAAGCCACTGGACTTTTACATGCTGCTGTAACACAGACAGTGGCATTTAAGAGGTTAATGTGTTGACATCGGAGTTCAGTTCCAAAGCTTGCTGTACATAAGCAATGCGCAGGTGTCGCTAAGGTTTTTTTTCTAAATTTATTCTTTTTATTATTTGTATTTTTAAATACACATTTCAATTTTCACTTTTGATGTTGTTGAGATAAGCTGTGTAACATGTGGATAAACTATTTCTCCATCTGTTCATCTACTATTCTGAGCACTGGTAGTAAAATATAATACTGAAGAATAAAGAACATAACAGGCCCTGGGCCTCTTTTGCTAATACTAGCTTCATAGCAACCAATCACAACACAGTTTTCATTTTCCCACAGCAGTTTGATAAATGAAACCCATGCTCTGATTGGTTATTATGGGCAGCAAGGCCTGGTAATTTGTTTTGATAAATGAGGCCTGCTATTCTTACCACTATAGTTATAGAATCATTAATTTTGTTGATATTTGATTAAACTCAAGATTTACGTAAAAACAGTGCATTTTTCAAAATCTTTTTTTGACTTGAGAAAGAGAACATCTTAATGATCTCCTGTCTATATGTATATATGAGCTTATGAAAATGGCTACCATGGTATGATTGACTACAGTGTCAGACTGTGGTGCCAAGGGCCCACCAGTAACAATCTCCAGGGCCTTACTTTTCAGCGACATACAAATGTGACATTATCCTCAATCACAAATATATATAACAATGACCTGGGTAGATTGTTACATGAATCCGATGCTGCCTTTATCTGGCATAGTGATTCAAGTGTAGTGTGACAAGCACTGCTCATATAAGAGGGTGGCGGGCCACTCCTGCACAGGGGCCCATCGGAGGGTTCTCCTGCTCTCCTGTGGGCCAGTCGAAGCCTGATTGCATACAATATGTGCATGAGAATTCTGTGTCTGGGTTGGATAAAGCAAGAAGAGTAGTTGTTTGGGAAGCAATTTGTTTTCTAAACTTTCGAAAATGATGGATGATCATTACATTTCCTTCCAGCGGTGAAATATGTGATATCCTTTTCTGTGGGCAGACATGTTGAGCGTCTAATTTCTGTTCTCTGGGGAAATTCAATTTAAAGCTGTAGTAAAACAGACAACCAAACAGGATAGGTGACCATCTTCTCCAAATCAGAAACGGCACTGTGGCCTCAGTAAGAGAAAGCACATATGCTGCTAACCCTTGCGGGATGCTGGAGATCTAATCCTATTTACCACCAATTGTTTCATTGCTAACACTGTTTTAGTAGACATTACTTTTGCTTGAACCAACCAAGTAATTCCCGGTAGCAGTTATTCAGGATACATGTGCGTGAGCTCTGGTTATGCAATTCCTGAAAAGTAATTTGTATCCACTTTGACGAATCTGTGTGACCATTGCAACAAACCAAATTGTTCTGATGAACATGCATCAAAAATCATCTCACTGCTAGTGTGTTGAGGATTATCAACTTGCATGAATATTTGGATCCACAGACTCTTGAAAGAGTCCAGCAATGCAGAGATGATCCCTTAAGACTTAAGGGCATGTCACACTAAGAGATATCGCTAGCAATATCGCTATAACTAGTGACGTTATAGCGATATTGCTAGCGATATCTCTGTGTCTGATACTTACCTACGACCGGCTCCCCCGCTGGTTATCGCTGATCGCGCGAGAACGTTCAGGACTGTTTCTCGTCGTCAGCTTCCTGTGGCGCTTCCTGCTGTGAGGACGAGCGACGCGTGGAGCCGGGCGGGAGGACGCAGGATCGCCTGGTGTGACAGGTAAGTAGCGATCCCCGTCCCCAGCGATGTCGCTAGTGAGATCTGCCTATGTGGCAGCTCACTAGCGACCACTTAGCGATGTACCAGCGATCCTGACCGTGTCATATCGCTGGTCGGGATCGCTGGCACATCGCTAAGTGTGACAGTACCTTTAAAGCTTGTTTAATCATGGTTAAAAGAAGGTTTCAAAAAATACATCTGACCATGAACTGGCCAACATTTTTTAGTAGGTTATGCCCTATTCATGGTCAACTGCTGTAATTAGGCATGACCTGTCGAAAGATGTACACCAGTTCATAGGCGTCTGTATTTTTTTAATTCCATGTTTTAATCAGGATGGAATAAATGTTAAGTCTTATGGGACCATCTTTGCATTGCAGGACTCTTTTTTTAGCTTGGTAAATTCTTCTAAGGGCTTGCTCACACAAGAGTATTCTTCGGACGAGTACTATCTGATTTTTTTTTTATCAGTTAGCACTCAGACTAATATTATTCAATGGGGCAAAGCTGATGAACAATTTTTTTTACTGAAAGAATCTGTCAGTGGAAAAAATCCCGGCATGCTGCTATTTCACTTTGAAGCTGGATGCCACTCACTTATTCTAGTCTGTGGGTGCATGGAAAACATCGAGCTACAGTTGGTGGACATCTTAGTGCAATCTGATTTCTGCGGATTCACAGAATGGATAAGATGGAGACATTTTCTTCTCCATCCTCTCATTACAATGTTCTTAGATTCTCTCATCAGAGACAATCGGATCACACTTTGCTGACAGTAGAATCAAACTCTACTCAGAGTTTGATCAGAGTGTTATTTGCATAATCATCCGGATTCTCTCAGATTAGAAAATCTACAGTCCTCTGACCATAGTCGAATAGCGGAAGTTCTAAACTTTCTAGTTATTTGTCAGATTAATGCATCTTAAGGCCAGCCATACACATCAAATAGTTGTCAGTAGAGTTGAGAGGATCGATCGGCAAAAGATCTAGGTTGAATCCAATTTCTTGAAATTCGCTGTTCCATGTGAGTCTGAACAATTTGCGAGTTTCGCAAAACAAAACATGCCTATCATCATTTCTCAGACTGCTGAAGCATCATCGGGCAGGCTAATTATGTTTTACATGGCCTTCCCAATAATACCCTGCATCTATGACATCACATTCTAGTTTATCAAACGATCCACCCATTTCTAGTTGTCAGTCAAATGATTGTTCAGCTGGCAGCTATCATCCCTAACTCTCCCGTACACAGGAATGCTAGGTCCGCTGAATGATCTGACGGTGGCTTATTTCTCCAATGAACAAATGGATGTGCAATCTGCGCAATCCTTATGTTCTCCAACATAGTCTGTCAGGGGTCGTTCCAAAGCTCCCCACACACATCCCACTGAAATCAGTGGGTTTGGATAACTTTTGGATAATGTATATGGGGGTCTTAAAGGTACATTCTAATGGTCACAATCACAGCGCATTTTCCGGACAGAAAATCGGCTGTATTTTACACTAGCAATGATGTGCTTGAGTTTTAAGAATTTCATGCAGATACTCTACAGAAACACGCAAAGTTGTGTGACATGGCCGATTTGGACGCTAGCGAATGATCATCGGTTGTTTTGATGAAATGAATGACTGTTCACTTTGACTGTTGACTCACTAGCAAGTGTTCGCTATTATTCAAAAAGTTTCCTTGGACATGTTACTTTTTTTGGACAATGATAATCACTGGCTTCATTATCTTCTGTAAAAATTCCACATTGCCACGGGGTTTGAGATGATTTTTTTTGTGCCAATGAATGACTTCCAGCCTATTTCTGTCTAAGATGTATGCGGGCCTAAAACTGTTTGGTACAGTTTAAGAGGTGATTGACTTGAAAGACTGAAATTTTACATCTGGTACCTGGATGGAGACCTTATTTGGTTAATGCAACCTTATGGTTTCCAAGAACCTATTAATAAATATATATGGTGAACTTGGAGTACTGATATTCATATATATCCATGCCATCACGAATCCTTGCACACATTTGTTTAAATCAAAGATGTAGAAGAAAGGGAAAAGCAAAGGAGATTATATGTTGCCCAGACTTACCCAACATTCCTGTCTGACTCTACATGACCTTCCAAAGCCGGTTGACAGTCTGGGGCGTCTAATGGTCCTGTTCATTTTGATGCAGAATGGACAGGGATGAAAATAATAGGAAGCATTATAAAATAATAAAGAGACATATGGGACTCTTGCAGAAGTAAATGAGGGTGTGCAATAATATAAAAGAATATTTCTATGGAAATAATGAGGAGTGGGGACAATGGCGATGGCGAGGGAGAGGTGAGCATATGCACACTGATTTGTACTTATTACATAACAAAAGTCTGTTTCTTTATCATCTTATCATTCAGTTAATAAAAATTAGCTACAATAACAGCTTCAGTTTAAAAACCTCTCAAACTCTGAAGGATTTGCTTTCACAATGGACATGAATACTGTTCAGAAATACAAACAGTCAAAGGATAACTTTAGATCTGAAAGGGAAACCTGGAGTGGCTAATTGAATAAGCCTTGGTCCCCTTAATATGTCATGGTGAGTGCAGTCAACGTATCATAATTAGGCTTACAGAGACCCATTCCAACATTCTGCTTCCATTCTCCTGAGCCATTGTCCACGGCTCGGCAAATAGCCAAAGGACAAAGGGGATTCAAGTGCTGACAAAACATGAAAGAGGAAAAAGATTTAGCTGCTTTTATCAAAGAAACTGAGAAGGACTTTGTTTGTGTAAATAACGTAGAATAACTGGACGGCCTTGCATTTAAGCAATGCTGTTTTCATTACAATTAATTCTTGACATGCTGGAAGAGATCCAAAGGATGGAGTTCTACCACAAGTTTCGCTTGCAAATTAAAAACAGTTGGTCAAAAGAAAACCTGTATTAAGAGGCTTAACCCTTCTTCAGTCAGTTGCAATACCCTGACATATAGCACTCCAGATGATGGGATGTTGACCAGACCTGCGCCACAATGTCAGAAGATGATGGGCTTGGTTGACGATGGGTTCCTTCTTTTAAGCTTTGGGTTCACACTCTGAGTAGATGCGGAGTAAAAAAGAATGTCTGTATTTTTATTTTTTCTATCTATACCCATTACCTGATGTCACAGATGACAGCACTATATTGGAATTTTGAACTGTGGAGTTCTCAGCAGCCATGCAAGTAAAGGGTATCAAATAAGCATATCAAGCTGCTAGTTACCCTTTACATGAAAGTCTGAAAATAGTCTCATAGATCTGCTAACAACATATTAAAATGCCTATCTGCATTATAATTTCATTAATACTCCACCATCCGTGTCAGCCCTGAGCACTATTTATGTCAGCAGTGGCTATTTGGCAGATTATGCTCTCAATTCTAGCTGGTCTTCAAACCATGAACCTTCTGTCTCACGTTACAAGCTTAATCTAGCCGTGAGTATTACCCATGGAGGGTCATACCAAATTAAGATGATTCAACTGCTTGGTCAGGAAGTCATCTGTCCTTTTTGATTACAATATGCCACTAATTTCTTGCAATTACTTATCGCTCTGTCACTTGCGCTGTAAATGGGCTGCCTAAATTTACGGGAAGGAAGAAAACGTGTATAACAGAGAGTACAGACACTGCTTAAAAACTTAGTGGATAAGTTTAAATTCAATGTATACGGCAGAGATGATTTTGCCATTTCGAGCCACCTACTCATCAGATTATAATATGTTATCTTCAATTTTACATACAGAAATATCTTCAGCACTGTGTTCTCTCATTAGCTCATACATCACCAGTGCTTCTCCATTTACATGTCTATTAAAGTTAAGTCAAAACAATTTTTATCGACCTATAAATCACATTGGTAGTTAGGCTGCCAAACCAGAACCCTAGCTAAGGTAGGGTGACCTTGACCTAGCAGCCACATTGGTAGTTAGACTGCAGAACCAGAACCCTGGCAAACGTAGGGTATCCTTGACCTAGCAGCCGCATTGGTAGTTAGGCTGACAAACCAGAACCCTAGTGAAGGTAGGGTTTCCTTAACCTAGCGACTGCATTGGTAGTTAGGCTGCCAAACCAGAACCCTGATGAAGGTAGGGTGTCCTTGACCTAGAGGCCACATTGACAGGTAGGCTGCCGAACCAGAACCCTCACAAAGGCAGAGTGACTTTGACCTAGCGGCCACATTGGTAGGTAAGCTGCAGAACCAGAACTTGCCAACACTCCTTCTGATTAGTAGGCCCGGTGTGACGTCATGTAGATACCGATGTGGTTGTTAGAGCAAGGTCCTGTGAATCTTTTTGCGCAAATGTAATATCTACCATATTTATATTAATGGGATACCCAAGATTATAGAAAGTGTCTACCTTTTTTTTTCCACAAGCAGCTCCACTTCTTTTCAGAGTTATGCTTGGTTTTGCATCTAAACAACCCATTTATATTTTTAAGTTGAAATATCTTATCATACAAATCTATAATAATCAGGTGTACTATGTGCATGTTGTAAATGAAGCTTCCCAAATAAATCCAAATTTTCTAATGAGAAAAGAAAAGCTTTCAAGCTTTTCACTATGTTCTAAACAGAGCATTGACACTAGGACGTTGTGCATTTTTATGACTGTTTAATCTAGTCCGTAAGTCAAATAAGCATTATTATGTAGAATAAAACACGTCTGTGTTTTTATAGCTGCTGCTGGGGGGGACTTCAGATTAGTATTATGCAGCGTCTCCTTTTTGAAGAAAAAGAATCCACAAAGTCCAGTCCTCAGTTTTAAACTTTTTTTTTTGTTTGCAGCTCTAGCTCGCCGCAGTAAAACTGTCCGGCGGTCTATGAATGGTGCAAAAAACATTTATTTACTAGACATTCAGACCAGATCAAACAGAGACAATGAAAAAGCACAACGTTTTAGACTCAATAGAGTCTTTTGCATCCGATAAAAGCCTATTCAGCCAGAAACCTTGTCCTTATTGTCCACTTGAGCTCTGAAGTTGAGTGCATCTATACTTTAGAGGTGAGAACTTTGGAAAATCACCACTTTTTTAACTTGAAATTTTCGCCTCAATTACATTTTTCTCTTTACAGCTTATGGTTAATAAAGGCAAACATACAGATTTAATAGCCCAAGCTAAACTACTGCTATGTTTTATTTCATTGGAAGCAAGCATAAAATAGTTATTAAATCTGATCCTCTCTGCTTTCGACCGTCCTGGAACAGAAAGCATGTATATATTACCTGTTTGAATTAATGTTGAATGACCAGACCGTCAATCATCTACATTTCCCCACCAGGAGATATAGCTGTAGGTACATGTAACTCATCATATGAGCATACAGCTGGTATATGAGGGATCACAATGAAGCTGGATTACTCCATACTGGCATCATTAAATAAGAACCACGTGCCTCCATTCAACATGTCGGCTCCTTTGCCGTGGAACTTTTCAACCCTACAAAAGTAGCTATTTTCAATACAAAGAAAAAAAAATTACACAGTCTTTCAGGTCAAACTTGAACATATTTTAGCCAGTGTAGAAAAAAAATCAAGGGGAGGAGAACAGTTTTTTTTACTCAAGTATTTATACCTTGTCTAGAATAAGGTCCATATTCAAAATATAGACTTTACAAAGTTTACTAAAAATGCATATTATTGAACCAACTAAAGTCTCAGTTTAGAAAAGATGTTATGCAATACCTTTCCACCTGCAAGTCACACTCAAATGATTGTCGTGGATTGTCATGTTGCTATCAGTGATCTTATGGTAGACCTGATCTGTATTGATCAGTTGTATCCCCTTAATACAGGAACATAATTAACATTGCTTTCTTACACAAACTGTTACATTTTGGCCATTTAATGTCCTTTCAGTATTATTGAAATGTTCTGTGTCATTGTTGAGTATATATTGGGGCATATTTTTCCATCTAAATACACTAGAATTCTTGAAAGTTGACATGAAAGATAATATTTCAACTCAGCAGATTTATAACCACAATTATTATTCTGGTTCATTTTAATATCATCTAGTCTTAGTTTGCTGTTTTCTAAGAATTAGACCATTTTGCTAAATATGCCAAACTTGCTAGACTGCAGACGTAAGATGTCCATATACCAGAGCGTTTGGACCACCACAAAATGCCAAATTTAGAACATTTTCTGTAGGCCATTGGTACTTTTTAAGACAAATGCAGACCAAAGGCAGAATTTTTATGTAATAGTTGAAAAGTCAATCATACTGAATTTGCTTCCCATCAATAGATACAATAAAAAATGCTAAATAGCAAAATAATGTTAAAAATTGAAATGCATGGTGGAGACAGAAACTGGTCAGAAACAAGGGGCACCACAGCTACACGTCACAAAATATGTAAAGAGATAATGCACAGGTAAGTAAAGGATATGTGAAAAGGTAAATAACGATGTGTCAGAAACAAAACCCAATCACTAACTGATGAGTGATTACTCAAAGTATTAGGGGAAACCAACACATACACATAGCAAGCTGAGATGTAAACTAATTACAGCTTGTGCAGGGCATAATTACCTGGGAGCTGTGGTGCCACCACCCCGTTTCAGCAACAGTGCTTTCTTCTGGGTGAGACTCCATCTAATTTCTTTAACCATTTTTTGACATCATGTATAGCTGTGGTGCCCCTTGTTTATGACCGGTTTCTGTCTCCACCATGCATTTTGCTATTTAGCATTTTTATTGCATCTCAAATAAATGTCACGTTTATATTCCACTTGGTTTTATGTGCATGATATTTTCATATATGTTCCTATTTGCTTCTTCTTGCGCTATAACCTGTATTCAGTATCCTTCGTTTGAGATGGGATCACTTGAATGTTCATGATTTCCATGTCTCTATTATCCTCCATATGTTTCTATTCCCATCAATGGATGTGTAGACCATCCACGGATCACATCAAATATTGATCTTCAATTCGTTGTTTTCTGTTTTGGCAATCTTAACAAATCAACCATTATTGACAAGTCATTCAGGAAACAGCTGTCTGAAATGCATGATCTGCTTTAGGTTGTGGGAATCCATTTAAGACCACTGCCCACTTCTTACTTTAAGGAAAGTCTGTCAGCAGAGAATGACTGTTCAGACCAAGGACAGGTGCTCAGCGCACCCTTGGAGGGGCTAAACATTTAACTGCACCATCTCACCTACTTGTTTTCCATCCATCTCCTAACTTCTCTGGCGCTATAAAGCCAGAGCTGTCAATCAAATAAGAAGGTGGGTGGGGGTGGAGATGGAGGGAAAACAAGTAGATGAGAAGGTGCACGCAAAGGGTGCCTAGGATGCATCGAGCACCATTATGTGGTTTGAACAGTCATTCTGTGCTAACAGACTCTGCTTGATATACATTTATGCTCACAAGCAAGAGCTGAAAAGATAAAGAATATGTCTACTGATGACAAATATTGGTTGATAGGACAAGTTTTCGTAATGTCTTTAGCCAAGACGACATTATAATTTTGAATAAATGCGTAGAGTGCACGCTTGATCAATTCTTCTAAGATGTGCAGTTAATATCTACATATATTAGATGATATGGGATATGTGTGGGAATGTAACAAGTACTGAATTTTTCATGGGTATTTGACGGGAGGTATTTGAATTGAGATAAATGCCCTAGACTGTATAAATCATTAGAAATGACTTTCACTAAGATTGCGTTGTATATTAACATTTTTCACTATAGGACATGTGTCTCTTGTAGGCTTTGATTTAAGCAGAATAAGAAAAATTTGTTCTTTTATGTTCTTATGATTATTTTGAGTTAAAAAAGCCAGGAAGCAAACAAACAATCATACATGCATACAGAAGCCTAAGCATAGAGAAATGGCAATACAAAGACTGCTAAAGGAAAGAGCCAAAGAGATCCGTCTTCTAAACCTTGACCAATACAAGATCCTTGATTTCTTCACAGACCACATGGCACTACTGATCTTTCTGAAGCCTATTAATGCCTGTGTAACTATGTAAAAGGAAGCCTTGTATTTATAGAGAAAATAGCCGATCCTTAGAGCTCACAGAGGCTTCCCGCTGCTGAGGAACATTTATTTGACTTATCCCGTGGTGTTTCTTTTTGTAAATTGCCTTGAAGAACTTGAAAAAGCCACACAAATTCATTAGGAATACATAGTTACAAAACAAAAATTGGCAATATACTGACTTTCAAGTGCTTGTATAATTTTTAAAGCAACCGTGGCATCTTATGATGGTGAAATGAATGCGTCTATTCCGATATACTAGCGCATGACAATGTATTCCTTTACTTTAGTATGCCTATTGTTATGGAGCATGTGACTTATTTTTAATTCCACAAATGACCTTTTTAAATGCCAACTTCATGTGAATTTCATGCCATAGAAAACACTGCAGCATTTGTATATGTTAGACTCTATCGATGCCGGATTATAATACCACATGCAATATTTTTCCGGACACTTAAGTGAAATGATGTCAAATAATGTAGGGTAATAATGTAAAAATATCGCATAATGTTTGAGGACTGTTTAGTAATGAAGGATATGCAATGCCTTTGATTGGACTCACATAGCAGGATCATGGAAAACACAAGCAGGAAACAGAAGTTTTCCAGAAACAGAGCCCCGCTTGTGTGTTGGTAGTGTCTGATATTGCAGCTACTTTCACAAATTGCTCTAAGGCAAAATATGTTATCCCTAAATGCCAAGAGATGAGACTTAACTTTTATCTAACTCTATTTTAAAACTTAACTCTCTTATAATAAAACTACAATATATAAATAAGTGAGTGATCCATAACCGTCACTTCTGTATGGAAAGTCATTTTATTATAAGAGAGATAAATAAAAGTTGTTTTGTCATAAAGAAAGAGTTAAATAAAAGATAGAAGGAGTCTGTCTCCCAAAAAATGCAAATTCACCTTCATAAATATTTTGTAAGGGGAACTTAGCCCCTATATAATTCATACTATTAATTTCAATTTTAGAGTTGTAGTTGCAGATAAATTCACTTTGAATCTCTATGCAAATGGCATGGCGCACCATTACATCCTTCGATTCGCATATCCAGCACTACTCATGATGTTGGTTGACAGTGTTCACAGTGAGCGCTCACTAAACTCAAAGCCCTATTCCTGCACATTCACACTGACACTGTACGGGCCCAGCAACGCACTCACAGTGTCAGAGCGCGTGCACACTCAGTCTGCCCCTGGGCTCCTCCAGTCTCAGTGGGCACACACAAGAATCATAATTTGCGTTTAAGGAGCTTGGGAGAAACCAAGTCAATCAAGATCAGTGACAGTTCTGGAAAAGGAAATCAAAGCATGTCATATGCACCGAGCCATTGGCCACACCAAGCGCCCTGCAACTATGGCTCTAAAATGTATATTACTGGAGTGATTTTTATTTGGGTTAAGTCCCCTATGTAAGTGTTTAAGTAGCTGAATTTGCATTTCGACGATGACTTCCTTTAAATGTTTTCATAGTTTTAGGTACAATAAATTCAGAATTTTGTTTCAGTTTGTTAAAGTAGTTTAATTTAAAGGTCAGCATATAGGGCGTCCACTTTATCCTTTGGTTATTTTTTGATGGAACTGTGTTTTTTTATGGCACTATGTAAAGAATAACTGCATTTTTTTTTGTTTTTCATAAATCAATAATACACATGCAAACAGCAAACTTTGCAGTATTTCTTATTAGATAAATCTGCGTCTTTCTCCTCCTGGACTGATTATTCATTCTCATAATTCTCAATTTATGTGTAAAATCTGTCTACAATTAAATCAGATTTTCCGAATATTTAGATAGGAGATCACTGTTGGTTCTCAAAAAGTTCTGTGGAGAACTGTAACTGTCTTTTCTGGAGAACTTGCAGCAGAATGTGTATGATTACCTATAACTCCTCCTTCTGTCTCCATAGAAATTTAAAAACACCAACTATCATTTCTTATCTCATTAATGGAAAAATCTGTCTTCACCGAACATTGATTTTGAAGATTTTACCCATAATTTGAGTGAAAGATCAATCCAGTATGTGAAAGAATCAGATTTCTGTTTTAAGACATATTAGGAAATTGATAATTTTATTGTGTATTAATGATTTCTGAGATAAAAATCAAAATGATGCTTACACTTTAAGCTACTATGACTGAGCTGCAATCCCATACTCAATCCATTGATAACAGTAGCATTGTTTCTCGAAAATTTTTTTTTTTTAAATTCTAAACTTCTAATTTTAGGCTTGCATTTGTCAAGGATTAGATGCATAATATTAAGTTTGTCTTTATTCCATTTAGAATCCAATCTTACATAAAACCAAGTGTGGCCAATTTATTGCAACCATTCTGTGCAAACATGGCCCAAGGAAATGCCTATTATAAACTAAGGATTTGCACCAACCCAAACTAGCCATTTATCCATCACCTAAATTATTTAAATCGCATTTGATTGGATGATTGGATTGGAGTTTTTGATCTCTGCAGAATATTTTGAAATATACAAATTATACACATTTCAGTGTGCAATAAAATGAATCTGAAAAGCTTTAAAAAAAATCATGTTTTTAATAATCCACAGAAAATATACTTAATGTCTAGTATTATACTTTATGCTTGACTTGCCCCTGACGGCAGACATACATTGCGCTGACAACTATCCCACGTTGCAAATAGATTTTAAATCCTCTTCTTTTATGTTGAGAACAAGGATTAGACAATACAAAAGTGATTTCAATGCACATATGTATTTTGTAGGTTAGTTAGTCAACTGAGACTTAATCTGTACTATGACTTAAGAAGAAAAAAAGCAAGCAATCCTATCAAGAGCAAATTAAAACATCTACAGGGAGATTTCTCTGCTCCCCCATTGATGGGAAGTAGAAGGCGAGAAAAAAAAATCAAAAATCCGGTGTGGAATTAACACAGAGAAAGTGTAAACGTTGAAAGTCATTAGTTAAATGTGTTACTTCTGTCTAGTTGGCTGCTTGGCTGGCTTGTAAAGTTTGTGTTGTTTTGCTCTTGTGTTTCCTTGTTTACTCTTGTTTGTTTGAACTAATCATCTCTTAAGGAATAAAAAGTTCTTTTTTTTGGCCCTAGCTGCCTTCAAAAGAGCCCAGTCTTCAATAATGCCTTTAACAGTGGTGGTCGTTGAAGCATTAAAACGTGCTTATCTGCAAGTGAATGCAGAGGCTTTGTTTCAATAAGGCCTCTTTCTCTTTTGCCACTCGCATTGTGACCCTTTGGTATCAATTCAAAGGCCAATTAAAGAATGCACCCATCTTTGAAGTGGAGTATGGAGGGCGCGGAGAGGGATGAACCTGGCGCTCTGATAGACTGCGCCCATTCAACGTGTCTTTTCAAGGCTGTTTTCAGAGACTCAAAGAGAATGAGCCAGGGGAAGGTCAAGTAGAAAAAAGGGCCAAAGAAACAGCCCCTATTTGTTCGGAGTATTAGCCAAGCAAACTGCAAAAAGCAACAAAATGATACTGTTAATGGAGTAGCCAGACACAGACTTGTCAATCACGTAGTGTGAACCGCATTAGACGCACCAAGGCTCGGCTCTGTAAACGTACCCAATTATCTTGGGGAAGCCACAAGCTGGAATTAATTGTATTATATATCCCCCTGCTTAGAAGGGTGATACATACACATTTTAATTATGCCATAGCGGACATGCTGAAAGTGAACATGGTTACTTATTTTCCCATAGAGATTACATTTCTAATTTTTACCTTTGTGTTTTAGAGAAACAGTATTTAATATGTTAATCTTATCATAAATGAACTCTATAATATACTATACATTACGTTATTATATTAATAACAAATAATGCAAAAAATGATAATTATAAATTTATATTTAATTTATAGCTTATTATATGTAGAAATCTCACAGCTAAATACCATTATTATAAATGCTTTATTGATAAATAGGGTTATATGATAATCATCCCACAGGGCTGTAAAGAATTGACATCCCTACAGAATACAAGCAGCATTTATAGCAGCATGACATGGGGTGTTGTGATGTGCTTCTGGTCATTGTGAAAGAATACGGCTGGAAATGAGACCTGTATCCCGCCGGCAGTTTCTACCAGCAGGAAATTTTTGTCAAGGGTTAGGCAAAGTTTACAGCTGCCTAGGCCATCAGGAAAAAAAAGGCTTAAAATTGTAAATTGCAATGCTATGAAATGGCATGGAAGGATATTGGGGCTGAAGGCAGTGAGAAGAATGATCGTTTATCAAACAGCTAACATTCTGGATTACATGGTGTGAAAATGGTAGGGTGTCTACTCAAACCCCTGCCATAGGCACAACGTGCACCCATCCCCCAGCACCCACTTGTGGTACATGTGCCAACATTACATTAGGTATTTTTACTTTTTTTGTTATTTTAAAATATAGTAATTTATTTTATTAGGGAACTTTAATGAACCCTAACTAAGAAGTACGACACCTGTGTATGAACACAATAATGTATCATGTAAAAAAAAATTCATTTGACATTCTAGTTCTTGTATTCGTGAAAGCTTCAGTTCCCATTACTGAAATATAAGTCTTAGGTTGGGTCATAAGACAGGAAAGTGCCTGAAACATTTTCCTCTGTGGTCAGCTTAAATATTTATTATTACTAAGACATGCATGTTATTGTTAAGCAGTTATTCGGAGTCTTTGGATTTCACTGACTGCAAGAATGGAAACATAAAGGTGAGCAGATCGGATGTCGTGCAGCCAACAATTAGGAACATTTATGACAACTGCACCATTGAAAACCAGGGCACGAGCCATAGCAACCTGTGACGATTTTAGCTGTCAACTGGCCAACTTGCCATTAATAGGGCATAATGCCAAGGCTGATTGGCATTGGCTATCAACACTAAATCTTTAATGAGCATTACTCTTGGTAAATATCATGGACCGTTAAAATCTGAGAAAATAAAATATTACTTTGTGACAATTTGTAATAGTAGTCTTCTTTTAATTAATGACATGTTTCCATGACTTCAAGTTTGATTTTACATGCATGAGACTTGTCTGCTCTCCTAGTGTTTTCTCTGGGTCATCTGGACTTTGCCTATATTTACTATAAGTTAAATGGTTTGTTATACAGTTTATTTCATGTGAATAGGTCCAGAACTGGCATCACCACCCGGCACACCCGGGCAAGTGCCTGGGCCCTCAGCAAGCGGGGGGCCCACTCGCCTTTCGGAGACATAGGCATGCTATGGGGCCCAAGAGTTGGGGAGAGGCCCCACCATTATGCTTGAAATACTTACCTCCCCATGTTCCTCCGCCGATCCGGTCTCTTCCGCATCTTCTGACTTTCTGACATGACATCTCAGGGCAGAGGGTGCAATGACATCATTCCAGTACGCCCACTGTGCTGAGCAGTGCAGAGGGTCAGAAGATGCTGAGGAGACCGGAGCTGGAGCCAGCAAGGAATGAGGAGAAGTGAGTGTTTGATTATTTATTTTTTATGTATGGAACAATACATGAGGCCCATTCTGTATGGAGCATTATATGAGGTCAATTCTGTATGGAGTATTATACGAGGCAATGGGGCCCATTCTGTATAGATTATTATATGGGGCCCATTATTCTGTAAAAAGCATTATATGGGACCCATTCTGTATGGAGCATTATATGGGGCCTTTATACTGTATGGAGCAATATATGGGTTCCATTATTCTGTATGGAGCGTTATATGAGGCATATTATTCTGTATAGAGCATTATATGGGGCCCATTATTCTATGTGGATGATTATATTGGGTCCATTATTCTGTATGAAGCAATTTATGTGGCCCATTACTCTGTATGTGCAGTATAGTTATATGAGGGCCCAATCTGTATGGAGTATTATATGGGACCCATTCTGTATGGAGCATTATATGAGGTCTATTATTCTATATGGAGCATTATATGGGGCTCATTATTCTGCATGGAGCAATATATTGGGTTCATTATTCTGTTTGGAGCATTATTAGGGGTCCATTATTCTGTATGGAGTGCTATATGGTGGCCCGGTATTCTGTATGGAGCAATATATGGGGTTCATTATACTATATTGAGCACTATATGGGGCTCATTACACTGTATAGAGCAATATATGGGGCCCATTATACCGAATGAAGCAAAATATGTTTTATACTGTATGAAGGACTATGTGGTGCCCATAATACTGTATGGTGGACTATGTGGTGCCCATAATACTGTATGGTGGACTATGTGGTGCCCATAATACTGTATGGAAGACTATGTGGTGCCCATAATACTGTATGGAAGACTATATGATGGGCATAATACTATATGTAGGTCTATGTGGTACCCATAATGCTGTAATACTGTATGGATGACTATGTGGTGCTCATAATACTGTATCGTGGACTTTGTGGTGCCCATAATACTGTATGGATGACTATGTGGTGCTCATAATACTGTATGGAGGACTATGTGGTGGCCATAATTCTGTATGTAGGAATATGTAGTGCCCATAATACTGTATAGAGGACTATGTGGGGTCCATAATACTGTATGGAAGACTATATGGTGGGCATAATACTATATGTAGGGCTATGTGGTGCTCATAATACTGTATGGAGGACTATGTGATGTGATGCTGTATGTAGGACTATACTGTCCGATCTAAAATTATAATTCTGAAGCCACTCTGCGTGCTTTGTGCTGCGTGGATTTGCCAGTATCTGAGCTATTGTAGAATTTACAATAGATATAACTCATGTAATGTAGGACGTAAGTGAAATCTTTGGCATTGTACTATACCAATTTTTCTCTGCTGGCCCTGAATATGTCCTCAGTGGGAAAATTAAACTGCGTGATCTATCTGTTATCTATCTATCTATCTAATCTTTGGATAGAATTGTAATAACAGAAAGTGTTAACATGTTTGCATTAATTGGTTAACCGTCAAGCTTTTCTGCTATTTATATATATATATATATATATATATATATACAGTTAGGTCCATGTTTTACAGATGATGTGGTATGCTTTGGATCATGAGCTGTACCATGCCTTCGCCATACTTTTCTCTTTCCATCATTCTAGTAGAGGTTGATCTTGGTTTCATCTGTCCAAAGAATGTTCTTCCAGAACTGTGCTGGCTTTTTTAGATTTTTTTTAGCAAAGTCCAGTCTAGCCTTTTTATTCTTGATTGTTATGAGTGGCTTTCACCGTGCAGTGAACCCTCTGTATTTACTTTCATGCACTCTTCTCTTTATGGTAGATTTGGATAGTGATACGCCTACCTCCTGGAGAGTGTTGTTCACTTGGTTGGCTGTTGTGAAGGGGTTTCTCTTCACCATGGAGATTATTCTGCGATCATCCACCACTGTTTTCTTCCGTGGGCGCCCAGGTCTTTTTGCATTGATTAGTTCACCAGTGCTTTCTTTCTATCTCAGGATGTACCAAACTGTATATTTTGCCACTCCTAATGTTGTAGCAATTTCTCGGATGGGTTTTTTCTGTTTTTTGCAGCTTAAGGATGGCTTGTTTAACCTGCATGGAGAGCTCCTTTGACCGCATGTTTCCTTCACAGCAAAATCTTCCAAATGCAAGCACCACACCTCAAATCAATTCCAGGCCTTTTATCTGCTTAATTGAGAATGACTTAACGAAGGGATTGCCCACACCTGTCCATGAAATAGCCATGGAGTCAATTGTCCAATTACTTTTGGTCCCTGTAAAAACATGGTGGCACATGTTAAGGAGCTGAAACTCCTAAACCCTTCATCCAGTTTTAATGTGGATACCCTAAAATGAAAGCTGAAAGTCTGACTTCAGCTGCATCTGAATTGTTTTGTTTAAAATTCATTGTGGTAATGTCTAGAACCAAAATTAGAAAAATGTTGTCTCTGTCCAAATATATATGGACCTAACTGTATATATATATATATATATATATATACATACACACACACAATATATATATATATATATATATAAATTTAACATGAATTTTTAACACACAGAGTATATACATATAATTAACTAAGACTTGTATAATTTTCACCCACGTTGTCTCACTAACTATGACTTCCTGAGTGACATATGTTATTCTGCTTGATGTTATCTGGGTTTGCCATGTGCAGGCATCAGTAATGTATTGTATCCATGGTTTGGAGGAGCAGAATTGGTTAATGTGTTATTCAGTGAGAGCAAAGGAATTCTGCTATAGAGAGGTCAGAGGTTCTTATAGCCAAGGCAAAGGGTATTGGAAGATGTATATTAAATGCATGTCAGCTTGTGGATTGTGAAAGTAAAGCCGGTAGTCGATTAAAAGGGACAAGGCATTTTAAGATGCCTGATCATTGAGCTCAGGGTCAAAGTTTATCTTTGGGTCAGTAACACATTCCTAGCCCAATTGTTGTCCTTTTTTAGATGTCCTGAAATGGACTCTCACTGAATGATTTTCCAAACAAAATAATTGGTTGAAGTTAGAAAAGAGAAGAAAAGACTGTTTATAAGGAGGGTTGACACTAAGGATTGGAAGAAAATGTACAAAAAGGCATTTATTAAAAGTGACGAAAATCTATGTGATTTTCTATATGTATGTAGATAGATATATTTGCATCCTAAATGTATTTAAGTAGAAAAAAGAGGCTTTGCACGAAATCTTTCAGAGCTCAACATGGTAAACAGTAGCTACATTCAGTTAGTGAATATAGGAAAGAGCAATTCATGTCGGCCTGGGGCATACACTTCAGAAACGCAATGCTTATGTCTCTCTCACATGACTTTATGACATAATAAGATGGCTGTATATATAGTAAAGGCAAGTACTAAGAGGCTATTGTTATGGACATATCGGGAGAACCCATATAGTAACTTGTCCTGTAATGTAATGTAACTTCCATTAAATTAGTGCTAATATCTTTTTACTTTTTTTTTTTAATCTTTTTATTTTTTGCTGCATGATGGCATTATTCTAACCTTTACATTACTTTCTTGTTGTTTGTTATAATTATTACACTTAAAAGTGTTTCCACTAAAAATAAAAAACTTATATATAGTTGTAAACATTTAAAATGATCATTTCTGTTTCAAATACCATTATGATTGCAGTTCATTATCACTTAATTTTATTCACAATCTTCAGAATGGTAAATGGGGCCATCCAAGCAACAAAATGGAACTTTGAGGGGCATCCTATTACACTCCTGTTATTCAGAAATCTTAGGGGCGATCTTCTAACAATGCACAAATATATGAAGGGACAACACAGAGACCTTTATAATGATCTTTTAACACCGAGGCCCGCGACGGGCACAAGGGGGCGTCCTCTATGTCAAGAGGAAAGAAGATTTAACATAATCACAGACGCAAGGACTATGATTCTCTCTGCTACATGAGGTCGGAATGGTTGATTCACTACTAAAATTTAAGAAGGTCCTGGAAGTCTTTCTTGAAAAATATGACATTACAGGTTATGGGCACTAGATTCTGCGATGGGATGTGGCGTTGATGTAGGAAACTAGTCTGATTGTTGTTTGTGGAGTCGCAAAGGAATTTTTCCCCTAATATGGAGCTATTAGCATCTGCTTCATGGGGTTTTTGCCTTCCTCTGGATCAACATAGTAAGCTATAGGTTGAACACGGTGGACTTAAGTCTACCTTCAACTATAAAAACCTATGAAGCTATGAAACTGTGAAAAATTTAAATTTTAGACAAATTGGTTGTTGCTCTTACAAAATTAAGAAATGGGAGACAAGATTTATTCATACCTTGATATAAGAAGATCAATCAACTTACTGAATACTTTTGGGGCTTATAGGATAAGAACCTGATAAGGTTATATTAGTGAATCTAAGCAATAAAAGGCTATATTGACTTTACTTGACAGTGACATCATGTTATAACCTGTAAATAATCTTCAAATTGTCTACAGATAAAAAATTGCATTGTTGGTGGTATTTTGCAACCTACCAAAAAGTTGAATATTACGATATATGTTAAATGGTGCTGACGTTTAGTTTTCTGCACTGCCTTCAGCATAGCAGAGGTTAAGACGTATTGTTATATAGTGCGTTTCATAGTTTGAGGATGCCCTAGTACTTGCTAGACAGTGTTTGGGGCAGCTGTACGTTTTGCCTTCTTAGTCAAGTAATTTCTTTTAACAAAATGTTAAGCACAGATGGGGCTGTGGCTGTCACTTCCCCATTATTGTCTGTGCAGCTGTTGGGCCTCAATTCACTGTTTTATGTATTCAGACAGTTACTTAGTGGAGACTCTCTGAAAGCCTGGTCCAGCCTCTAATCGCCAAATAAAATGGCCATTTGTCTCCTCTTCCTATTGTTTTGTTTTGGTAACACATGTCACAAGCTCAATTACCCAGTTCATTAACAGCTCCCACTGGACATGATGATTGGGGGAGTCTGGATAAGGTAGCTGGTTGGGCTACATACTCAATAATATACTCTTCCTACAACTGTAAACAAAAGTTTGGGTTGGACCTGAAATTTAATGAGCTAAAACTCTCACTTCATTATGTCCCCTCATCCATCCTGGTTGTGTATGGGTTTTACAATTAGTCTAGAACTTACAAAAAAAAACCCTCAAAACAATAAAAGCAAAAATAAACAAGTGAAATAAATAAAAATTACCAAAAAAATAAAATAATATAATAACACAAAAAAAGCAGTGTGATGAAAAGGTTAAATTAAAATACACATTATAGAGTTAATTTCTGAATTGTATAAAGAAGACTTGCCTACCTGTAATTCATGTTATTGCATTACACCTATGTTGAACCTCGGAACTTGCTTGTTTTTATTTTTATTTTTTTTTGGAAATGTAAGTGAATTGAGCAAATTGTTCAAATTCTTTGGGTTAGTGTTTAATGTAACTCATCTTTTGAATTCCTAACTGGTGAAAAATATCTATAGCTCATTAAATTTCTATTTAACAATGCAGGATTTTCACAATTTCATGGTTTTTTTGCAGTGAAATAATATTTTCACGGCTGACAATTTCCATGAAATTTGTCGCCACCGTGAAAAATAGACAGAACTATGGTTGTTTGTGCGGACAGGATCAATGGAGCTTTCCTAGACACCCTGAGCACTGTGCTCATTCACATGAGATTGCTGCAGACACTCGTAGCACTGTTCTGTAGTCTTCAGTAATGTTAAGAAAATGAAATGAGCAGCAGACATCATGCCCACCAGAACCGGAGAATTCTTACGGTTAACCTCCACCATTATGTTCACAGTAAAATACAATTAAATATTTCATATTTGCCATTAAGACAAATGCACATTCTTCTTCTTATTATTACAAACAATGCACACTGTTAAGAGTAATTGCAAAATAATAAAGTACAAAATATAAAAAAATTAAAATGTAATAATTTATTTTATTTACACGAATAATTTGTATTACGTAAAAGAAACAAAACATTACATTTCCAAAGTCATTTAATCTGTATATAGTTCAATAAGAATTTAGTTACTGGGGATAGTTTCAGAATCAGATTTTAATTAGCTTATTATACAAATGACTGGTAAATATTTATTTTCTTAAAATTGTACATGTGCTTATGTATCAAAAAACTCATAACACATTTGGAAATGTTGTACTATATACAAACATGTTGTGATAATTTTCCATTAAAAAATGTTTAATACCTGAAAATGCAATTAGAATGTAAGGTCAGATTTTTTTTTAATATTTAATATTATATCATTATGACCTTTAATATAAAATATAGCCTAAATTTAAGAAGGCAAATAAATTATGGTCAATATATATTTAGATTTTCATTGTATTTAGTTTATTATTCAAATTAGGAAATGTATGTGTTCCAGAAATTATATTATTAATATGATTATATTAACTTATGAATGTGTATCAATTGGGGAAATAATATATAAAATATTCTATTATTTTAGGATCGATAATTGCTTAATATATACTATGGTATCTTGAAAGAAAACTGAACTTAAAATCTTAAAAATCGTGTGTGTGAAATGTTCTTTAGATTTTCAACTTAACTTCAGTTTTCTTTCTAGATACCATACAGTAGTATTTATTGAGCAGGCTATCGGTCCTAAAATAATAGAATATTTACTATATTCTTTCCCCAATTGTTAGACATTTGTACATATAATATATATTTTATCTTGTATAAAAAGTTTATCAAGCCGTTATGATGTCTATTCTCTTGATGTCTATAGAAGGGGATCATGATAAATGTAGATTTTTGTGGACTACAGGGTGGGGTTACAACTCCAGGTGCTAAATGATCTAGAGTAGAGGGTCTTGGATTAACCCCTACTGTGAGCTCATTTCACACCCTCCTTTTTAGCTTCCCCCACTTCACCCAAAAAAAAAGAAACTTTCCTTCCTTCCCCCTTTTTGCAGTCCAGTTTTCTTTGTGTATGCTACTCCCTGCCAGGCAGGTGTCAGAGGCCTGAATGCTGGTATAGACTTTGTTAATGGATACCACAGATGGAGCGTGGAAATTGGTAGAAAAGGCCCCAGCCACAGGCCATTTCTCGGGGGCCCCAACAAAGACAAACCAAGTAAGTCAACAAAAAAATCTTAAAAGACCACAAAAGCTGGGTGTCATTTACTGAAGGCTGGCAAGAGGAGTTATGCCCTGTGTAACATAAGTTCTTGTATTGCTAATGTGACACTTCATCTTTAAACATGGCTTCTGATGTAACTATATATATGGGGCGACTTCACCATACCGCTGCTTTAGTATGGCACAATGAATTGTTAAAAGTTCAATAAATCTAGGTGACTCTGAGAACCTACCTCTATACTGTACAGAAATGGCATAAACAAGACCAGAACTATTCTGAAATACATTAGTATGCCATGATGGATGATGGAAACTCAAGTTTTCCTCCTTGTCACATAGTAGATTGTCACCTATCAAACAAGAACGATGTATATAAAGGCTAATATATAACATATCTGGTAACAAAGCTCAGCTGTAATGAGAAATGATAAGATTATGATCACACTGTTGTGAGCCGATTCCTACTGGTTCTTAGATTTCTAATCTCAACCCTTTCAATCATCCATGACTGTGAAGGCCTTCTAATTTAGTTCTCTAAACCTCTTCTGATTTTGTAAGGAATGTTACAATTTCTGTTTCTTGTTTGTGTGGACTTACATTTTTCAGATCCTCAGGAATATTTTCCATGATATTATTCTTTACACCATAATTTTGAAAGCTTACATTTAGCCTCCTAGTTGCGTGGTGGTAGACATCTGTAACCTTTCTGAATCCTTGTGGCAAACAACGGGTAAAGTCGTGCTCTCAAGACTCTGGATTAGAAAAGGGATTTCGTTAACAATGAGATCAAGGGCAGAAAAGTTATCTAAAGCCAGCCTGGCTGGATTACAAAGTTCTGCCTTTTAAGAATAAGTGGCAGCATTGGCCTGGCTGTGAAGTTTAATTAAAAGAAGTTCCAGAATTAGAGACTGCTCTCATGTCCTATAACCCCTCATGACCTAGGCTGTAGCCTCAGGAAATATTTGTGTGTGCAGTACTGCAGCTCAGTGTCATAAGTCACTGGTCACATGAGCTTCTGTAATTGATTGTATCCCAAGCCAGACAAAAATGTAAGATTTTTTTTAAACAAAATCTCAGATTTATAATATAAAAGGGTAATAGCTTAGATTTATGTTAAAAAAGGGTAATGACTTTTAGAGGCACCATGATTTTGATTCATTTAAGCAGATATAATAACTGAAACGTATTGTTGGTTATTTGATGTGATTGAGTGGTTTGGTATCATTATTTAAAGATTACTTAGATAATTCAGTTAAAAGGTACTCCAGATTGAAAGAAGTCATCACCTCTCTACTGGATGGTTGATAACTTCTAGATTGGTGGGGGTCCAAAGGCTGGGATCTTCACCATTTGCCAGAATGAAGAGAAAAAAGAGAGACAAGTGCATGTAGGGTGATACAGCGTTGGGTAGAGGACGTTATGGGGAGGTGAGACCATGTTGTACATGTCATAATCCCATTATATGCACCAAGAGTACACAGCGGCTGCGGTCACGCCCGTGGATAGAAGGAAATCTTCATCTGCAAATATATTTTTTTCAAAAGAGTTTGGTTTGAACTTGAAACGCATAGTAAATCTACTGTTGAATACTACCACAGCCTGGAACAACTACTATTCCAGAAGCAGTGCGCTCAACCAGAACCGTCCATCTCTTTTTACTCCTTAATTGCCAGTATAAGGCACATTTAGGCCCAGTAGAATAAAGGGTCAGTGTGCAAGCTTGACTGCTCTATGGGAATGACAGAGAAAGCTGACTACTGAGTTTTGCCAGTTCCATAGATAACTAATGGAATGGTTGTAATGCATCTGCACTGTCAATCATTTTTAAAGAAATAAAAGTACCCAGTCTTGACAATTGGTGCGAGTCCAGCAGCTGATCCTCACCGATCTAGAACTTATCATCTATCTTGTGATAATTACTTCCAACCAGAATACCCACTTAAGGTGGCCATATACATTAGAATTACACCAGTTTGACTGACAAAACCTCTGCTATGTAGGACATGTGCAGCTGACATTCATTTGGCCTATGTCAGACGAGAAGTGGATTAGGCATGGAAAATTCAACATGCCTAATCCGAATTCTTTCTCAAAAAATTAGCCAGTACCTGCCACTTTCAGCTTACAACCCTCTTCCCATTAGGAATACACAAATACTCAATTGAACTGAGTGTGCATGGGTATATGGGATTGGGTGGAATAACTGTTGTCCAACAACTATTGAAATTGTATGGTCAACTTTACCAACATCTAAGTCAGTTATGTGTATTTTGCTGACATATCTTTCATATATCATTATACTCTAATGTAATGACTGGGATAACAAAGCCCGCTGCTAGGGACAAGCAATGATGTAGAACATGCCATAAGGGTTTTTGGTAAAATTGAATGATAAATAACAGCTTAGTGGATTGAAGAATGACCTCTGGCCAAATTTACTCCCCGTTGCCTATTTTGATGTATAAAGCCAGATACTATGATGTGATATTTTTTCCGCTGGGCTTTGCTACAAAGTTCCTGTTTGTTTTGTACGACTGTTACATAGGCAGAGCCAAGTTTTAGTTTAAAAGTCACTGTTTTCTTTCCCATGGTCTAAAACAAACTTGATAAACGCTGTATTTCTGTCATACAACAGATTGCCACAAGAGACCGTCCTCGCAGTTCTCAGTTGGCTTTGATCGAGAAACTATTTTCTGGCCAATATAGTTAACCATTAAATAATCAGGAACAATATGTTTCAAAGAAAGGATTTAGCCACTATTCAGTTAAGGAATTTGCATTGTCACTTTTTTCTAAATTTTGGAATGTTTGATCACTTTGGTACTAATTATTGTAGGCTTTGACCTTTCTAATATGTTTCTTTCAGCTCCTTCATCCCCTCAGTCTGAAGAAGGTTCTGACATTGACTCTGAACCAGACCTCCCCTTGAAGAGGAAACAGCGTAGAAGCAGGACCACATTCACAGCTGAACAGCTGGAGGAACTTGAGAGAGCATTCGAGAGGACTCATTATCCAGATATTTACACTCGGGAAGAACTTGCTCAAAGAGCCAAGCTAACCGAGGCCAGAGTACAGGTAATGTTCACACTTCTACCTATTCAGGAACATCCTGGATCAGTTTAATATTGAGATCACTATATGGTCCCTGTTGTGACAGATAACAGTCATTTCCACCAGGATGGTTCATTTTCTTGTACTATGAGATACAGTAAAATATCTATGACCAATAGAAGTAGTCTTTAACATACAGACCCTCCAGATTTCATTCTGCACATGGTTGTCCTTTAGTCTTGTTCCACAAGAACTCCAACTTACATGTGCATTTGTTCCCATGTTTTCACTTAAAGAAGGATGGTAAAACAATACAGGGCAAGATAGGGGATTAAAACTCATCATGTTAACACAAGAAATAAATGTTGTTGTGTTTCCAAGAGCATTTATTTTCACAAGTTGATGACCCTTACTAGGCAAATGCAGGAGGCTTTTTCCAGCTGTTATAATGTGTCTTTAACCCTCTGACTTCACAACATTCCTTATGGCTTCCTCAGTTCCCGAGAGACTCATAACCTGTCACACTATTACCATGATCTACAGTCTAACAAATTCCCCTGAACATCTAACATATGGGTCTTGAAATGAGCACAGCATGAAGCGGCATATCACTGTCAGTCAGGACCTCTTTGCTGCTGGAGAGGTGCGCTGTGTGTCCTATTACTGCAGCAGTGAAGGAGTTAATTTACCATGGAGGTTTTCTGATTCCTTGTGGGTGCTTTTTTTTTATTAAAGGGACAATGCTGTCTCACCAGACTAGTAAATCTAGCTGGCTTTTATTTTATAGACCTACAACATTGCTAAAACGTGAAACTGTTTTACTGAACTGAATGATATTTGCACATTGGTTGATTATCGTATGGTTTGTGTAAAAAAACTATATATTTTTTTTAAAAGTTCCTTCGCTGTCAAGATGTAAATGTAGATGTATGGCAATAATTCACATTGCTAATGCAATTGTTACATGGAAATTTCAATCTCAATAAATATAGATCTAGATTTTGAAGATGCATAGGAAACATAAAAAATCACAAAATTACATCTAATAGAATAAATTGGAAATTGCTATTGCACATATGAGGGCTATAACCCACCCTGCAATACATCAATCCCTGCAACAGACTCTTATCTACATCCATCTTGTCATTACCATTGAAGAAGTCCCAGAAGACACTTCTAGACATGAGATAATGACGTAATCCCAGAGGTTTCCATTTATCTATTAGAAAGTTGTATGGCCTTGTTAAATAGAAGAACAAATGGCTCTACTTCTTGCCTTGCAAGGGAGTAATAAACAAATCAGACATAAAACATGCTTCCATTCGTTCCTACATTATGTCTTTTCCCAGACAATAAATCTCCATAAGGCGTCAACAATCATATTGATGAATCTTCCGTGGAGGATACTGTGCATTATTTTGTATCATATCAGTATCAGCCTTTGGAATTTCTGCCTCCACCATGACTCTTATTTCCTGACATGGCCACTGAAAATAGACATCTTGGTGTCCAACTGATTATGTTGGCTCTATAGGAATTTATGATATAAAGAGTGTTGTTTCCGTCTGCCACCTCTGATTAAATGAGACTACACATAAATGTCATTGGACATTTACTTATGGTGTATAGTCTGTAATCTTTATGAACATTTCTCTTATAGGTGTGGTTTAGTAACCGTCGTGCCAGGTGGAGGAAGCAAGCAGGAGCTAACCAGTTAATGGCCTTTAATCACCTGATTCCAGGGGCTTTTCCACCTTCTGCTATGCCAGCTCTGCCAACCTACCAGTTATCAGAAGCTTCCTACCAACCTACATCCATACCACAAGGTAAATCATCACAGATTCCCCAGTACAAAAAAACATTATGTGACTCCTCATGTTACAACTTACCCAAGCTACAGATTTCATTTTGTAACTTATTATGAATATTCCCTCTTTCTTGCAGCTGTGTCTGATCCAAGCAGCACGGTTCACAGACCCCAACCTCTCCCTCCGAGCAGTGTTCACCAAAGCAGCCTTCCTTCCAATCCTGAGAACAGCTCGGCCTACTGCCTGCCCAGCGGCCGGCATGGATTTTCCAGTTACACAGACAGCTTTGTACCCCCATCTGGGCCTTCTAACTCCATGAACCCCACCATTGGCAATGGCCTTTCACCTCAGGTCAGTGGAGTGTTTTCATTCCTATAACTGAGAGCCAGAACCGAACAGGCTGGGCACCTGAGGCAAAAAAGGAAGAAATTGCCAAATTCGAACCATAAAGCGTTCTTTATATGAGCCACATGATTCTGTTTTGCAAATTTCCTTCCTTTTTTTCCTCTTCCACCCCCGCACTGGCTACTTCAAAAGCTGTGGCTTGTAGGCTGTCTTTCAAGTGTTTTTCTTCCTTCAAAATAATATAGACATTTCTGGAGTTAAAAATGACAGTGGCCACAAGGCAAAGAGTCTGAGGGAACTGCACAACAAAGATCACAATGTCTTGCACGCAGCACACATCACGAGCAAGGGCTAAGTGTTATTTACTCCCAAGATGTTCCAGATCTTCTATTCCTCTATGAGCAATGTGTTACTATGTGCTGTATGTGTAGCAAAATTATCCCTGAAGAACACAGACTTACGTATGGAAGATGTTTAGTTTGACCCATGTACAACTCCGAAGATCTGCTGAGAATATTCTAATAAAAATAGTTTTTATTTCTCATGCTTTAGGACTATTAGCATAGACAAAGAGGTTCATTGACTTCTAAGTCTGGATGAAAAATAAAAAATAAATCCTGTCTTAAAATCTATTAGTGTTTAGGAATTTTGATAAAATGGTATATTGATATTGTTAGGATACTATGTTGATAATATTGGCTTTATAGCTTTTCTCTAGGTGCACTTATAGCCCTTTAAAAAAATCCCAGCATCAATAAACTAAAAGAACACTGCCACCTTGGGAGTATATATGATTCTCAAAGCAATAATTATACTGTTAATTTTCATTCAGAAGAGTTTTGGTGTTCTACTTGGGAATTCCAGTAAAATAAATTGACTTGGTAATTGAGTGTCAAAAGGTTGGTTGAATTTACTACGGTCCACAGCTGCCTGAGGTTGGCTTGACATTGTTAATGTGTGTCTAAACACAGGGATTTTTATTATATCAGAGGGACTAATATTCAGGTGTCTAATAGTTTCTCTGAACGGCATGCAATCTATAATTAAAATCAGGCCTCTTTGTCGGGCTAAGTGGGGGCAGTTTCACAGCTATGAATCCTCCCCAAACACATCTTCCTCTCGGCACTGAGAGGAAACAGAAGGATATTGAGAATGACATAAATGAAAAGTGAAAAGACAATTATACCCAATTACACACTCATCAGCCTGGCTCTAGCACTGAGAGGGCATCTTAATAGGCAGAAAATGAGATTTTAATGGCACAAAGGGGAGCAAAAATAACGACTTGCATCTCTTCCCTCTCCTCTACGTGAGGTTGGAATCTTGAGACAGTTATAGCTACTCTCTGCTAGACAGTGATAAATCTGTGAAAATATAAAGTTCAAAGACTCGAGAGTTAAAAAGGGTGCACAGTCAAATGTGATGGAATAAACATTACTGCCTATGGGCAAAAAACTCATAAAACCTCCTTTTTCTAACAGTAAGTGTAATTAACTTTCACAGCTTTCTTTCTACTGCGCATTAGCAGGAAGCCCAAACTTTTCTGGCTTTTAACACACAGTAGGAGTGAATGACTTTAAAATGAAATAATCATCTTTTCCTAATGTTACGCTATCACATATAAGAAGGCAGCCGAGACCAGAAATTAGTTTCTTAATTAATTGGACCAGAAATGTCTTCTACACACACAGAGACAAGGCTTTTTCATCTAAGTATAAAACATTGATTTACATTTTGAAGCCCAAAAGACAACAAAACAGACAAGGCTATGGAAATTATAACAAAATGTATGAGAAAAAAGCTATAGTAAACTATATAGGCGCCCCTTTGGAAGTTGAAGCCTCTAAACAACCCTTAAGTATCTCTGCTCCATAATTCAAATTTTTGTTATTTTCTTACATAGTTTTGAAATGGTAAATGTCCACCCAGAGACTTGAATTTTTGGACTGAATTCTATAACTGGGAAACAGATAGGACAATTAATGTTATTTAACGACTTCCAATAGTGTTTGATGTGCAGAGATTGAGAAAGCTCATATTTTCATGATGAAATAAAACCACCTGCAGAGGTCATTAAAGTGATGGAGAGTTCCCTCTGGTTTGCTCATCAACATCTGGGACACAGAGTATTCCAATTCTGGTCCAAGTGTATAATTATGATCCTATACTACAAAATGAGAAAAATAGACAGATAGGGTGTCAGCTATCATTGGGTTTGTTTTAATTTCCAGTCCACATCTACATTTGGCTTTATATTTGAAGCTTACATTATAGCGTCATGTATTATTGGATATGGAAAGAGGACAACTGTTATGGGTTTTATTTTAATAGTATATATCGAAGATGCTATAGATTAAGCATATTGTATTTGTGTGCATTTTAATTATTAACCATGTAGTAAATAGTCTACAGTTGAATTTAACCCTACATCAGGCGCATCGCTGGTGCACCAAAGTATGGGTGCAATGTGCCTCACAGAAAAATCACCTATAATATCTAGTTATCTAAATTTTAGGGCTCTAAAAGTAATCAGTGATATTCATAGGGATGTATTAAAAGAGAGTATACAAAATCAGATCCCATTAAAATTCATTTAATAACCATAAAAGTAATAAAGCAAAAAGAAGCTAAATTTCTCAACCACCGCCAAATAACCTCCAG
Source organism: Dendrobates tinctorius (assembly GCF_039654945.1). Lineage (NCBI taxonomy): Eukaryota > Metazoa > Chordata > Amphibia > Anura > Dendrobatidae > Dendrobates > Dendrobates tinctorius. The sequence continues at coordinate 18,724,530 of NW_027361737.1, read as the reverse complement.
TTTTCAGGGCATAACTATTACTAAGCATTAAAATTATGTAAAAAACTTAATTGTAAGGCACTTAGATACTACTGGAGTCAAGTTCACTCAGATTCAGACGTTGAAAGCCCATCGGAAGAATCACATTGGTAGAGAGAAAAGGAATTATGAAACCAATATCTTCCCATCATTGAAACCAAACACACTGCTGTATTGTTTTTTCACTTTTACAGTTACAAAATCTGGCGGCAACTGTCTTTTCTTTGTTCTGACAGTTCCAACATACAACAGCTTCTGCATTAAGGAGACCAAATTCATAAAACCAATTATCAGCTGTAATATTGTGATCAGATCCAAATAACGGCTCAGCCATTCTTGTCACCACTTCACTTGGCTTGTTGCAGACACAGAAAGGATCTGTTGGCTCTTTGGCAGCGTGCATTTTCATGTTGACTGTAAATCATCCTGACTTTAACGAGGGTAAAGAGTTTTTACTGCATTTGTTTGGTTTTGAGGGTACGTATTGCCTAAAAGCAAATCTATCCCCAAAAACTTGGGAGCATTTCACCAATAGTGATGTTCTCCCCAAGGCAATAGCTCTTCTGATATCTTACCACAAAGTTTTCACACATCACGAATAGCAGCAAGCAGGTAATATTCTTTTCTTTGGGTCTGGGTAGTTCGGACGTCAAAACGAAGGTAACGTATCAGCGTCTTGAATCATTTGAGATTCATCACGACACTACATTTTTCAATGCCGTCACCTACTCTCCCCTAAAGTTCCTCTAAACTTTGCTAATTCCCTCTCTATGTTCCTGCTAAGTACAACAAGCCAATGAAAGCCCTTACTTCAATTACATCTGTGGGTTTGATGTTTCTTTCTCCGGAGAATTTGTCCATGGTTGTGTCACTGTACTGGTTTGTGCATCGAACAATATTGTCAAGAATTTCATCAGTAAATAAATTATTCCAACATTTGACAGCAGTTCTAGCATTCTTAGAACTTCCTACAACTCTAGGTAGGAAGGTGAATGACAATGTTGTGACATCCTCTATGACGATTTTTCCCGGGCTGCTTCTTAATTCACTTGGTCTTTTTATCTCTTCCCAAATAGTTGGTATTACCTGTCTCTTGTTCATCTTCATTAGTCTCTGCACCATCTTGCTCCATTCTGAATTGCTTTAATATTCTTCCACCTCATCTTGAGATTCGAAGTCACTCTCTTACCTTAAAACTTCAGTCAATGTGGGGTCTCCCTCGTCATCATTTCCCATAAAATATCTCACTTCTTTGACATAAAAGGGGCTAGAAAAATCAAAGATTTTCCTGTCCATTTCAACAGAGAATCTGAAGCAGGAGAGATTAATTGTACGTGTTCGGGCGCAATGTGACTGAGAGGCCTCCTTCTTATTTCTAAGAAAACCCTACTTATTTCTATGAAATAGCCACAAACTTTGAGTATTCATTCATAAATCAAACAAAATAAGCAATTGTGATGAAACCCCTCTCAGAAAGTAAGAACCTTCAAAAGTGTGAAAGTTCAGGCAGAATGAGCCTGTGAGGCCACGGAGGTCACACTTGCTCTCAGCAACGATGGTGGTAAAACTGAGTAGGGGGTTTCAAACATCACCTAAAGATAGGAGGGTACTGGGAGAGCCTGGATCCCCTGCTGCTCTGAAGAGGAGGGGGAAATTAAAACACCTGAGCTGTGCCTGTCAGGCCAGTTGCGCCTGACTCAGAGTTAAAAATATTAAACAATCTAACCAACAGTCAGTTAAAGGGGCTGTTCACTGCTCAGACAGCTCCTGTTCAATTGCTATCATTCCCCCTTGTAAAATAATAACACCTATACTCACCAGCAGTGCCGGCACCATTTCAGCACTTGCTCTACCAATGGTTGTCATGTCACATGATACCTGTGAGCTATTAGTGTCCGCTTCACTGTTATTTATTTTACTCACTTATATAATGACATTAATTCCACAGCGCTTTACATACCTTATCATCACTGTTCCCACAATCTAGATTCCCTATGTATGTTCCCTATGTTTCCTAGGCATGTCTTTGGAGTGTGGGAGAAAACCGGAGAACATGGAGGAAAACCATATAAAAAGGGGGAGGAACACACAAACTCCTTACAGATGTTGTCCTTGGTAGGATTTGAGCACAGGACACCAGCACTGTAACACAACAGTGCTAACTACTGAGCCACTTTGCTGCTCTAAGGCCAATTAGTGACTACTTTTCTGTCCCCTCGATCAGACAAATCAGACATCCGAGAAAGTGATAAAGCAGCTGCAACTCTTCTTACAAATTAAAATTAAGTATAAAGGAGGAGTCAGTGGAGTGGCCACTGATTGGCTGCAGGTAGGGATGAGCGAGTATACTCATTAGGATTCGGTGCTCGGCAAGTAATGCGGTACTCGCGGTACTCGAATCCTAGCGAGTAAATTTTACTACTTGCCTCGCAATATTCGGATCTCCCGCCCGGCATGTGTCAGCCAATCACAGTAAAGCCACTGCCTTCTTTGTTGTGGCATTACTGTGATTGGCTGGCCGTGCAGCCTCATATGTGTGTGCGGGGGTCTGTGCGGACTCTGCCGGGCTGATGGGGGTCTGTGCGGGCTCTGCTGGGCAGATCGGGGGTCTGTGCGGGCTCTGCCGGGCTGATCGGGAGTCTGTGTGGCACAGACCCCCGATCAGCCCGGTAGAGCCCGTACAGACCCCCGATCAGCCCAGCACAGCCTGCACAGACCCCCGATCAGCCCGGCAGAGCCCGCACACACACAGCCCCACAGACCCCCGCACACATTCTCCGCCCGCACACATAGTCTCCGCCCATTACTCGCATTTCCCATAGACATACATTGGACTCGCTACTCGTTACGGGTACTCGTAAATTAGGAGCTACGAGTACAGCGAGTCCAAGTATTTCACTACTCGCTCATCACTAGCTGCAGGGATCATTTGACATTACAAAGTCATGTGAACCCCAGGAGAGCCAGTGCTGACACCTCTGGAATGTTGCCAGCAGTGGAGGTGAGCACTGATGTTGTTTTTTTAATTGGGTGAAATTTAGTGATTGAGAAGAGATTGTCCGAGTAGTGGACAACCTCTTTAATGGACTGTTTAGATAGTCTGACCAGACATCTATGAGCACAGAGCAACCACTTTGTTCTGTACTCATAGATTATCATTGTTCTCTGCATCACACGTCTTGTTTGCACGGGGCTATGTGCTGCAGAGAACAATGATTTTTTAAAAATCAATGCACTCAACAAACAAGCACTTGGCTCATTCTTTGGGGTAAATGCCGGCCTGCTTAGATGTAATTATTGAAAATGAACATTATTTGGAATGTTTTTTCCTCAGTTATCGGCCAGTGTAAAACTATCTAAGTTAATACCACATTTTGCCTGCTTTTAATTAATGGGAAACTATTAATTAAGTTATCCCGATGATGCAGGGAATGTTCTATAATGAATGTTGAGCCTCCAAGCTAGCACCTAAATCATATTGGGTATCTGTCCATAAGCCTAACTCAACATCTTGGGTAGCCACTCTGGTTGGCTTCCTTCCATATTATATGTGTGTTGCGAGCATTTGTTTTGATGTGCTCCCAGGATTTCTAACCTTTCATTCTGCACTAAAATATGGACACCAGTCTCCGGTCATGATACAAAGATATTAATTGTTAATTTTTTCTTGTGCAGTTTGGGCTGAGCAGATGATGGGCCTGGCAGAAAACATGTCCTGGTAGAGATCATTATGTAGCAGTAGCAAGGGTCAGATGAGCACAGGAATAAAATACTACTGGCTACTTCATTATTTCCATTTATTTATTATTTGAAATATAAAATAATGCAGGATTCACTAAACCATCTCAGACAGACGTCTGTCTAGCTTCTGAAGGAGAATTTGCCACCTCTTATGGCAGCCTGTTCCACTCATTGATCACCCTTACTGTCAAAAAGTTTTTTCCAATATCTAATATGTATCTTCTCCCTTGCTTCTCATGCTTCCATGTGCAGATGAGAATGAAGATGATCCCCTCTACACTGTAACATGCCTTCAGATATTTGTAGACAGCTATTAAGTCTCCTCTTATCCTTCTTTTTTTGCAAGCTAAACATTCCCAGATCCTTTAAGAGTTCCTTGTAGGACATACTTTGTAGTCCACTCACCATTCTGGTCGCTCTTCTCTGAATTTGCTTCAGTTTTTCAATGTCATTTTTAAAATGTGGTGCCCAGAACTGGACACAGTGTTCCAGTTAAGGCCTGACCAAGAAAGAGTAGCGGGGGATAATTATTTCACGTGATCTAGATTCTATTCTTCCCTTAATATATCCTAGAACTGTTTGCCTTTTTTGTTGGTGCATCACTGTTGACTCCTGTGTAGTCTGTGATCTATTAGTATACCCAAGTCTTATCAGCATAAGAGGCAGTCAGTTAATGAAATGTATACATTTTCTTTATATTGTCACATGGTACAGAGCAGGGGTCCATAATCTCTGCCTGGCATGCTTTTCCTTTCCTACTATGTATCTTCATTTGTGGTCAATATATAAAGTTAATGATCTTTTTGTAGTTGGTTAACACTTATTATGGATGATTTGCACCGAAAATGTGCCCTCCACCTATGGATATATATATAAACTATTCTAGACAAGTGTGTCACAAAGGACCAAATGCAGTTGAAGGAGCAGTGAAAATTAATTAAGGTATTTAACTAGCTTGTGTGTTAGTTTCTCTATTAAAGAGGTTATACACCTATTTTTAACAACCCAGAATTCTGAAAATATAAAAAAAATTAATATAAGAAAATATAAACAAGAGTTTCTCAGGACATATGATATTGACGCTTCATTAGGATTGGTCATAAATTTCAGCAACACTTGACACCCCAACCACCAATAAGCTGCTATGTCTGAACAGCACAGCTCCATTTGATATATCAAGTGTAGTGGCTACTGCCAAGTATTGCAGATCAACTTGTATTCAGAAAACAGCTGATCTACATCAGCCGGTAGCTAATAACAGTTAATCAGTAAGAGTGCTGGTGTCAGATCCCTACCCATCCAATATTGATGACTTATCCTAAGTAGGTTTTCATAAAGGTTGGTATAGCTCTGTTAAGATCCCCCTACTTCATAACATAAATGCTCAATGTCTATTTGCTTGAGATGAGCGGATTTATTTGAGTAGACTTAAATTCTCTTTAAATTTTACAAACATTTGTATTTTCTAGAATATGGATTTTTGCAATTTTTGCCTGCCTGAAGTCAGGAAAATGGTGGCAAATTGTGGATGCTGTTTTGCTGAATTGTAAAGGGGTGGAAAAAGGTTAAAAACAAAAACAAAAAAAAAACCTCACTGCTCACCTCTCCCACAGCCCACCATCCAGTCCTTCGCATCTCCTCTTTCCTCCTTCCCCCGATTGTGCGAATCCTCTTTGACTAGCATCTCTTCATTCCAGGGCTTACAACACCAACTTGGCCCCTGCCATTGCAGCACATGTTGTGACATCTTGACGTCACGGCATACTTATGACCTGTGTTACTTGAGGTTTAGCCTGTGGCTTCAAGGGATAAAGTTTTAATGTTACGATGTGAGCCGGTTGGGTAGTAATGGCAGGGTGAGCAGAGGATGTGTAAGACAGGAGAAGCTGAAAAGAAGAGTTGCGAAGGACCAGATGGCAGGTTGTAAGGGTTGCAACACAAGTGGGTGGTGAGATGAGGATTAATTTTATTTTTTAAACATGGTTCAAGTTTCTTTTGCTTTGGTGTCTGGAGAAACCTGAGAACATAATAAGGAACATTCAATTTTCATTGAATTTACCTGTCAAATTTGCATGATTTTCCAAATTCGAATCTTGGCAGAGTTGATCATCTCATGATCCTGCCTCATTAACCCCACAATGTTTAACTTTACCTCTCATAGATAAGGGTTCTCCATCTAGAAGTATGTTTCAGGGTCTTCCCATGTCACACATGAATTCACGAGACAGTGATTTTATCTTGAAGATTAGCTGTTTAGCTTTAGAAATCCCATAGAGGTGTAGGATAGATTAAATACACATGATGGAGATGTCCTTATAAACGTATGAAAGATAGAATCTGCCATCATTTGATTCATGCCCGTGTGAACATGACTAAGGAATTCACAGCCATTCTGCGCAGTGGGAATAGCACAGAGCAGGTGGCACCATTTTTCTTAGAATCGGGCTTGCATCTGTTTCCCATCACAATAGAGCAGGGCCCGGGACATCTTCAGGACAACGTGTCCGGCTTCCTGTGGAGAAAGCTTCTGTAAATTACACGCTACACATGTGTGAGGGTCAAACATGGCTAGAATGCATAAAGTTAATGTTAACCTTTCTCATGCTGGATTGTACACAAGTCAGAAAAAAGGTAGAATAATGCAATGTACATGAGAAACAATGGGCTTAGGAATTAAAATTTACACCCATAGGTCACACACAGAAGTTTTAGGGCCCGATTCAATATGACTGACTTTTTTGGTGAATTAGGATGCGCCGAATTCATTAAGAGGCATGTGAGTTAGGCGCATCTTATAACTGACGCTTGCCTTTTACCAGAAGTGTTACTAATATTTCTTTCATAATTATAACACTAAAGTGGAGTACATTTTGATAAACTTGCTGGATGGGGTTCACTGTACCTCTTCCCACCCAAGCTCTGCACACTTTAGAAATGCTGGCTGGTGCTGGTGTAAAAATGACAAAAATTTTTGCGCAATTCTGAGTTGTGAAAAAATGCAACATTTCAATCATTTTTTACCCCCGGAATACTGGCAAAAAACACTTGGTGAATATTGTCCTTAGCGGTTTTAGTTCTAAGCCAACATTCGTAAATGAAAAGAGTAAAGCCAATCACTAACTCATCAGTGGCATGGTTATACTATCACACCCCTATTGACAATTTGGGGTACTTTTTAAAAAATATCCCTCTACAGAAAAATCTTATTAGTGGTCATAGTAAAATATTCAATGTGTTTGCATAATTGACATTTTTTTAAACAGTTGTTAGGTTCTTACATCTAATCCTATATAGTAGAAATGTATTCTTTAAATTAATAGTAATATGAATATTCAGTTAATAATCTTGGAACATATTGACTAATTACAGTAATGTCACCTTGATGATTATACTGTCAAAGCATTGTTACTTGGCGTATTCTTTCGAATCGTTGCTCTTAGATTGGAGATCTTGGAATTCCGAAACATTGCTCTTAGATTGGAGATCTTGGAATAATGTAGAATTATTAGAAAAGGTCCTTTGTGTTGGGTTGAACTCTACAGGATAATCTAAGTGGAGCATTTTAGTGTGGACTTACCATTAGATGCCATTTTTAACTGTTTAGTCTCCATGTGGTTCTGCTTTATGGGACCATTGTTGAGATGTGTTGGCCTATTATATGGTTTGCAATGGGATCCTTATTACATTATACATGTCTTTAGGAAAATATATTCACTATTAACTCAGTTACGGATGCTGGCAATTTTAAGCAAGTCTGATAGCTTTCAAGTGTGTGAGTTATTTTTTTTTGAGGTCTGCCTCTGAAAACACTGATGCCTGACTCCTTACTGTGGAAACGAGAGCTTCTCTGGAATCGGAAACAAAACTATACTTGCTAGTTTAGTAAAAGGGATTAGATCGAGGTGACTGTGCCCTTCCCTTAGTTCTGTGTTTAGGTGGAAAGGTCAAGACAAAAAAAAATACAGGGGTCCTTGGCCCTGGGGCTACTTCCCTTTTTTAGCTTTCAAACAGACACAAGCAGGAAAATCAAATTATTGGGATGCTAATTCAGTGCAGGTAGATTTGTGGAAAACTAGAGTTCATTGCAAGAGGAATAGTTTTTTTTGTGTGAATTACTCTGTGTTCATTCTGCGTGCCTTCATTTCTTAAAGGTTTATTGATCCCCAAAAAACACTTTTTGTCAAAGATCGCATAGGCCTCCATATCTGATTTAGGTTTTCACACCATTTTCTTTAGGCCGCCTATGGCAATACCAATGCCATACAGTTAGGCTATGTTCACATGCCCAATAATCATCCTTTAGAACGGATACAGCAGCAATTCAGTAACAAAAAAGTTGTGCAGATACAACTTTTTTGTCCAGCTAAAAAAAAAAATTGAATTCAACTGGATTTGTTTTTGTTTTTTTTACATTGAAGTCCATATTAAACGAATCAGTTAATTAGCAATCAGTTTTTCTTACATTTGAGAAGGATCCCTTTTTTTTGCTTAATGGATCAGTTTCAAATGAAAGAGAACATGAACGCTATTTAACGGATCCGTTAAATGCTAAAAATAATCGGATCCAGTTGAAATCAGTTTTTTTGGGACAAAACAACTTTTTTGTTAACGGATTGTTGCTGGATCCGTTCTAACGGATGATTACTGTACATGTGAATGTTGCCGAACACAGGGCCCATGTTGAGCTGCACATCCATTATAAAGGGCATGTGGTCACAAGGACTCAAGAGTGGGATTATTAAGTGTCCATAAATGCTGGATTGCCTAACATGACCCTCATGACCCTCACTAAAACATGCATATTTGGTTTAGCCAACATTTGGCAATGGCTTATCATGCCATCGATGTCAGGGAAAGTCTAGAGGTTGTCTACATACATAAAATAATTGCCAGGCGGATTTTTCTCGAATGTATATGTAGACACTTACAATATCGCTGGTAGTTAGAACATAGATTTCTTTGTGAATCATTTTGTATGATTATTGTAATATTTCTTTATTGAATTTTACATACAATAGTTCCCATATATTATTGTATATATTTAGATGTTAGTGAACCATGCGCTGTGTGTATATACTGACATAATGTCATTAGTAGAAATAAAGCATATTAAAATGTTATTTTTCTCCACAGGTAATGGGTCTCCTTAGTAATCATGGAGGAGTACCTCACCAACCTCAGACTGATTATGCCTTATCACCGTTAACCGGGGGTCTTGAACCTAGCACTGCAGTGTCAGCAAGCTGCAGCCAGAGACTAGAACACATGAAGACGTTGGATAGTCTATCAACATCTCAGTCATATTGCCCCCCAACATATAGCACATCAGGATACAGCATGGAGCCTGTAACGGGATATCAGTACAGCCAGTATGGACAGAGTAAGTATATTTAATAAATCAGTAATCTGTGCCATATAGCCAGGCCTTTACTCAATAAATACTCAGAAGCAGGAAGTCTTTAGCAATCTTCAGCATCAAATTTGGAAGGTCACAGATTATCTCCTAAAGCTTGAAGTATAGTTTAACTGTTTCCATTCATGCCAGGGCCCCGATCCCTTGCAACTAGCTGACGTTTTCCTATCAGATAAAGCACAAAACAAGAAACATTGTGGCTTCCAACAGAAGGTTGATGACTCTCCCTTTCTCACTGAGTCTCTTTTGTCTCCGGTGCCCGTTGATTGTTCTCTGAAAAACATCTGTTGCATAATTATTTGCTTAAGTGATGTCAAAGACATCTTGAGGTGATTACGTGCCGAGACATGAGACCTGACCGCCATTAGGTAAAACAGAAGGTTTTGCCCGACATGCAGTAACCACGGGCATGCCTCATATTAAAAACACATGTCTTTAATCAAGTCAGTTCAAGAGTCATTAAAGTATATGATCACATATTCTGAAGAGTTTGTCAAACTTGTCCCGGGAATAAAAATATTAGCCCTATTCTTTGATATCCCAGTATTACATGTGACAGTGTCAAGCTATGGTTCAGGCTGGCTCTTTAAGTGAATTGGTCTTAAGTCTTCTAAACATCTCTCTCTGTTTCCTACAGGTGCCTTTCATTATCTGAAGCCAGATATTGCATAGAGTGACTGTCTCTCTGATGGTGTTAGGACCGGACGTTTGGGCAAGATGGATATTCTCATCAATAAGCAGCACCAACCGGAGCTTGACTGCAAGAACAATAAATAGATAATAAAGACTTCTTTTATGCAGTGAAGTGAATAATGAAAGATATTATATTTCAGCTGGATGTTTAGGGCAAAATAGTACATCCTACCGTTCTTCTGGAATGACTTATCTAAAAGCAGGGCAACTGTTCCAAGCGTGGAAGCCACAAGTGTACAACTCAACTGAGCTCCGCTTTGGAAGTCAAAACTTTTCCCAGGTTCTACAAGAGGTTGAAGAGAGAATATTTTTTTAGGTTGGTCCCTGGTTAGTAACAAAGTGATGAGACAGCTGTAAGTGAGAAACCTTTCTATGTCGGACCAAGCCTCACAAATGGCACAGAGCAGGGAATACAGAGGATTTTGTGCCTCTTGGGATCAGTCATGGTGATTTGACTGTATAGATAACATTCCATATTACAATTACAAGCTTGATCATCCACTTGTTATTTAGGGTCGACGTAAATAGACAAACAATGCCGAATGTTTATTAAGACTTTACTAGGATTAACACCCAGCATTTAAGAACTGGCAAATACATTTGGCGTTGAGAAATAAACAACAGAGAGGGGAACGCCCAGCGCCAAATTGTGACTGAAAGACATTGATTTCATGGCTGTCAATCAACGTGCAATAACATACCTCACTTCAGCATCCCTTTCATGTCTTGCAAATGCAATGGGATTGTATTTTTCTGCAAGTTTATTCAGTTTCAAAGACATTTCTGAAGCTTGATTTGACATTTTCTACATGAAAGCCACTCTTTCTATTTTATAATACAGTAAAAAGGCATTCCACCATTACGTCTGTTGTATGTTTCTATAAGACTATGCCGCCTGTGGATTCTTTCTTCTTACGTGTTTGATTTGGAAACCCAACATGTCTTTGCCAGAATTTTTAGGCAAGGGTTGATGGTAATTTTACAATCCATAGGGGGCTATTGCCTGCTTTAAATTGGATTACTTCAAATATATAAAGTAATAACATCAAGTCAAAGTCTAAGCTCCAGCTAATTGGGACCATTGGGATAATTAGAAACTTAGCTCAACATTTTCTGTTTTAAACCTTGAAAGTTAAAGATTACAATATAAATTAATTTTAAGCAATCTGCTCCCTTTAAACAGAGGAGAAAACCAACTGAGACTTTAAGTATTTTTTTCTCTAAGTTGAGCAATCTGTTATACCTAGTGCAGGACATGAGATGAGGTGCATGACACAGGAATTCCAAAAACACCAAAGAACGGATTATTGGGTCATGAAGCACCCGGTTGAGTAGGGCATAACACAGTCTATCAGTCTTGCCTTTGGATTTTTTCCTTAAAGATTTGAATTTACAGTGTGCCGGACTTTTTCCTTATGCCCCATTTGAGGGGCAACAAGAGCCTGTTCTAAAATTAAAGAGGATGCTGCATTTATCAGGAATTAGTCAATAAAGAATCCGATCCACTTTTTTAAAAAACAAACAAACAAATAAACAAAAAAAAATGGCGCAGTCGATGAACTGCTTTCAGTGCTTGATAAGAAGGCAAAAAATGGTTACTCAGTTGTCTTATATTGGTAATGTACAAAAAATGATGTTAGGTGGTTGAAAATTTGCAATCTTATTTATTTCTTCGCTTTCTTGACGAGTGAAGCGAGGTAGAGCACAAAATACATTCCTTTAAGAATGATGGGTAATTCATTAGGGATCTAGTTAGGTTAGTGATGAGATCACGCTTTCGTCTTAGAGGTGATGGAAGAAGTTACATTTTATCTGTGTGTAGTCGGGATTTCCGGCAACAGATGCTGCAATATGTTTCATGTAATAAAGTGCAGTAAATATTTACTATTTATAATAAAACCATTATAAATACATGAGACGAAACGTCGTTTTCTTAATGACTGAATGTGGTTGTATCAAGATTTATGGATGTGTACGGGATGAATCGTGTTTCCAGGTATGCCGCCTTTCCAATAACTCCTTTATTACTATTGCCAAACCCGTTAATTGAAAAATACCATAATGGCCATAACTGGCTGCCAACTAAGGGACCTGGTATTTATTTGAGAGGAAGAATGGTACATATGGGTTCATTAGAAGCAACCGACCTTTCAGATCTCTTGGATACTTTATACAACTGTGGGAACTGTAAGCACAAAAATAAATGTTGGAGCCTCTTTTGAATTTTACTAAACTGATGAAAACTTTCTTGACTGTTTTTTATAGCCTCAGTTTTGTACAAGATAAATATGTCCAAAACTATAGCACACTGGATGCAGAATTAGGCAATTTTCATTTCTTTATGCTTAATTTTATTATTGAACATATTGTTGAACAACTCCAGTGCTGTCGGTCAATTCAAAAGGTTAATAAACCTGAAACCTGAAAATTTAAAATAGTAAAAAGTGAGGTTTTGTCTTTCTTAGGAGAATATCTCTGTGAGCCAAATTATAGGGCAATTATAAATATGCAGACTTATTATGCAACTAAATTTCTCACTTAGCTGAATGTGCCGTTGTTCCAATTCTGGAAGGGAGAATTAAGCCCCCGTTACACATAGCGATATCGCTAGCAATATCGCTGTAACTTCACCGATTTTGTGACATAGCAGCGATATTGCTAGCGATATCGCTATGTCTGATACTTACCTCCGACCGGCTCCCCCGCTGCTCATCGCTGGTTGCGTGAGAACGTCCTGGACCATTTCTCGTCGGGCGCTTCCTGCTGGGCTTCCTGTGGCGCCGACGAGCGACGTGTGGACGCGGGCGGGAGGACGTCAGGATCGCCTCGTCTGACAGGTAAATAGCGACCCCCAACCGCTGCTACAGTTGTGGCCAAAAGTATTGACACCCCTGCAATTCTGTCGGATAATACTCAGTTTCTTCCTGAAAATGACTGCAAACACAAATTCTTTGGTATTATTATCTTCATTTAATTTGTCTTAAATGAAAAAACACAAAAGAGAATGAAGCAAAAAGCAAAACATTGATCATTTCACACAAAACTCCAAAAATGGGCCGGACAAAAGTATTGGCACCCTCAGCATAATACTTGGTTGCACAACCTTTAGCCAAAATAACTGCGACCAACCGCTTCCGGTAACCATCAATTAGTTTCTTCCAATGCTCTGCTGGAATTTTAGACCATTCTTCTTTGGCAAACTGCTCCAGGTACCTGATATTTGAAGGGTGCCTTCTCCAAACTACCATTTTTAGATCTCTCCACAGGTGTTCTGTGGGATTCAGGTCTGGACTCATTGCTGGCCACCATAGAAGACTCCTGTGCTTTCTCTCAAACCATTTTCTAGTGCTTTTTGAAGTGTGTTTTGGGTCATTGTCCTGCTGGAAGATCCATGACCTCTGAGGGAGACCCAGCTTTCTCACACTGGGCCCTACATTATGCTGCAAAATTTGTTGATAGTCTTCAGACTTCATAATGCCATGCACACGGTCAAGCAGTCCAGTGCCAGAGGCAGCAAAGCAACCCCAAAACATCAGGGAACCTCCGCCATGATTGAGTGTAGGGACTGTGTTTTTTTCTTTGAATGCCTTTTTTTTTCTCCTGCAAACTCTATGTTGATGCCTTTGCCCAAAAAGCTCTACTTTTGTCTCATCTGACCAGAGAACATTCTTCCAAAACGTTTTAGGCTTTTTCAGGTAAGTTTTGGCAAACTCCAGCCTGGCTTTTTTATGTCTCGGGGTAAGAAGTGGGGTTTTCCTGGGTCTCCTACCATACAGTCCCTTTTCATTCAGACGCCGACGGATAGTACGGGTTGACACTGTTGTACCCTCGGACAGCAGGGCAGCTTGAACTTGTTTGGATGTTAGTCGAGGTTCTTTATCCAACATCCGCACAATCTTGCGTTGAAATCTCTTGTCAATTTTTCTTTTCCATCCACATCTAGGGAGGTTAGCCACAGTGCCATGGGCTTTAAACTTCTTGATGACACTGCGCACAGTAGGCACAGGAACATTCAGGTCTTTGGAGATGGACTTGTAGCCTTGAGATTGCTCATGCTTCCTCACAATTTGGTTTCTCAAGTCCTCAGACAGTTCTTTGGTCTTCTTTCTTTTCTCCATGCTCAATATGGTACACACAAGGACACAGGACAAAGGTTGAGTCAACTTTAATCCATGTCAACTGGCTGCAAGTGTGATTTCGTTATTGCCAACACCTGTTAGGTGCCACAGGTAAGTTACAGGTGCTGTTAATTACACAAATTAGAGAAGCATCACATGATTTTTAGAACAGTGCCAATACTTTTGTCCACCCTCTTTTTTATGTTTGGTGTGGAATTATATCCAATTTGGCTTTAGGGCAATTCTTTTTGTGTTTTTTCATTTAAGACAAATTAAATGAAGATAATAATACTAAAGAATTTGTGTTTGCAATCATTTTCAGGAAGAAACTGAGTATTATCTGACAGAATTGCAGGGGTGTCAATACTTTTGGTCACAACTGCATGTCGCTGGTGAGATCTGCCTGTGTGGCAGCTCACTAGCGACCACTTAGCGATGCACCAGCGATCCATATCGTTGTCGGGATCGCTGGTGCATCGCTAAGTGTAACGGTACCCTTAGTCAGTGCCAAACAACACTGGCACCGGTTTATCTCCAATGAGAACAAAAGGATTGGACATCTTAAAATTTAACACCATAGAAGAAAACTTCTCAAACTCAGCCGCGTAAATGGTCCCCACATGGGAGAAGATGACATTTTCAGTGATAACATTATTTTTCTATATGACTTTTTCATCATAATTTTTTTAAAGTTTTGGCATGTTTTTATTCTTTTTAATGGTGTTTATCATATGGGTTATGGTACAGGCCTTTTTTTTACTTCAGGTTTTACATGAAACAGAATTTTTAGTGGCCACATTTTTTTCTTTGTCCCACAATTGGCCCCATACAGTTTTATTGTTTTACAAATAATCCCTTATAGTTATTCTGGCCTCCGTCCTGTAATAATGTCCACTGTCCTCTATTATTGTCGCCTGTCCTGTAATAATGCCCTCAATCCTGTAATAATGTCCTCTGTCCTGTAATAATGTACACAATCCTTTAATAATGTCCATCATCCTGTAATACTGTCCCCAATTCTGTAATAATGTCCCCTGTCCTGTAATAATTTCCCTAATCCTGTAATAATGTACCCAATCCTGTAATAATGTCCCCTGTCCTGTAATAATGTCCCTAATTCTGTAATAATGTACCCAATCCTGTAATAATGTCCTCCATTCTGTAATAATGGCCCCTGTATTGTAATAATGTTCCTAATCATGTAATAATGTCCTCTGTCCTGTAATAATGTCCCCTGTCCTGTAATAATGTCCATAATCCTGTAATAATGTACCCAATCCTGTAATAATGTCCCCATCCTGTAATAATGACCCCTGTCCTGTAATAATGTTCCTAATCATGTAATAATGTCCTCTGTCCTGTAATAATGTACCCAATCCTGTAATAATGTGCCCTGTCTTCTAATTATGTCTCCTATCCTGTAACAATGTCCCCAATCATGTAATAATGTCCCGTCCTGTAATAATCTTCTTCATCCTTTAAAAATGTCCCCAATCCTGTAATATTGTCCCCAATCCTGTAATAATGGACCCCATCCTGGAATAATTTTCCTAATCCTGTAATAATGTCCCCAATCCTGTAATAATGTCCCGTCGTGTAATAATGTTCTTCATCCTGTAAAAATGTCCCCAATCCTGTAATAATGTCCCTCATCCTGTAATAATGGTTCCCTTCCTGTAATAATGTCACCTGTCCTGTAATAATGTTCCTAATCATGTAATAATGTCCTCTGTCCTGTAATAATGTACCCAATCCTGTAATAATGTGCCCTGTCTTCTAATTATGTCTCCTATCCTGTAACAATGTCCATCTCATAGTAATGTCCCCATATTGTACAAGTAACTATGTCCCACATTCTGTCCCTCTTTACACACATAAAAAAATTATTCTCGCCTGACCTTGCTTCCTCTGCATGCAGTGTCCTTTTCTTTCTCCACAGCCGGGATCACTGTCATGCTCGGCTTCGATGGAGTTGCCAATGTCAGTCGCCTGACTCTGATTGGCCAGTGGCTAGTACTGGTATTGTGGTGCAGAGAGCCGGTCTCTGCACCACAATCCATTTCAATTGAATGTGCGTATGAAGACACATTCAGTTGGAAAGTAACGCTGACATCGGCGGCCCCTGGACCCAACAGTCGTACAATGGCCAGCAGCCCACGTGTTTCAGATTCCTGCATTACTAAAATGAGTACATTTTGCCCAAATTAGTATAATGTTTATGATTACAGACACCAGAAGTTCAAGTATGATGTAATTACATGGGCTGCTACACACAGTATCTCCAGATGGCAAAGACACAAAGTCCTTTCATAGTTACTGATGATGGTTACAAGCAGCATTCACATTTACTTAAGGCACGGCTGCATAGCATACGACTCTCATAACATTCAAATTGATGAAAATATTGATCAGATCCTCAAAACACACATTTCAAACCTTTGTGTGGCGCTCCGAGAACCTATCTTTAGTTATAACCGTCTCTTCCTTTATTGTTCGCCAGATGTGACAACAGGTGATGAAAGTACTGAGGTCTCCATTTATTTTAGGCCTGTTTCACATTTCAGTTATTTGACGTCAGTCCAAATCCGCCAGGTTGTGAAAAAAACGGATCCGTCAGCGTTGTGACACAAACGGATGCCACCGGATCCGTTTTTGGACAGATCCGCTTTAGTAAGGTAGTGACCGAAATTTAAAGGAAACCGAGTCTGGGGAAAAAAAGAGAGAGAGAGTTTTTTTCTTTGCACGGCTGCTCCGGAACGATACTCAGGGGTTAAAAGCCCTGCTCCAGCGAATCTGCCGGGCATGCGCAATATAAATTAGTGGACCGTCTCTCGGAAATAACCTGTCAACAGAGCACCAGTTTCTTTTCCTATTCTTGGTGTGGAAATACTGCTGTCCTCCAATTAGGCACCAGAGAGATGGCTGTCAGTCAACATGGTTCCAGTAGTTCCGCCCTGTCAACAGGAAGAGAAATTGCTGCTCTGTTGACAGGGAACAGCTGAATCTCTGGCAGGAGCAGTCAATGACCAGCGCTGTGTACAACAGTCAGGTCGGTGCTTCAGTTAGCAACTACATGCCTTTTTTTAAGTTCTGGATATCCCCTTTAATGGAACTGTTGGAAATAGCTGAGCACAATACTTGGCTATTTCCATCAGTCTCATAAATAATAAGTGGAGCAGAGGCTAAACATACACATCTCTGCTCTATTCCATAAAAAGCTCTGGTGAGTTCAGAGTATAGAATGAAACAGCTGACATGTTACAATAAATATGTTAACCCCTTCATGACGGATTACATTTAGATACGTAATCAGTCTTGTCCCTGCCTTTGATGTGGGCTCTGGTACTGAGCCTTCAATTTTCTCTGCATATGACAGCTGATTTGATCATCTGTCATGTGCCCCTAATAGCACCAGGTGGATTTGTGATGCACCCATGGCTGTTAACATATTAAATGCCGTTGTCAATCTCTTGACCAGTGTTCATAGGAGATGATGATTTATGCTACAAGTAGCAGAGCTGAAACCCTGCTATGTGTAGCACAATCGATCGAATGATCGTACCTTCAAGTTTCCTAAGGTGGCAATTGAAGCAAGTAAAAAGTATAAAAAAAGTTTTTAAAAATATATATATATAGAAAAAGCACAAAAGATCAAATCACCCCACTTTTGCCCCATACAAATAAAACGTAAAAAAAATATCCAAGAAGTATCATTTCTCCTTGCGGAGAATGACATGCTTAGCATGTCATTCTCCGCACGGAGAAATGATACTTCTTGGATATCGGTCAGACGCCTCTCTCACAGCCAAACCAGATCTTCTCCCACTTTGCACTGATGAGGGGCAGTACCCCGAAACACAGTGTCTGCAAATGGAGATTCTGGCTTGGCTTGTATCCTAAGTCATGTAACTAGGCTCGTTAAAGGGTCAACATTGACTTTTAGGATTGCTACCTCCAATAGGTGGCACTAGAGTTCTAGTCCTCTTCCTCTCTGAAGAGACAATTTGCATAAGTAAAAAAAATACACATATTTGTTATTTCTCCTTTCAGAAATGTCCAATCTATCAAAAGAGCACCAGCACGCAGGTTTCTAAGGTACACATCAGGTAACTAAGTGACACGCGCCGCTTAGTAACCCGATATTTACCTTAGAGACCAGCGTCCTCGCTGGTGCTGATCTCTGGTGAAGCTGCCTGTTTGGAAGCTCACCAGTGATCATGTAGCGATGCACCAGTGATCCTGACAAGGTCGTATCGTTGTCGGGATCACTGGTGCATCTGTATGTGTGATGGGGCCTTTATTCGCTCCTCACATAACCGTCTCCAAGATTTCTCCCGAATATCCCCCATCCTCTGGAACTCCATGCCTCAACACATCCGGTTATCTACCACCCTCGGATCCTTCAAACGGAACCTGAAAACCCATCTTTTCAGGAATGTTTACAGCCTGCACTAACCATTCTGTCGCCTCACCACCGCCCGAGCTGCCGCCTCATCACCACCAGAGCTGCTGCACCCCCGACCTTCTGTCTCTTCCCCACTATCCCGTAGAATGTAAGTCCGCAAGGAAAAGGTCCTCTCTCCTCTGCACCAGTCTGTCATTGTAAATTTGTTTACTGTTAATGGTATCTATAACTTTGTATGTAACCCCTTCTCATGTACAGCACCATAGAATTAATGGTGCTGTACAATAATATTAATAATTAATTAATTAATTAATAATAATAATAATAATATTAATATAAAATAATTATAATTAAAATGTTAATAATAATAATGATAATAATATTGAGCAGAATAAATTTCAGCCTATTGGTTCGACTCTCCACAATAATCGTGGTCTGTCGTGTGGAACCTCGAGAAAATGTAATACCCACCCATGTCATAAATGATTGATTTACATTTGAAATTCTTCCAATCAATCTTCCTAAAGCCCCCGTCACACACAGCGAGATCACTGCTGAGTCACAAGTTTTGTGACACAACAGCGATCTCACCAGCGATATCGCTGTATGTGACAGGTATCAGCGATCGGCCCCCCTGCCGGGTATCACTGATCGTGCTAAAAAGCCCTGGACTTTTTTTTGATCGTTGGTCTCCCGCTGGCCAGTACGCATCGCTGCGTGGGGCAGGCGGGAGAGCAACGATCAGCGAGCTCCCAGCTCGTATCCAAGGTAAACAGCGAGTTTCTAAGCGCCGCGCTGCGCTTAGAAACCCGCAGTGAACCTTAGATACCAGTGTGCTGGTGCAGGGAGCTGGTAACCAAGGTAAACAGCGGGTTTCTAAGAGCTGCGCGGCACTTAGAAACCCACTGTTTACCTTGGATACGAGCTCCCTGCACCAGCATGCTGGTATTTAAGGTACACAGCGACACGCGCGCTCGTCGTCGCTGGTGCTGATCGCTGGTGAAGCTGTCTGTTTGGCAGCTCACCAGCGATCATCTAGCGACACACCAGCGATCCTGACAAGTTCATATAGTTGTCGGGATCGCTGGTGAGTCGCTATGTGTGACGGGCCCTAACAATTAATAATAAGAAAACCCATGGATGTTTGGGTTTGGCGAGTTCAACGAATATACAGTAAACAGTTTGGTTTGGGTCCGAACTTGACTCGGAATTTGACCCATAACCCAATAGAAGTCAATGGAGAGACAAAATTAGGTGCTTTAACCCCTTTCCGACCTTAGATGAATCCATACTTCCAGGTCACCTGGTACTTTATGACTTTGGATATATGGATACGTCCAGGTGATCGCTGCCAGTTGTTGGCTGATTCTTACAGCAGACACCCCGTACTCAGCGCCAGGAGAGGTCCCGCACCGCTTCTGGCACTTTAACCCCCTAAATGCTGTGATTGACTTAATTGCAGCATTTAGGGAGCAGGCAGAGGAAAAAAGCCCATCTGTCCTTGGACTGGAGACCCCGCAACGTCATCACAGGGTCCCGTTTGATGCCATGGTTACCCGATGTCGCCAAGACAACATCCGGGTCACCAGAGCTAGCAAAGTTGCTTGATCATGCTCAGAGCATGATGAAGCAAGTTTGCCTTTCAGTGCAGCGCTGACAGCTTGCACAGCATAGTGATGCTTGTTCATCCTAAGCCTGCAAAAAAATGAAAATCCTATAGTGGGAAAAAGTAAAAAAAAGGGAAGAAAAAGTGAAAACAATTTTGTAAAAAAAAAATATATGTATTGTACCCAAAAATAAATATTTGTATGAAAAATATATATACAGTGTAAACATTAAAAGTGCACATATTTGGTATTGACGCAGCCGGAACGACCCCACCTATAAAACTGTCTCTTTAGTTATCTCCTTCAGTGAACACCGTAAAAAAACAAGTAAAAAAACAAGGCAAAAAGCAATGCTTTATAATCATACCGCCGAACAAATAGTGGAATAAAGTGCGATCAAAAAGACAAATATAAATAAAAATGGTACTGCTGAAAACATAATCTTGTCCCACAAAAACAAGTCATAATACAGCTCTATCAGCAGAAAAATAAAAAAGTTATAGCTCTCATAATAAAGTGATGCAAAAAGAATTATTTTTTCTATCAAATAGTTTTTATTGTGTAAAAGCGCCAAGAAAAAACACATATAAATGTGCTATCACTGTAATCGTACTGACCTAAAGAATAAAGCTGCCTTATCAAATTTACATCATACAGAATGCCATAAACACTTGCCCCCCCAATATTCCTGAATTGATTTTGTTTGTTCATTTTGCATCCCAAAAATCAGAATAGAGAGCGATCAAAAAATGTCATGTGCCCAAAATGGTATCAATAAAATTGTCAAATCATCCTGCAAAAAAATATGGAAAAATTATAGCTCCCAATTTGTGGCGATGCAAAAACTACTTTTTGCAAATAAAAGCATCTGTTAGTGTGTGACAGCAGCCAAGCATAAAAAAATATATAAATCTGATGTCACTGCAATCACACCAACTCGAAGAATAAAGTCGCCTGATCACTTATACCACACAAGGAAATGGCGTAAAAAATAAATAAAACCAATTGTTCACCTGCTGTTGATTTGCTCATTCTGCCTCCCAAAGATCATGAAACACAGAAAAACACAATAAAACAAACATATAAAAATACTCTGTTGTAAAGAAGTAACAGTAAACACCAAGTGCTAATAAAAAGATGATAAAAAACAGGGTATTTGCTTGATACGTATTTTGCAAAAATGTATACTAAGCCGCTCTACTAAACGTCAAGGTAACCCATATCAGAGCAGTCCCTAACTGATGTATTTAAAAAAACCTGACCAGGATGGCCTTTATGCGCATGGCCCAAAGATCGTGGTAAGGCTCAGCGCACATTTATTCTGCTCTCTGCGCTGTGCGCTTACACTGGATCTTCCATGTAAACCTATGAAATATGTGATTCTGACCGAAGCTCAGGTGGAAGATTTTTTATAATGAGGCAGTTTGAGGCACTGTGGACACCATTTGGCTATGATTTAATGGTGTCGGTATTTGAAGGCATGCATAAAAGTGCAGTCGGCCACAGTTTTGTGCACTTCTGAAAAGAAGGACACCACAGAACAGAAGCCAGCTTGAGTCCAGAATTATTCTGCTGCCTCATTAGAGTGAATGGATTGCTTAAGGGATTCATTTGAATCACGATACTTAGAGGTTTAGATGGAAACCCCAAAGTAAGTAAGCATAGAATGCCGGATAAATGTGATCCCAAACGTAAAATGTTCTTAAAAAAGCTTCAACTCAAATCCCAAAAAAAATCAAGTCCTCACTCAGGTCTGTCATCTGTTAATGGAAATATAGGGGATTTACATGCATCTGGTAGCACAAAGGCTATTGAAAAGCAAAATGGCTCCTCACCCTTCAAAAGAAATTCAGCAAATTCTGGGCTCCCAAATCCAAATGCCCCCCTCCCTTCTGAACCCCAGTGCGACTAAACCACATTTAGGGTCCACATTTGTGGCATTTTTGTAGCGATGAGAACCCACCTAATTTAAGGCTGCATCTCTCTAGAAGCATGAGCTGGGCATAACCTACTGGTCACTACAGCGTTCTGGTCACTACAACAGCGGCTTACATTTTTCCCTTAGCAACATCCACTGCTGCTACTTCTGGAAAACACCCATGGACTCAAAATCGTCACTACACCTGAAGATAAATTCCTAAAGGAGTATAATTTCCAAAATGGGGTCACTTGAGGGAGGGATTCTATTCTTCAAGCACTTAGGGGCTCTGTATATGGAGTCCTCAAACTGTTCTAGGAATATCTGCGCTCCAGGAGGCAAACAGCGCTCCGTCCCTCCCGAGTCTCTCGAGTCTCTCCGTATGGCTAAGTAGTACTGTACAGCCACATATGGGGTATTGTGAAAAAAAATAATCTTTATTTTTTATATAACGCTAACATATTCTGCAGCGCTTTACAGTTTGCACACATTATCATCATCATTATCATGTCAGGTATTGTTATGTTTAGTAGAAATTGTGGGACAAATTAAGATGTCAATTTTACCCACTGCTTGAGCGAAAATGTAAAATCTGGTGCTAAAACAAAATTTTGGTGATTAAAATGGAATTATATTTTCTTAACTGCCCAATAGTAAAAAATACTGTGACACCTGTGGTGTCAATATCATCGTTGTTTCCCTAGATTAATTAATTGGGAGGTCTTTTTGTGTAAAATGGGGTTACTTATGCTGGGGTTCTGCTGTGCTGGCATCTCAGTTTGTCATGGCACTTGCTAATCATAACAGTAAAATCTGCATTATAATATGGTGCTCCTTCCCTTCAGAGCTTTGTACTGTGCCCAAAAAGTATTTTATGATTACATATAGGGTATTGGCGCACTCAGAAAAAATGGACCTCAGTAAAAAACATTCTCCTATTAGCCGTTAGAAAAATTAAAAACTTAGGACGAAAACAACATTTTTGTGGTAATAATGTAATTTATTCTTTCATTGATTCTTCACTGCTCAATGGTATAACAATCTGTGAGGCAGATCACTGCACCCCTAGATGAATTCATTTGTGTGTAGTATGTAAAATGAGTTCACATATGGGGATTTCTGTTGTTCTGGCACTTTAAGGGCTCTGCCAATGTGACGTGGCACCTTCAAACCTTTCCAACATAATCTGAACTCCAATATGGTACTTCGTCCCTTCTAAGCTTTGCACTGTGCTTCAAAAGTAGTATTTCCCCACATATGGGGTATTGGTGTATTCAGGAGAAATTGCACAACAAATTGTATGGTGCAATCTCTCCTGTTACCCTTGTGAAAATAAAAAATGGGAATAAAATAACATTTTTGTCGGGAAAATGTGATTTTTATTTTAAATAAAATAAAAATAAAATGAATAAAATAAAATGAAAATTCAAGGCTCAACGTGATAAACTCCTGTGAAGCACCTGGGGGTTCAAGGTGCTCCCCACACATGTAAATACATTCCTTGAGGGGTCTAGTTTCCAAAATGGGGTCACTTTGGGGGATTTTTACTGTTTAGGCACATCAGGGCCTTTCCATACACAACATGGTGTTCGCTAATTGTTCCAGCAAATTTTACATTCAAAAAGTCAAATGGCGCTCCATTCCCTTCCGAAATCTGACGGGCGCCCAAACAGTGGTTTTCCCCCACATTTAGGGTATCGACATGCTCAGGAAAAATTTTGCAACAAATTTTGGTGTCCATTTTTTCCTGTTGCGAAAATAAAAAACTTGGGTCTAAATTAAAATTTTTGTGAAAAAAGTTAAATGCTAATTTTCCCAAAAAATGAGGGGTGCAGGTTTTCAAATGGTGTCAATTTGGGGTATTTTCTTTCATATGGACTCGTCAAAATAACTTCAAATGTAATGTGGTCCCTAAAAAATGGTTTTGTAAATTTTGTTGGAAAAATGAGAAATCGCTGGTCAACTCTTAACCCTTATAACTTCTTAACAAAAAAAAGTTGTGCTCATGTAAAGTAGACATGTGGTAAAGTTATTTATTAACTATTTGGTGTGACATATCTTTTTGATTTAAAGGTATAGGAATTCAAAGTTTGAGAATTGCAAAATTTTTGACAGTCTTCCATTTTTTTCACAAATAAACACAAGTCATATTCAAGAAATGTTACCACTGTCATGAAGTCATGAAAAAACAGTCTGAGAATCAGTGGGATCCATTGAAGCGTTCCAGTGCTATTACCTCATAAAGTGACAATGGTCAGAATTGTAAAAATTGGCCTGGTCATTAATGTGCAAACCACCTTGGGAGATAAAGTGGTTAAATCAGCTGTAAAATGGGAATAAGAACAATGGGGAATATGGATAGGGAAATGATTTAAAATAACAATGTTAAAAAAAGGACCACCACAGCGGAGGCAGGTTTAAGCCCGACAAAGGGACTGCATAGGCCCCCACGCCCTTGTCCCTCTCTCAAGCGGCCCTGTGCCTTGCCTTGGGTTCAGTGGGTGATGAGGCACAGCAGCCTTGGTGTCCTCTGAAGGCCATTCCCCTGACCATCACTGTGCAAGTGGTGTTTTCGCTATGCTGCCGCTTCTGGACCTGCTTCACAGCGAGCTGCTCTCCTTTTCAACTCCCCCTCGCCCGTCCTTACGAGCTCCATTACATGCTGCTTTCCTCATATTCCAGTGAATGAGGGCTTGAATCAGGATAGAGAGCCTGATAAATGGGTACCACATCCAAGGAAGGCAGCAGTTAAGCAAATTAACCACTGCTCAAGTTAGATTTATTTTTTTTAAATCTCTGTCTACTGCTCACCATCAAATTATGAACCTGCCAATGAATGCATGGAAAGCAGCTAACATGTGGAGTATGGAAGAGATGTCTTTGAAGAGATTCAACACTTGATGATAACAGTCAGAAGCAAGATGGTTAAAAAGCAAGTATTGACTTGGCTTCTGAAATTGTTTGAAAGAATTTAAAAAGATTGTAAAGTGGATGGATTTAAAAAAGTTTGAAAGATAAGGCCCTGTAGCATGTTTGCCTCGTACAAACGGATGGCACAGTGAAACTGCGAATGGTCATTAAATTAGTCAATTTGGATTTCATTTTTTTAATCTCTGTCTACAGCTCACCGTCAAATTATGAACCTGTCAATGAATGCATTGAAAGCAGCTAGCATGTTTTGGAGTGTGGAAAAGAGATATCTTTGAAGAGACTAAACACCTTAGGGTCCTGTTTCACTTAGCGACGCACCAGCGATCCCGACAACGATATGACCTGGTAGGGATCGCTGGTGCGTTGCTAAATGATCGCTAGTAAGCCGCCAAACAGGCATATCTTTTCAGCGACGCAACAACGGTGCAGCGATCAAACACAGCGAAGCGCGCTGGCCAGCAGGACGCCAGCGATGAAAAAATGGCACAGGACATTCCTGCACGATCAGCGATATCCAGCAGGGGGCCCGGTCACTGCTGCATGTCACATGTAGTGAGATCGCAGGCGAGATTGATGTTGCGTCACAAAATCGGTGACGCTTTAGCGATCTCGCTAGCGATCTCGCTATGTGAGACGGGGCCTTTATACAAGCTGAGTGACATGCTACGCTGACCAATCACAGCCATGCCAATACTTGGCATAGCTGTGATGGCCCCAGAAATGGCCACAGTCTAAAAGAATGCTGATTGGCTTTCAACAAGGTTTATTAGACTGAAGAACCCGAACAGAAAAACGGACGTGCGGTAAAAAGTTTGTGTTCGGCATTCGGTAACAGACACTGGGTGTCCAGTACAGACACTGAACTTTCCAGTTCGGGTTCGCTCATCCCTAATTAAAATCTAAAATGAATGCAAATTGTCCCTATTAAAAAGGAATCAGCAACCTTTGTGAAAGCCAAAATTTGTGACTGTCTGAAAACTTTTGACTATGACTTTAGAATTCAATACCATATATACACTCACTGGCCACTTTATTAGGTACACCTGTCCAACTGTGTGTTAAGACTTAATTTCTAATCAGCCAATCACATGGCGGCAACTCAGTGCATTTAGGCATGTAGACATGGTCAAGACAATCTCCTGCAGTTCAAACCGAGCATCAGTATGGGGAAGAAAGGTGATTTGAGTGCCTTTGAACGTGGCATGATTGTTGGTGCCAGAAGGGCTGGTCTGAGTATTTCAGAAACTGCTGATCTACTGGGATTTTCACGCACAACCATCTCTAGGGTTTACAGAGAATGGTCCGAAAAAGAAAAAAAATCCAGTGAGCGGCAGTTCTGTGGCCGGAAATGCCTTGTTGATGCCAGAGGTCAGAGGAGAATGGGCAGACTGGTTCGAGCTGATAGAAAGGCAACAGTGACTCAAATTGCCACCCGTTACAACCAAGGTAGGCAGAAGAGCATCTCTGAACGCACAGTGCGTCGAACTTTGAGGCAGATGGGCTACAGCAGCAGAAGACCACACTGGGTACCACTCCTCTCAGCTAAGAACAGGAAACTGAGGCTACAATTTGCACAAGCTCATCGAAATTGGACAGTAGAAGATTGGAAAAACGTTGCCTGGTCTGATGAGTCTCGATTTCTGCTGCGACATTCGGATGGTAGGGTCAGAATTTGGCGTAAACAACATGAAAGCATGGATCCATCCTGCCTTGTATCAACGGTTCAGGCTGGTGGTGGTGGTGTCATGGTGTGGGGAATTTTTTCTTGGCACTCTTTGGGCCCCTTGGTACCAATTGAGCATCGTTGCAACGCCACAGCCTACCTGAGTATTGTTGCTGACCATGTCCATCCCTTTATGACCACAATGTACCCAACATCTGATGGCTACTTTCAGCAGGATAATGCGCCATGTCATAAAGCTCGAATCATCTCAGATTGGTTTCTTGAACATGACAATGAGTTCACTGTACTCAAATGGCCTCCTCAGTCACCAGATCTCAATCCAATAGAGCATCTTTGGGATGTGGTGGAACGGGAGATTCGCATCAGGGATGTGCAGCCGACAAATCTGCGCCAACTGTGTGATGCCATCATGTCAATATGGTCCAAAATCTCTGAGGAATGCTTCCAGCACCTTGTTGAATCTCTGCCACGAAGAATTGAGGCAGTTCTGAAGGCAAAAGGGGGTCCAACCCGTTACTAGCATGGTGTACCTAATAAAGTGGCCAGTGAGTGTAGATACCAAACAGTGGTGCACAGTGCTTATAGCTTTGTGGTTTAAAACTGTGTGAATTGCGTAAATCAATGAATCAGCTATTTATTCTTCATTTTTTATGACTCATAAAGGCAAAATTGTCATTAGACCCAAATAATTGAAGTAGTGAAAATATTTTACAACAAAAACAACAACAAACACTTGTATTGTGCTTTTCTCACAATGGATTTTATTTCCATTATTAGAATATACAACCCTGGTGCCTGTTTCACACAAAAGTAACCTCTTAATGACCACCAATATGTCTTTTTCCTGACCTGAGATATAAGAGAATAACATCCCCTGTGATGTAGTGACCATTGTGTCCACTAGGGAGCACTGTGTGGGTGGTCCAGGACAGGCATATAAGCATTTCCAGTGTCCTGATAGGAGTAGGATGCTGAATGATCATAATGTATCTCAAGGTGGGTGGCCTTGAGATGAAGACTTGTGTATGTGTTGATCAGCAGTGATACTGCTGAGATTCCATGTCAGTGTCTTAGGGAAGTCTTCAGGTAGCTGGAGAGACGGGCAGAACAAGCTACCTACAAATCCACCCAGGGGTATGTCTGAAAACGTTGGTAGTAAAAGACTATGTGAGTGTGAAGAACCTGTGATGAGGTCATAGCCATGTGACCCGGTGGGCGTGGCTACGGACCATATAAGGTGGCCAGGGTAGGTCACATGGAGTGAATGCTTGGACCCGGTTGGTCCGTTGTGGAGGGTTTGGCTTCTCAGTTCTGATCTCCAGGTCTTAAGGCCCCATCTCACACAGTGAGATCGTTAGTGAGATCGCTGAAACGTCACAGATTTTGTGATGCAACAGCGACCTCGTCAGCGATCTCGCTACATGTGACACATAGCGGCGACCGGGCCCCCCGCTGCGATCTCACTGATCACGCTCGAATGTCCTGGGCCATTTTTTGATCGCTGGTGTCCCGCTGGCCAGCATGCATTTTTGTGTTTGACCCCCAACGAGCGACCTCGTTGGTGACTCAGAACTCATGGA
Organism: Dendrobates tinctorius; assembly: GCF_039654945.1. NCBI lineage: Eukaryota > Metazoa > Chordata > Amphibia > Anura > Dendrobatidae > Dendrobates > Dendrobates tinctorius. The sequence goes on along the minus strand of NW_027361737.1, from coordinate 18,696,422 downwards.
CGCTGGCAGGAGTCGTCAGAATAGCTGCTGTGTGACAAGGTACCAACAACCGCCGAGGTGATTATACGGATCGCCGGATTGTTGCTGCGTCGCTGAGTAGAACTGCCTGTTTGACAGCTTACTAGTGACCATTTAGCGACGTATCAGCGATCCTTACCAGGTCGTATCACTGTCGGGATCTCTGGTGCGTCATGTAGTGTAACGGTACCCTAACCTTGTGCATGTTTTCTAAAGGCCCGTCACACTAAGCGATTGTAGGGAAGGTGACCTGACGTACGGACGGACGTGTCAGAATGGAGAAAGATAGGTATGCACAGTGTAGGTAGGTGTCAGTTATTATAGAGGGGAAACAGCTAGGAAAGTGTAGTGGACGTGCAGTACCTTGGGTGGACATTAGATGGCAGGGAGGAGTGTGAGCAAAGGACTTTACAGCAGCTTAGGGCTTTAGAAACCGTTGGTCATGGGGGGCGTGGTGACAGTTAGAGTGACAGTTTCAAGGAACCGGGAGAGTTATAAATACTGAGGGAGGGTTCCAGAAGGTTCCAGTCCCCAGGGGGAGCTCAGGTGACAGGATGACTGCGCCAGTCTGTGCGCTCTGAGGAGAATCCGACCAAGGGGACTGAGGAGAGGAAACGTCAGGGGGGTGGTCCGGACAGGAAGATACCGCAGAAGAGACGAGGCAGTGAGTGATATATACCGTATTGGACACGACGACTGACCAGTGAAAGCGCTGTTGGTTATTGGGCCTAGGGCGGCCACAGTGGCGGACCTGTCAGGAGCGTCAAACAGTAAAGGAGGGACGGTACGCATATGTACGTCCCTATTGTAAAAGTACGGTGTGTAAACGGCTCTAGAAACGGAGGGCCGATAAGTGAAGAAATGTGCGGTGTCCTGCGGAGGCCGTCAGGCGGACGGCAAGTGAAGAAATAAACTTGGACCTGTTGCACCCAGTACCTGCCTCCATCTTGTCTCTGTGTCATCTCTGCGCGGTAAGAAGTGGGACCACCCCCTATCATCCCCCAGCTCGGCCCACTACCGACACTACACGATCTCGGTAGCGAGATCGCTGCTGAGTCACAACTTTTGTGATGTAACAGCGATCTCACCAGCGAGATCGCTGTGTGTGACAGCGATCAGCGAGCGGCCCCCCCTGCCGGTATCGCTGATCGCTGGAAGAAACCTCTGGACATTTCTTTGGTCGCTGGTCTCCCGCTGGCCAGCACGCATTGCTGTGTGTGACAGGCGGGAGACCAGCGATCAGGTTTAAAAAATAATTAAAAAAAATAAAAAATATAGTTATTCTCACCTTCCGACGTCCCGTTCAGCCATCCCGACTCTCTCCACGCTCCGGTCCCAGTGATCCTTTGCACGTTGACCGCGAGACTTTGTTATCCCTCGAGACCGTGACATCTCGCGGTCATTCTCGCAAAGGATCACTGGGACCAGAGCGTGGAGAGAGGCAGGATGGCTGAACGGGACGTCGGAAGGTGAGAATAACTATATTTTTTATTTTGATTCTATTTTTTCCAAGGATGGCCAGCGATGCCGGGCGCTCGGCATCGCTGTGCTGATCGCTGGTGAAGCTGTCTGTGTGACAGCTCACCAGCGATCACATAGCGACTTACTAGTGATCCTGACACCTTGATATTGGTGTCGGAATCGCTGGTAAGTCGCTTAGTGTGACGGGGCCTTAAGGGAGGAAATTTCGCTGAGTTTTTTTGTTGCACTGCACTCACATTGTAATATTGGCTGCAGTGTGAAATAGAACATCTGATTTTTGTACTTTGCTTATATCTCAGCAACAGAGAGACAATCAAAATATTTGGCACATAATTAGTTAGCAACCACTTGTGCTTAACAAAAGTTGTCATAGTTTTTACTGGGGACACAAATTTCTCCCTGTATGATGTTGATCAATCATAAGCGGGCAGTAACACAATTAGAGGAGTGTGTGAGATGTAGTGATACAGCCCCTATCTCTTTGTCTCTTGGTCTAATCTCCTGCATGATTAGAAAGTCCTGGGAGAAGAGCATAGATGTAGGAAAAACAAGGGGAAAACTCTCTGAAGTCAGCTCACCCATATGAAGATCCTCTGCACGGAAACAGCAGTGCATCAGGAATGTGGAATGAAAAAACGATCCAGCAAAAGTTCTTCATGAAAAAACATTTCCATTTGTGCAAAAAAGATTATATTGACAAATAATCCCACCACCAATGTTAAAATACTGAATGCTTTTTGTCATGCCATGACTAAGAACTGAGCTTCGAAATGCATCTGCCCTGTTTTTAACAATATTTTAATGTGGTGGTGTGTGTTTGCTAGTGTCAATTTTATACTTGTCAGAAGAATTTTTTTGTCAGAAGAATTGTTTTGCACAAAAATATAAGAAAAAGTTTTTTCATGATGAACTTTTTCTGGATCTTTTCTTCATACAGCATTTATGTCTTACACATTTCAGATAAGGTCCCTATGGGGAAATGCAGTAAGCAAACTTTCTATCAGTTCTCTTAATCTCATAACACTGCAGCTCTGCTGTACTGACCCTCCCCCACACTACCTGTCCAGTGATGAGTCAGACTTATGTCTGTTGTGCTCAAAGCAACTTTTCAGCACAACAGAAAACGTGTCTTTACTGACACATCTCTAGACAAGCAGGGTAGGGTGAGGGCATTACAGCAGAGGTGACCATGCTATGAGAATAGGAAAGTTGGCAAAGGGTTTATAATGTGACACAGCTAAACTCAGTTACACTTTCTAATCAAGCATGAGGTTAGACCAGGATACTAGGAGATCAGAGCTGTATCATTACATCTCACACAATAAGAAACCTAAGGTATTGTGGGGGGAAGGTGCTTTTTTCTGCTGTGTTGCTGCCTGCTTAAGATTGGAAAACTCATACAGTGTAAAGTAAACACTCCTAGTGAAATCTATATGATAAAACACACTTGACTTTATAAAAGTTAACTTATCAGATGCCAATACTTTGATTACTAATATCTAAAAACAGAGAGGTGAAATAAAAATGACAAAAATGTTTTATTTCTCTATGCAGCCAATATTAATGTACATCATGCTTTCAACATGAAAAAAATGGTAACAGGTCTTCTTTAGCTAAAAGAGAAACAGTTTTATAAGAGGCTTAAAACTGGGAGAAGAACAGCCAAAGTCTGCTGCAAAGAAGAAGGTGTAATGTCACAGGTCATATGCCATGGCAAGACCAAGACAAAGCTCGCAACTAGACACAAGGAGGTAATATTGCATCAGCAATATAATGGGGACATTATATAGTATGGGGAACATAATGGGGGATACAATACTGTATGGAGCCAGAGTTGGAAACACTATAATGTATATGGACCAGAGAGGGGGTCATTATTACTATATGGCATCCACATAGGGTTATATTATACTGTACAGGGGCTAAGATTCTGCAGGTGAACAACTGGCTATGTCGATGGTGCCGTCAGCAACGATTTGGATTTCTGGATCACGGAGTGAACTACTTATACGATGGACTACTTGCTAGAGATGGGGTGCACCTTACGAAGACTGGAAAACATGTATTTGGAAGCCGCCTTGCTACACTTGTAAGGAGAGCTTTAAACTAGAACAACATGGGAAGGGAAGCAAAAGACCAGAAAAAGCCATACACCTGACAAATGCTATTGAGAACTCTGCTATTAGAAGTGGAAAGGAAGAACAAAGACGAAAGAATCTAATTAATAAAAATATTGGAGAAAGAGAAACCAATCACAAACTAAAATGTTTCTATACTAATGCACAAAGCATGGGCAACAAACAAGGAGAATTGGAACTACTAACACAGGAAAAGAAATATGATGTCATTGGAATCACTGAAACTTGGTGGGACAATACACATGATTGGAATACAAGACTAGAAGGATACAACTTATTTGCAAGAAACAGACTTGATAAACGAGGAGGGGGTGTCGCATTGTATGTTAGAAACACGTATATCTGCACAGAGATTGAAGCTTCAGAGACTGGGAGTTCTGTGGAAACTGTTTGGGTAAGAATACAAGGACAGAACAATGGAAAGGACACCATTGTAGGCATTTACTACAGGCCGCCTGTGCAAGCTGAAGATATGGATGAACTCTTTACGCATCAAATGGCTAAGTTCTCCAAAAAATATGACATAGTTGTCATGGGAGATTTCAACTATCCAGACAATTGTTGGGAATCTCTCTCAGGCAAAACTAACAGGTCAAGGAAATTCTTATCCTCTCTTGCTGACAACTTTATCTTCCAAAAGGTAAGGGAGAAAACAAGGGGAACTGCTACCTTGGATCTAATCCTTATAAACAGGGAGGAAATGGTTGAGGAGGTAAAAGTGGCTGGGACCCTAGGAGGTAGCGACCATGCTATTTTAGAATTTTCGATAACTAGTGGCGGAAGACCTGTGAAGACTCTGACGTTAAGGTTAGATTTCAGAAAGCAGATTTTAAGGGATTCAGAAAGAGAATTGGAGGGATCCAATGGCTGGATATCCTTAAAGACAAAAATGTCCAGGAAGGATGGGAAATCTTGAAAAATGAAATTCTCAAAGCACAGTTGTTAACAATTCCGAAAAGAGGGAAGAATAGGAAGCATTTAAGGAAACCAGGATGGATGAACACAGAACTTAAGCACATGCTAAAAAGGAAGAAAAAAATGTTTATAAAATGGAAAGAGGGAGGCATATCTAAAGAAGAATATAATGCTGTCTGCAGAACCTGCAGGGCACAAATCAGATTAGCTAAAGCTGAAAATGAATTGAGGCTTGCAAGAGATGTCAAAAGCAATAATAAAGGATTTTGGGGATATGTCAAAGTAAAAGAAAAGTCAAAGATGCTATAGGATTTTTACAGGATAAAAATGATGAAGTGGTAAGACAGAATGTTGAGAAGGCTGAACTTTTAAATTCCTATTTTGCATCTGTTTTCTCTCAGAAAGGAAATGTAACATCAACTGTTATTCACTGTCCTATTAAGGGAATAGAAGAATCCAGGATATTTATAAACAGAAAGTTAGTGAGGAAACACTTAGCTAACCTAAATGAATTCAAGTCTCCAGGTCCAGATGAATTACACCCCAGAGTACTGAAGGAGATAGCAGAAGAAATTTTTGAACCCCTCTCCATAATCTTTGAAAATTCTTGGAGAACAGGAGAAGTGCCAGAAGACTGGAGAAGAGCAAATGTTGTTCCTATCTTCAAAAAGGGGAAGAAGGTGGACCCAGGCAACTATAGGCCGGTGAGTCTGACTTCTATACCAGGAAAGATCTTTGAACAAATTATTAAACAACATGTATGTCAATACCTGGATATGAATGAAGTGATTAAACAGAGTCAGCATGGGTTTGTAACTAATAAGTCATGTCAGACTAACTTAATTTCCTTCTATGACGGTATCACTGATTGGGTGGATCAAGGAAATGCTGTAGATATGGTATATCTTGACTTCAGCAAAGCATTTGACAAAGTCTCTCATACAATCCTTATTGAAAAAATGACTAAGTATGGAATGGACAAGGCAACTGTTAGGTGGATTCATAACTGGCTTAGTGATCGGACCCAAAGAGTGGTCGTAAATGGCTGCACATCCAGTTGGAAGAATGTCTCAAGTGGGGTACCACAGGGCTCTGTCCTGGGCCCTGTATTGTTCAACATCTTTATCAACGATTTAGATGAAGGAATTGAGGGTAAACTGATTAAATTTGCTGATGACACAAAGCTAGGAGGGATAGCTAATACTGGAGAAGAGAGAGAGAGGATTCAAAAAGATTTAAATAAACTGGAGAAGTGGGAAGCAACTAATAGAATGGTTTTTAACAGGGAGAAATGCAAAGTACTACATCTGGGCAATAAAAATGAAAAAAGCATATATAGAATGGGAGGAATAGGGCTAAGTGACAGCACATGTGAAAAAGACTTGGGTATACTAATAGATCACAGACTGAATATGAGTCAACAGTGTGATGCAGTAGCAAAAAAGGCAAATGCAATTCTAGGATGTATTAACAGAAGCATACAGTCTAGATCACGTGAAGTCATTATTTCCCTCTACTCCTCTTTGGTCAGACCTCATCTTGGAATATTGTGTCCAGTTTTGGGCACCACATTTTAAAAAAGACATCAACAAACTGGAGCAAGTTCAGAAAAGAGTGACCAGAATGGTGACCGGTCTGCAAACCCTGTCTTATGAGGAAAGGTTGCAGGATTTGGGAATGTTTAGTTTGCAAAAGAGAAGACTGAGAGGAGACTTAATAGCTGTCTACAAATATCTAAAGTGCTGTCACATTGTAGAAGGATCAACTTTATTCTCATTTGCACAAGGAAAGACTAGAAGCAATGGGATGAAACTGAATGGGAGGAGACACAGATTAGATATTAGAAAAAACTTTTTGACAGTTAGAGTGATCAATGAGTGGAACAGGCTCCCACGAGAAGTGGTGAGTTCTCCTTCAGTGGAAGTCTTCAAACAGAGGCTGGACAGACATCTGACTGGGATGATTTAGTGAATCCTGCTTTGAGCAGGGGGTTGGACCAGATGGCCCAGGAGGTCCCTTCTACGATTCTATAATTCTATGATTCTATGATTCTATGATACAGAGGGTGACATATATATGGGGCCACAATGAGGGACTTTCTTATTGTATGGAGCCACAATGGGGAACATTCACAATGCTCCCCATTGTGGCACGATATATTAACAATTCCCTCTTTGTGGCCTCACACATTTATTTATGGGGCCACAATTTTCTATGTTCCAATTGTAACAAAGCATGAAAGGTAAATGCTATTGCTGTATGGGTGCCACTGGGGAGGGGGTAATACTGTTGTATTTGAGCATAAATAAAGTAGGACTCTACAGCGCTGTAGCATGCAAACATGAAATATATGATATATGAATTACATTACTGCTGTAGAAAATTAGAAAAATTGAGACTATTTAGCGCATAAATTGACCAATTCATTTGCAATTGTCAGCCATGATAAATAAGGCAATTCTCATTGCTGAAAACCTGCTTAATTTGAATCCTCTTTTAGGCTGAAGCCCACATTTATATGGGAAGGTAGGATCAAGCTGTAATTAAAAATGCCTGAGGCTGAGGTGTGGAGTGCTCAGTTGGAAAGCCTATGTATACAAATATCAAAAGACGTGTAAAGAAAAAGCAAGTCGGCACTGCCAATACTATTGCCAATGTGAGACTGTCATGTCCATACTGCTCGTTGAGGCTGAAACCCGAGATCTCAGGTGCTAGTGCAGAAAACACAATGTATGGATCCAATAAGAGGAAAGAATAGCATAGCACTCACCAATCCTGGTGAAAAAATTCAGCTTTTTATAGCAATCCACATTAAAACTTCATTGTCGGGAGGCTGGAGGGAGGAGTCAGCAATGTCTGATGACGGCTGTTTCTTGCCTACTAGCACTTCGATGGGTCAGTGAGTAGAAGGATGTGATGTGAGAAATTATACCATGCCACACTGAATGAATAAGCAAAATGGAATGTCGAACTACCCATTAATAACATGCAGCCTGATTGTACACAAAAAATGTGCGATCTAAATATCGCCATAATAATTATAATAATGTCTTTTTTAGCATAATCTGGTTCGTCAGACTCCATATTTATATGTATATATACCAAACTATTTCGTTATAAACATGTATCTGCCTTACGCGCTACATAGACGATGAGATATTAAACAGAACATTAATAACATGCAACCTAATTATGCAAAAACTTATGCAAAAATTATGCGCTCTGAATATGACCATAAAAATAAAGGGACATATAAATATCATTCAGCGTGCAAGACAGGCTTATATTTGCAGCAAAATAGTAATGTGAATAAATATGTATTTACATATTCTAATGATCTAGATTATAATGTAATAGGATTTTTTCTGCACGTTTAACCCCTTCACTACCAAGGGTGGTTTGCACGTTAACTACCGGGCCAATTTTTACAATTCTGACCACTGTCCCTTTATGAGGTCATAACTCTGAAACCCTTCCATGTATCCCGGTGATTCTGACACTGTTTTCTCGTGACATATTGTACTTCATGTTAGTGGTAAAATTTCATTCATATAACTTGCGTTTATTTATGAGAAAAATGGAAATTTGGCGAAAATTTTGAAAATTCCGCAATTTTCCAACTTTGAATTTTTATGCCCTTAAATCACAGAGATATGGCACACAAAAATGTTAATAAGTAACATTTGCCACATGTTTACTTTACATCAGCACAATTTTGGAACCAAAATTTTTATTTGTTAGTAAGATATAAGGGTTAAAAGTTGACCAGCGATCTCTCATTTTTGCAACACCATTTTATTTTTACGGACCACATCACATTTGAAGCCACTTTGAGGGGTCTATATGATAGAAAATACCCAAAAGTGACACCATTCTAAAAACTGCACCCCTTAAGGTGCTTAAAACCACATTCAAGGAGTTTATTAACCCTTCAGGTGCGTCACAGGAATTTTTTGAATATTTAAAAAAAACTAACATTTAACTTTTTTTCACAAAAAAATTACTTCAGGTTCAATTTTTTTTATTTTACCAAGTGTAACAGGAGAAATTGGACTGCAAAAATTATTGTGCAATTTGTCCTGAGCACGCTGATACCTGATATGTGGGGGGGGACCACTGTTTCGGCGCATGGCAGAGCTCAGAAGGGAAGGAGCGCCGTTTGACTTTTTCAATGCAAAATTGGCTGGAATTCTGATCGGACGCCATGTCGCGTTTGGAGAGCCCCTGATGTACCTAAACAGTGGAAACCCCCCACAAGTGACCCCATTTTTGAAACTAGACCCCCTAAGGAACCTATCTAGATATGTGGTGAGAACTTTGAACCCACAAGGGCTTCACAGAAGTTTATAATGTACAGCGGTACAATTAAAAAATCATATTTTTTCCACAAAATGATCTTTTCACCCCCAATTTTTATTTTCCCAAGGGTAACAGGACCCTAAAAGTTATTGTGCAATTTGTCCTGAGTACGCTGATACCCCATATGTGGGTGTAAATGACTATTTGGGCACATGGCAGAGCTCGGAAGGCAAGCAGCGCCATTTGACTTTTTTGGCTGGAATTGAGCTCAGACACCATGTCGCGTTTGGAAAGCCCCTGATGTACCAAAACAGTGGAAACCCCCCACAAATGACCCCATTTTGGAAACTAGACCCCCCAAGGAACTTATCTAGATGTGTGGTGAGAACTTTGAACCCCCAAGTGCTTCACAGAAGTTTATAACGCCCAGGCGTGAAAATAACAAACATTTTTTTTTCCACAAAAATGATATTTTTGCCCCAAAATTTTTATTTTCCTAAGGGCAACAGGAGAAATAGGACCCCAAAAGTTGTTTTGCAAATTGTCCTGAGTAGGCTGATACCCCATATGAGGGGGTAAAACAGTGTTTGGGTGCATGGCAGAGCTTGGAAGGGAAGGAGCACCATTTGACTTTTTCAACGCAGAATTGGCTGGAATTGAGATCAGATGCCATGTTGCGTTTGGAGAGCACCTGATGTGTGCAAATAGTGGAAACCCCCAATTCTAACCCTAACCCTAGCCCTAACCCTAACCCTAGCCCTAACCCTAACCCTAGCCCTAACCCTAACCCTAATGGGAAAATGGAAATAAATACATTTTTTTAATTTTATTATTTTTCCCTAACTAAGGGGGTGATAACGGGGGGTTTGATTTACTATTTATGGCGGTTTTTATGTTTGGCAGCTGTCGCACGCTAAAAGACGCTTTTTATTGTAAAAATAGTTTTTGCATCACCACATATTGAGAGCTATAATTTTTCCATATTTTGACCCACCGAGTCATGTGAGGTCTTATTTTTTGCGGGACGAGTTGACGCTTTTATTGGTATCATGTTCGGGCATGTGACATTTTTTGATCGCTTTTTATTTCGTTTTTTGGGACGCAGAATTTACAAAAACCAGCGTTTCATGAATTTCTTTTGGGTGGTGTGTTTACGCCGTTCCGGGTGCGGTAAAATTTATAAGTTTTATTCTTCGGGTCAGTACGGTTACAGCGATACCTCATTTAGGTCTTTTTTTATGTTTTGGCGCTTTTATGCAATGAAAACAATTTTATATAAAAAATAATTATTTTTGCATCACTTTATTCTGCGAGCTATAACTTTTTTATTTTTTCGCTGATGATGCTGTATGGTGGCTCGTTTTTTGCGGGACAAGATGACGTTTTCAGCGGTACCATGGATATTTATATGCGTCTTTTTGATCGCGCGTTATTGCACTTTTTGTTCGGCGGTATGATAATAAATCATTATTTTTTGCTTCGTTTTTTATTTTTATTTTTTAAGGGGTTCGCTTAAGGGGTTAACTATTGGGACAGTTTTATAGGGCCGGTCGTTACGGATGCGGCGATACCAAATATGTGTACTTTTATTGTTTTTTTTTAATTTTATTTCCAAAAAATGAATTTATTGGGGAATATTTTTTTTTTTTTTTTTTTAATTTATTTGGCGATTTTTTTAAAAATTATTTTTACACTTTTTTTTAATTTTTTTTTTACTTTATTACAATGTCCCAGGGGGGACATCACTGTCCTGTGACAGATCGCTGATCTGTCACATCACAGATCACTGTGACAGATCAGCAATCTGTCACAGGCACTGCACAGGCTTCCTCATGCCTGCGCTTTGCAGGCACTGAGGAAGCCAGCTTCCTGCAGGCCCCCGGAGGTCCCCGTCGCCATCTTGGATCCGGGGACCAGCAGGAAAGGAGCCCCCCGCAGCAGAGCTGCACATTGCGCTGCTGTGGGGGGCTCAGGGAAGCACGGAGGGAGCCCCCTCCCTGCCGATGCTTCCCTTTAACCCCCGGTACACCGCGATCGCGTTTGATCGCGGTGTGCAAGGGGTTAACGTGTCGGGGGCGGTCCGTAACCGCCCCTGACACATTGTGCCCGGTGTCAGCTATGATAATTAGCTGACACTCGGCCGCGATCAGCAGCGCTCACCACGTGGGCGCCGCTGATCGCGATGACGTAATATTCCGTCCATGGTAATTAGGTCCATGGTCACATGGACGGAATATTACGTCATTTGTAGGTAAGGGGTTAAGTGACATTCTGTATGATTTCATGCTTGCATGTTGTTTTAAATTGTTTATAAATGTCTATGTATTTCATGTCATTATGGCAGCAGCTGTAGAAGGAGGAGCAATAAGGTGGCATGGTATAATTTCCCACGTCACATCCTTCTACTCACTGACCCGTCGAAGTGCTAGTAAGCACGAAACGGCCGTCGTCAGACATTGCTCACTCCTCCCTCCAGCCTCCCGGCCATGAAGTTTTAATGTGGATTGCTAAATAAAGCAGACTTTTTCACCTGGATCGGTGAGTGCTATGCTATTCTTTCCTCTTATTGGACAAATATCAAAAGACTGACCATCCGTTTGAACAGAAATCTGGTGTGAACGGATGCTTACTAATCCTACCTTCCCATATAAATGTAGGCTAGAGAGGATTCACATTAGGCAGCTTCCCAGCAATGAGAATCGCCTTATCGTGGCTGCCAGGTACACATGAATTGGCCAATTTATGCGCTAAATATTCTAAATTTTTCTAATTTTCTACAGGAGTAATGCAAGTCAGATTTCATATACTCAAATTTGCCACGTTCTATGAAATCACGCAGGTGAAGATGTTAACATCAATGTGTTTGATTCTCACATCGATCTTCTCACTGCATGCAAGTTTAATCCATCCTTGGTTGTCTTCATAAATCACTGTTGGTTGAGTTGATGGCTTACCAAAATCACCACATAATTGGTTTAACCAAATGAACCCTAGAATCGCATTTGCAGCATACATATACTCTGCTGTAGACGACCAAGCTGTTTTCTGCTCTACCAAGAAATTGAACTTCCTCCAAGTTTGAAAAAATAGCAATTTACGATCACGGGAAGTTGTCAGGTCCCTCATGCCCTCTAACCCAGCAGCATTCACTTATTTATCAGTAAATTCCCAGCCTGAGCATCCTGGTATAAAGTTTGTCTGGTCAAATAAGGTTTAATAGAAGCATTTAGCATGCCCCCATTTCCTATGATAATGAGGGCTTTGACTAGTCTATGAGGTGTTAGTTTCCCCAGACTAATCTGCCCTGTTTCCATGTTATCATGCCCCTGTGCAGGGCCGCCATCAGGGCATTACTGCCCTGACTGACGTATGGGACCCGCAAAGGGCACCATCTCGTCTGCTGATTGGGCCCCAGCAGCAGGATTATGCGGGTTTCAGAGTTCAGTTACTCTATTGCTGTGCAGGTCTGAGCCCACATGGCAATAGCTAAAGCTGAAAGCCAATCGGAGGCTGGCAGCTGACGTCAGGGTGCACATTGCCGGCGTCTGACGTCATTGTCATTCGTCGGGAAGTGTGCGCTTTCAGTCTGGAGGGAAGATCGCTCACTGCAGGAGCGCGGCATGGTAAGAGGAAAAGGTTTATTTTATTTTTTCTTATTTTTATTGAAAGCGACAAGCCAGCAGGATGGAGACAAGTGTCCATCCTGCTGGAGGCAGAGTAGAGATGGGGCAGAATGGAGACAGGAGGCAGGATTGGAGACACAGGGGGCATGATTAGAGACACAGGGAGCAGGATTAGAGACACAGGGGGCATGATTGGAGACACAGAGGGCATGATTGGAGACACGGGGGGCATGATTGGAGACACGGGGGGCATGATTGTAGACACAGGGGAAGGATTGGAGACACAGGGGGCAGGATTGGAGACACAGGGGGCATGATTGGAGACACCGGGAGCAAAATGGAGACACAGGGGGCAGAATAGAGACACAGGGGGCAGGATTGGAGACACAGAGGGCAGTATGAAAGATATGAGGGGATGATTGGAGACACAGAGGGCATGATTGGAGACACAGGGGGCATGATTGGAGACATGGGGCAGGATTGGAGACACGGGGGGCAGGATTGGAGACACAGGGGGCATGATTGGAGACACGGGGGGCATGATTGTAGACACAGGGGGCATGATTGTAGACACAGGGGAAGGATTGGAGACACAGGGGGCAGGATTGGAGACACAGGGGGCATGATTGGAGACACCGGGAGCAAAATGGAGACACAGGGGGCAGAATAGAGACACAGGGGGCAGGATTGGAGACACAGAGGGCAGTATGAAAGATATGAGGGGATGATTGGAGACACAGAGGGCATGATTGGAGACACAGGGGGCATGATTGGAGACATGGGGCAGGATTGGAGACACGGGGGGCAGGATTGGAGACACAGGGGGCATGATTGGAGACACCGGGGGAAAAATGGAGGCAGATGAGGCAGAATAGAGACACAGGGGGCAGGATTGGAGACACAGGGGGCAGTATGAAAGATATGAGGGTATGATTGGAGACACAGGGGACATGATTCGAGACACAGGGGGTAGGATGATAGATATGGGGGCAGGATTGGAGACATAGTGGCAGGATGAAAGATATGGGGACAGGATTGGAGATATGGTGGCAGGATTTGAGATATTGGGGAAGGATTCGAGACATGGGGGCAGGATTGGATACACAGGGGCAGGATTGGAGACATGGTGGCATGATTGGAGACATGGTGGCAGGATGAAAGATATGGGGGCAGGATTGGAGACACTGGGGCAGGATTGGAGACACAGGGGGCAGGATTGAAAACACAGGGGGCAGGATTAGAGACATGGTGTGGGATGGAGACAGATGGGGCAGGAATATGGGACAGGATGGAGACAGATGGGCAGGATGTAGACAGATGGGGCAGGATGGAGACAGATGGGGCAGGGTCATGGGACAGGATGGAGACAGATGGGGCAGGTTCATGGGACAGGATCATGGGACAGATGGGCAGGATCATGGGACAGATGGGCAGGATAGGAGGACAGTTGTGGCAGGATCATGGGACAGATGGGGCAGGATGGGGAGATCATATGGGGCAGAATGGATAATCATGAGGGCAGGATGGGAGAACATATGGCTGGAGCCAGGAATGAGATACACGGGGGCCAGGATGGAGGATATTATTACCATAGGGGCTAATTAAGGGATATTATTACTGCAGTGATGTATTTATTTTATTTTTCGAGTATACTGTTTTAAATGGGGAGGGGTGGTCGTGTTACTGTGCAGAGTGATACTATGTTGCCTTTTTTTATTCATTTGGTATTTTGTAGAAGTTGGGAAAAAAATAGGGAATGTGTTCTGCAAGCTGTGCTCTAGATAACTGTGTTATTTCCTGCAGAGACGAGCCCTGGCTGGAAGAAGTGATGTCTATCTGTGCTGGATGAAGATGAAAGACTTCACCTAGAGGCGTCACTGGTGAGTCAGTGTGTTACCTATACACTGATACTATACACTGTATACTATATGTAGCGGTCCTGTGTACAATATCACCAGTGATCACAGTATTACCTTTACATTATACACTATATACAGAGCTCCTGTGTACAATGTCACCAGTGATCACTGTATTACCTTTACACTGACACTGCATACTAAGTACAGATCTCCTGTGTATAATGGCACATATGGTGATATTAGTATTGTGATTTTATTTTATTACTGATCAGTATTGTAGTATTCAATCACAAAGTCGTGGTAATATGTTGTCCGGCCATGGTGTGGTGGTATTTGTTCCTTGTATGTGGTATTATTGGTCACCATGTGGTGGTAATATGTGGTCTGGTCATGGTGTGGTGGTATTTGTCCCTTGACTGTGATATTATTCGGTCACTGTGGTTTTAATATATGGTCTGAATATATGGTCTGGTTATGGTGTGGCAGTATTTGTTCTTTGTATATGGTATTATAGGTCACTATGTGGTGGTAATATGGTGTCTGGTCATGGTGGTATTTGTCCCTTGTGTGTGATATTATTGGTCATTTTAAAAATTTAAAAATATACCTAAATTGTATTGCATATTTTAACAAATGTTTAATAGGTTAGAGTAGGGCCTGGCCAAAAGAGTCTACCGCGTTGTGGTGGCGGCTTAAAAAAATCTTTGGCCAAAACAAAGGCTGCTGGTTATATGTGTGATCTGGTGATGGGAACTGTTAATGTGTGATTGGTGAGAAGTGGAGTTTTTCCAAGAGAGAGCGGTGGTAACATAGTAACATAGTTAGCAAGGCTGAAAAAAGACATTTGTCCATCATATATTCCATCAGAATAAATCTCCAGATCTATGTCCTTCTAAAGAACCTAATAACTGTAAGATACAACATTGTTATGCTCCAGGAAGACATCCAGGCATCTCTTGAACCACTCGACTGAATTTGCCATCACCATCTTCTCAGTCAAGCAATTCCAGATTCTCACAGCCCTAACAGTAAAAAATCCTTTTCTATGTTGGTGGAAAAACCTTATCTCCTCCAGACGCAGAGAATGCCCCCTTGTGACTGTAACATTCCTTGGTATAAACAGATCCTCAGAGAGATATTTGTATTGTCCCCTTATATACTTAGACATGGTTATTAGATCGCCCCTCAGTCGTCTTTTTTCTAGACTAAATAATCCTAATTTTGCTAATATCTCTGGGTATTGTAGTTCCCCCATCCCCTTTATTAATTTTGTTGCCCTCCTTTGTTCTCGCTCTAGTTCTATTATATCCTTCCTGAGCACCGGTGCCCAAAAATGTACACAGTACTTCATGTGAGGTCTAACCAGGGATTTGTACAGAGGCAGACCCCCTGGAGGAAGCAGTGACAGCGAAACGCGTGTCGGGGTTTAGGATCTTTTAGCGGGCCATTTGGCATCTATGTAACAAGAGCTGGGAACAGGTAATATGTATTTATGAAACATCTATAGCGTTACATGCATATCTGATTGTTAGCCGTCATAAGTATAGCGTTCTGTGCATTACAATGGCAGCACTTGCAGCCGCCTTATATACTTAGGTCTATAATGAGACTTTGCACTGTGCGAAGCACATGGCAGCATTGGGAACTACCTTAATGAGATTCCTGTGTTTTCAATGCAGGATACACACTCATTTAATAGTGCGGCTTGGAGTGTGCTATACTCATGTGTGAATACTGTAGTGCAAATCTAAAAATGTGGATTATAATCTATTAGACCACGTGGTTATTACAAAAGAAATATTTGCTATGGAGAAATAAGCTGCAAGGGGTAACTCAACTTTGTATAATAAATTAAATGGTATATTTTTAATAATGTGAGAACTTCATGACATTTTGGTCTTATATGTTTGTAGATATTATAGTAAATATTTGTGCACTATTGTTATATGCATTTGGGAATATATGTCTCTTTTTATGTCCCTGAAACTTATGTATACGATAAATTTTGATCTTTCTATGGTATGAGGCACTTTATTTTATATGTATATGTTGGAAAAAAGATTTGAATTTTTTATTTAATGAGTATTTCTATCACACTTTTTTGATTAGGATGTAGCATATTGTCTACAATGATCAGTATGTTTCATTGATATCCAAAGTGTGGCCAATCCCTTGACAAGGGAAATGGGTTTGGGTAGTGTGCTTACCAAGTTTATCATTAACTAGGATCCCCAAGTCCTTCTCCATGTCAGATTTACCCAGTAGTTTCCTGTTTAGTGTGTAATGGTGATTTTGATTCCTTCTTCCCATGTGTATAACCTTACATTTATCATTGTTAAACAGCATCTGCCACCTTTCGCCATCTTCTGAACTTCTGGCCATGTGCAGTGCGTCTCTGAAACGGAGTGTACGCTTCCCGGCTTCAGAGGCACGCACTGCGCATGTCCGGATGTTTAGAAGATAGTTTCTGGTCATGTGCAGTGCGCGCTTCTGAAGCAGGGAAACGTACACTCGACTTTAGAGACGCACTCGTGCAAATTATGTTACCATGCCCACAGGGGCATGATAACATGGAAAGAGGGCTGACTAGTCTGGGGCAACTAATGTCCAATCGACTAGTCAAAGCCCTCATTAGCATAGGAAGTGGCGGCATTATATTTGCTTTTTTTTAAACCTCATGTGACCAGAAAAACTTTATGCAGGCATGTTTAGGCAGGGAATTTACTGATAAATATGTGAAAGCTGCTGGGTTGGGGGGCATGGGTTCCCTTTAAGTCACCAGCCCAGTCTGCATCCACAAAGCCTGTGAGTTTTAGATCTCGTGTTGCAGATATCCTTAAATTTATGTCTTGAGTCTCTTTTAAATATCGAAGAAATCTCTTAGTGGCATTCCAGTTCTTTTGGAGCGGGTTTTTGCACATATCTGCAGAGAATTCCAATTGCTGCTGCGATATCCAGTCATAGTTGTAATATATTGAAGTGTCCCCACTGCATGTCTGTATTTCTCTTCGGTACGTAACAGATCATCTTCTTCCAGCTTTAGGCTGCGGTCACACATCGTGTTTTTTTCACGTTTTCGCAATGGTTTTTAATGCGCGTTTTTGCAGCGAAAACGCAAAAAAACAGCATCCCATGCATTCCTATTTGATTCCGCAATGCTGTGCTAATGCCGCGGATTTTCCCACGGCGGAATCGCATCTCAGAAAAATCCACAGCATGCTCATTAATTTTGCGGAATCGCGGGGATTCCACCCACATAGGAATGCATTGTTCTGCTTACTTTCCGCATATGGCTGTGCCCACCATGCGAAAAGTAAGCAGAACATTTGCGGATGGTATCCACGGTCCGGAGGAGAGGAGACTGTCCTCCGGGCTGTGAGTACCATATCCCTGTAAAAAATAGAATAAAAAATAAAAAAATCAGGCTATATTCACCTTCCGACTTCCCGCTCAGCCTTCCCAGGCCTCAGTGATGCTCCCGTTCCCAGTAATGCCTTGCGAGACCTTTGATGACGTCACGGTCTCGTGATACTGTAGCGGTCCCTATTCCTCGCGAGATCGCTACAGTATCGTGAGACCGCGACGTCATCAAAGGTCTCGCAAGGCATTACTGGGAACGGGAGCATCGCTGAGGCCCGGGAAGGCTGAGCGGGACGCCGGAAGGTGAATATAACCCGATTTTTTATTTTTTTTATCATTTTTAACATTACATCTTTTCACTACTGATGCTGCATAGGCAGCCTCAATAGTAAAAAGTTGGTCACACTCGTCAAACACTATGTTTGACGAATGTGACCAACCTGTCAATCAGTTCTCCAAGCACTGCTACAGATCGCATGGAAAACGCTAGCATTATGCAAGCTAATTATGCTTGCAAATCGCTAGCTTTTCCGCGGGAAAATCGCGGTAATTTAAAATGCGATTTTTCCGCGGAATGGAATTCCACAACGTGTGCATATAGCCTTTAGAAGGATGGTTCCATTGGGGTTGAGACACCTTTGGCTTCAGATACACCTAGCCGATTCAGAATTGAGTTCATTTTTGCACTTTGGTTTAGAAGAAATCTTCCATCTTCTTCTCTTTGAAACTGGAATCCTAGATAATATGTCACATTTCCAAGGTCTTTAGTTTCTAAATGCTAATTCAGAATTTTAGTCATCTTTGCAATTTATGTTTCCTCTTAATGTACATTTTGTGTATAAGCACATATCTGATTGACCTCTTTGAAATCTTTCTTCCAATACAGCTTTGTTCATTTTGGGGTTCCATGCTCTTGCCAATTGCTTAAGACCATAGAGTGATTTTTGCAGTTTGCAAACCAGATTCTCTTCACCCTCTTTGATACATATAACCCTCAGGTTAAGTCATGTACAAGTCCTCTTTAATGTCACCATTTAAAAAGGCACTTTTGATATCCAAATGTCTGACAAACGTGTTTTGTATGGCAGCTATGGCAGAGTCCTGAATTTGGTCTGCTTAACAACTGGAGAAAATGTGGCATCATAATCTGTTGCAATATGTTATATGTGATGTGGCCTCTAGGGGTCTCACTACATTGATGTGTGTACTATAGAGATTAAGAACTTGTTGGTTAGTTGTTGTTAGCAGACATCTTATAATGGAGGAATGCTTCACAAGTCTCATGTAATAAAAAACCTGAAGATATCCAAGGAGTGTGATCCATGACAGGAAACAAATAACAGACACATAATCTTCACCATATTTCTGAGAATATTCTATTGTGACTAATCTGGCTTTAAATATGTGAACCTTGCTTTCAGAGTATTAGTTGATCTTAAAAACCCATTTACATTTGATTGCTTTATTGCCTTGTGGTAGTTTGATTAGTTTCCAAGGTTGAAGTTGGTGAAGGGACTACATTTCCTCATTACCAGCATTCATCCACTTCCGTTTTTTATGAACAGGTAGTTGTTGTCTTCAGGTAAATAAGGTTATTAACAGAGCTCCTGCATATAATTTTCCCCGGTGATCACTATATTACCTGTACACTTACACTTCAGGCTATATATTATTTACAGAGCTCCTGTGTGTAATGTGATTAGTTAACTCTGCATTACCTGTACACTTGCACTATATACTATATACTAGTGGTGGCAAATCTATGGCACGCTTGCCAGAGAGGGCATGCATAGCTTTCACTGTGGGTACACAATGCCAGCCCCTTCCTCAGCTGGATCTGCATCCTCGGACACACAACCAGCTGAAGTGTATTGCAGCTCGCGAACTTGCTGGTCCTTGTGCAGCAATACACACTGCTGGCCAATTGGAGGTCATAAGCTGACGTCTGGGTGCATGGCGTTAACATCATGTGCACCCGTCGCTCTTGCTTTGACGCTGACGTCAGCAGCTGGCTTCAGAAGATGACGCTGTGCGGCGAGTGAGAGGAAGATGAGTAGAATTGTTTATTGTGTTTTCTTTTTCTATGCTTTGAACAACAGGATTGGGGACATATACCAGTATGGGGGCATATATACAAGGACAGGGGCACATACAAGGATTGGGGGATCACATGCAAGGATTGGGGGAACATCTACATGGAGTGGGGAAGCATATACAAGGATGGGGAAACATACACATAGATTGGGGAGTTTAAACACAAATTGGGGGAGCATATACATGGATTGGGGAGCATATACAGTACATGGATTGGGAGGAGCATACACAAGGATGGAGGTGCATATACATGGAGTGGGGGAGCATATACATGGATTGGAGGCGCATATACAAGGATGGGGAAGCATATACAAGGATGGGGAGCATATACATGCATTGGGAAGCATATACATGGATTGAGGGAGCATATACAAGGATGAAGGAGCATATACATGGATTGGAGAGCATATAAATGGATTGGGAGAGCATATACATGGATTGGGGGAGCATATGCATGGATTGGGGGAGCATATACATGGATGGGGAGCATAAACCGCAAAGATGGGGGGCACATACCACAAGGATGGGGGGTATATACAAGAATGGGAGATGTTTACTAGGAATGGAAAGAGCATAGAATAGGATGTGGCTGCATATACCAGCATGTGGGTGCATATACCAGGCTGGGGGGAGCATATACCAGGATGGGTGGCATATACAAGGATGAGGGGCATATACTAGGATGGGGGGGCATATACCAGGAAGGGGGGAGCATACACCCAGACAGGGAGCATAATAGTTTATATCTGCAGTCTGGTACCCTTGCTACTGTCTGTGGCTGCTCTCTGCTGCCCCCGCCTGCTCTCTGTACAAGTTGTTGTCTCTAAACTAAAATCTCAGTATTCAGGTTAACATGCTGTGTTGGCACTTTGCCATAAATAAGTGGATTTTGGGTTTCAGTTTGGGTACTCGGTCGCTAAAAGGATTGCCATCACTGGTTAATTCTCCCCAACTTCTGACGTATTAAATACTGTACATCCATAGGAAGTAAGAGCATCTGCGCTACCCCTTCCTCTGGATGTACAGTATATCCAAAAGTGGGAGAGTGAATCTGCCTCAGAACAATGGTATGCGAGCCCCGGGACAGACAGTGCTGACACCGCTGGAACGGCGCTGGCACCAGAGGTGGGTATAAGTGTTAGTATTTTACTGGCGGCAAACATATGGACTGGAAAAGGGTTTGCTGAGAAGTGGACAACCCCTTTAAGCAATATTCAAGGAAATGGAGTCAGCGCAAGATAATGTATGTGCAAAGTTACTCCAGTACAGTTTGTAAGAACACTAATGGATGGACTGGAATGCAAAGAAAATAAAACCTGTAAAGTAGATGGTTCACAATGATCTGGCCTATAAAAAATCGAGGATATGTCTCTTAAGCTGCCTGTGGTTTGGTAGATGCTGGGAATATGAGTACTGATGGTGTAAAACATTTATTGAGCTATTATCTCTTAATTCAGTCTTTTGATCTTTCATCAATGGTATGTGTGTACTTGGATTTCACAGATTTATTGTAGCAGGTGTTTATGTTGGGTTTTGTAGTATTCAGTTTACAGTACTTCTACACTGTCAGTGATCATCTACTGTATAGATGCTTAGTATGCGAGCAGGCCTGATGGCTACGATTAGGTCTACTTAGTGAACAGGGTAAATATTAACTGCCTTATACGTTTATCTGTATACTCATTCTATTTTCTGTTATGTAATTTTATAGCACTATTTAAATGACGAAATAGGGCACCAGACGGCTGCATTGCATTGTACTATTCGTTTTTTCTTTTAAAATCTATTTTTTAGGTTTTTTTAAATTTAGGAAATGGTTTTCTGGTTAATCCATACAAAGAAAAAAAGTAAAAACATTACTGGGATATATACAATAGCGCCATTTTTTACATAAGCATACTATGGACACATTTGTGCATCTGTATTACAGTATCTAGCCCTCGTGTGACTATATCTATCACCCTAGCTCACAGTACCCTTGACTCTGCCCTGTCCTTCAAACCACACATCCAAGCTCTTTCCACCTCCTGTCGCCTCCAGCTCAAAAATATCTCCAGAATCCGTCCTTTCCTCAACCCTCAATCTCCTAAAATGCTTGTGCATGCCCTCATCATCTCCTGCCTTGACTACTGCAACATCCTTTTCTGTGGCCTCCCTGCTAACACTCTCGCACCTCTCCAGTCCATCCTTAACTCTGCTGCCCAACTAATTCATCTCTCTCCTCGTTACTCCTCCGCCTCTCCCCTCTGCAAATCTCTTCACTGGCTCCCATTCCTACAGCATATCCATTTCAAATTACTAATACTGACCTACAAAGCCATCCATAACCTTTCTCCTCCATATATCTCTGAACTAATCTCCCGATATCTTCCCTCACGTAATCTCCGGTCCTCCCAAACCTCCTTCACTCCTCCACACTTATTCACTCCTCACCTAATCACCACCAAGACTTCTGCCGAATATCCCCATCCTCTGGAATTCTGTGCCCCAACACGTCCAACTATCAACCACATTCGGATCCTTCAGATGTAACCTGAAAACCCATCTCTTCAGGAAAGCTTACAGCCTGCAATGACCCTGCTACCTCCTCACCACTACCAGAGCTACCGCCTCACCAACACCAGAGCTGCCGCAACCCCCATCCTACTGTCTCCTTCCGCACCATCCTGTAGAATATAAGCCTGCAAGGACAGGGTCCTCTTCCCTCTGTATCAGTCTGTTATTACTAGTTTGGTTAATGTAAGTGATATCTGAAATTTGTATGTAACCCCTTCTCATGTACAGCACCATGGAATCAATGGTGCTATATAAATACAGTAAATAATAATAATAATATCTATTATTCAGTAAGTTTAAGTCATTAGACACCAGAGAGATCACACAGATCCCACCACTGCATCCAGTTGTCAAGGAACGCACCTCCGCTGCCTCCAATCGTCAGGACAATTACACAATTGGCTGAACAATTATGGACGAGGCCAAGGCTGCTTCCACTACTTGGTTGGTTATTGGGGAACTCACAGAGAGTGTATGGTATATACACCTCTGGTTCCAAAGCATGGAATATATGTATATACCCCCTGTACGGTCACTTCCACATTGATAGAAGAACTGCTAGTTGCCACCACCACCAATTATTTATAGAGGCCAATTGGACACCAATTGCAGGTAGCGTATAGCTTCAGGGTTGCAGTTTACCGAGCAAGAGGAACAGAGCTATTTTTATATATTTAATCCAGAAAGATAGGCAGTTTATAAAAAATATACAAGATGGTACATAATGGAAACAAACAATACAATATATACAGTTATATAAAATTAAAATAACAAAAGAGAATTGCTAAAAACGGTTATGCAAATGACTCAATGCTTAGCAGAGGGAAGCATTTTGATTGGGAAAAAGGACAGAACCACAGTGAACTATGTATTCCAAGCACTGACAAATGGCACAGACCCAAATTATGCTTCTCATCGGTTCAAAGTTATGCACACATACCTTCCCTTGATGAGCTCATGTGGGAGTGGACTGTGGGATGTGCTGGGTTTGTTAGCATTGTTTGTAATCCCCTACTTACAGGATAACTTTGGCCCTGAAGATTCCAGGCAGTAGTTATTGACTTCATATTTCTTAGCATGATTTTACCATTACATAGAAATCAAACATGGCCTGCTTCGCATAATCTATCAGACTGTTATTAAGTTGGAGGGGTTCTAGTACACCCACGGCTATTTGAGTGCATTCATCACACCCATCCTTTCGCTACGACGCTGAAAATCTATATCCCATACATATCAGATCAATACAAAACCTCAATATTCATATGTGGACAATGGGTATCACAAAGGCTATAATCTTCTCTGCCAAATCCTTTGAACCCAGGAAGCTTCTTCCTTGGAACAGAGGCAGCCTCTGCATTTCTCCTCTCCTGAATAAACAGATCTGAAATCTTGCTGTCTTTTCCCCTGCAGATATCCTACTTCAATCACCTAAACATGGCAGGAGGTATCTGCTTCAATAGTTGTTTTAATTAGTTTTTCTATCCCTAGCTATAATTAATCCCATTTCAAAAGGAGTTTGAGTGTCAGCTCTTCTCCAGTTATACGTCGTTTTCTTTCTTCCCCATATGTTTAATGTGAGTGGGGTATATCCCCTCTCTGGAGATGTCTTGTGGATTTTAATTTTCCTCTATGACACAGAGCATTAAGCCCTCATCTCACATAATGAGATCGTTAGCGAGATCGCTGAAACATCACAGGTTTTGTGATGCAACATCGATCTTGCTACGTGTGACACATACGGCGACCGGCCCCCCTGCTGGATATAGCTGATCATGCTTGAATGTCCTAGGCCATTTTTTGATCGATGGTGTCCCGCTGGCCAGCATGCATCGCTGTGTTTGACGCCGACGAGCGACCTCATTGGCGACACAGAACTCAAGGACGCAGGCGTGTTTTCATCAGAATAGCTGCTGTGTGACAAGGTCCCAATGACTGCCGAGGTCATTATACGGATTGCCGTATCATTGCTGCGTCCTTGAATAGATCTGCCTGTTTGACGGCTTACTAGCGACCATGTAGTGACGCACCAGCGATCCTTACCAGGTCATATCGTTGTCAGGATCGCTGGAGCGTCGCTTAGTGTAACGGGACCCTTAGTCCTTGTGGAAAATCGGCCATGTGAACTGGGTAAAATATGGCTGTGTGCTCTCTGTGTGTGATCCGTGACACACATAGAGAGTGGGGTAATGTAGGCCAAAAACTGATTTCAACTGGAAACCTCTAATGTGCATAGGTGCATTCTGAATCCACTCCAATGCCAGATGTCAGGAGAAAGAAGGGTGGGAAGCTTTGAATTTCAACAAGCCCAATATATAGGAGATTTACCAATGGCTGAGGTGCTGGCAGCTGTTTTCTCTCCTGTCCCTATTCAGAACACATGCTTGGGTGATCCAAGTGTGCATATATATACTGTAGGAGGATGAGAGGAATATCTATCTGAAGTGTATAACCAACATAAGACAGGCCCCAAAGACTACCAGTGGATCTTCTGAAGGGATCTGGTTTTGACATCATGAAGATTTCCAAGGTGCAGTTGAAGAAAACCCTTTGAAACTTGACATAAATCACTTGCTGATTGAGACAATTCTGGTACCACCAATTAGAATTTATTAATGCGATAACCTCTGTATGCAATAACATAATCATTTAGATGTATGAAAAATGAGTATTTAGGTGTGATGCCTAAATGGGTGGCGGATCTTCAGAACAATTTCCTTGAGTGGATGCAAGTTTTCTTAGCTGAGCTGTTGAAAATCACATTTATGTTACTATCACCTCTTATATTCTGGAAAATGCGGTGGAACAAAATCCTAGATTGTGAAATGTTTAAACCACAGCTTCTAGCATAAATCATTATTCCACAGCAGTTATAATATTTTTAAGCCGCTTTTCAAGTGTCCTAAAAATGTTAGCATTCAGTGTATGAATGTTTCCATGGGATTAATAAACAATAAAATTCATGAAGTTAATTTGTAACAATCTTTAAAGAGGATTGGTGGGACTATTTTTTTTTCTTATTATGGACCTAAGAACTAACTATATTCCTGTTCTAGCTGGCACTGGTTCAGACTGGTCACGGACTGCTCCTGCCGGCGATTCTGCTGCTTCACATCTTCCTCTTCCACGTTACTCAACGGAGTAGGAGGCGATAACAGGAAGGGGCGGGCAGGGAGCCGGCAGGGGGCGTGGCTTAGCGGCGCTGTGCGCGCGTCGTTTAAACGCTAGTGTGAAACTAGCCTAAGAAATGGGAAGCCAGCTGTCAAGCTGCATGATATAGGCAGTCATGCCCTATCAACAGAGCACAGCAGAACAAAATCAGCTGCTGAATCAGTGGACACTGCAGAATCGCCCGCAGGAGCAGTGTGTTACTGCTCTGAGCTTGCAGAAATCAGCATCAGGCAGAAAAGTCAGGCAGTTAGCAACTATCTGCCTGTTAGTGCTTAGGCCCATAGAAAAATAAATAAAAATGTTCCGGATAACTCCATAAAGGCTACGTTCACTCGATGAGTGTCTGGTGAGTTTTTGATTTTGCAAATTTTTTGCAGCATTTCTGCACCTTTCAGCTAAATTAGTTTACTTACGTGTTATAATTGTATTTTTTCATCGGGTGCTTTTACATGTGTTTTTATTGCATCTTTGACGCTATGGATTTTGTCTCTTGTTGGTATGTCATGTTTTAAATAAAGCTGCTTTGTTTTGATACTTCCTGGTATTTAGCTTTGACTAACTTTATTAATATAGTAATGTGTGAACTACATGTGTTTTTAAAGAATTTCAGCAGAGGAAACACACTAAAAATGCAAAACCGTTTTTTACCTGTGGCTTTTCCCCATCTAAAACAATTATATGGGAAAAATCTGCACATACTGTGAGGGCCCCGTTACACGCTTCAATGTCCCAGCGATCCCACCAACGATCCGATGTGGATGGGATCGCTGGGACATAGCTGATCGCTGGTGAGCTGTCACATAGGCAGACTCACCAGCGATCAGGACCAGTGAGCAAGCTGGTATCCAGGGTAAACAGCGGGTATCTAACCGCCGCGTGGCGCTTAGTTACCCGCTGTTTACCCTGGATACCAGCTCCCAGCGTCGCTGATCATTGGTCTCTTGCTGTCACACACAGCGATGTGTGCTGCCCAGCGGGAGACCAACAATAGACTTATGACCCAGACTATTAGGCAACTATTAACGATCAGCCAACTGATCGTTGATTGCTGTTATGTGTCACACGCAACGATGTCGTTTCGACATCGCTGCAACGTAACCAAACTGGTGACGTTGCAACAATATCGTTCACAATATTGTTGTGTGTAACGGGGCCTTAAAACTCAGTGCACTTGGAAGAGAAGTTATTCTAGTTTTCAAACATGCACAGCAGGTCAGTTTACACTGTGTAAAAGGAAAGCACAGTGGGATTGAGTGTTCTATAAATTCCATCCACTTTACTGCAACTATGAGATGCGATTTTCCACATCAAAAATATGCATCAAAAACTCATTAAGGGAACATTTCCTAACCTACTTTATAAAAGCAAGATTTTTCTCATTTTCCCAGAGGGGACAAATGTAGAGAACATCATAAAATCTACAATGCAAAATATAACCCCTAGTAAAAGTTAGAGGAAAAATGTAAATAGAGGAGAGGTGGAAATACTCAACATGATTATTTATATGTAATCATAAACAGGCTGGAAAAATGGGAAACAAATTCAAGATTCAGTATTGAGTATTATACACAGAAAATATGGTTTAACATGTTATCAATGAGGGTATTAATAGTTGTCTTAGGAATGTTCTGCTACGCTGAATGCACATGGACATGCAAATCATCAAGATCAGCTGCTGGCAGCTCGGTTAGTGTTTGCCATCCAATGATGTCGCAGATGAGTGCGATGGGAGACAAGTCAGGAAAAGCTGCAGGTCATGGTAGCACTTTAGGCTACAAAGGCAATTCACAGTAGCGCAAGCAACATGCTGCGTGGAAGGCAGGAAGCCGGTGATATATATATAAATATATATATATATATATATATATATATAATGACTTGTGAAAGTATTCACTCTCCTTGGCTTTTTACTCATTTTGTTTCGTTATAACCTGTGATTAAATATTTTTGTAATATAATTTGTATGTGATGCATCAGCACTAAATAGTCTAAGATGGTGAAGTGACAAAAATATAGGCATAAACTAAGTTTATTAGAAAAAATAACTAAAAATTGCCTTGTGCATATGTATTCACTCCTTTCGCTATGAAGCCCCTAAAAATTTCTGGTGCAAGCAATTATCAGGGACAGGTTATAAAAAATTATCCAAATCTCTGATATTCCCCCGCAGCACCATCAAATCCATTATCATTAGCCCCCTTAGTGACGGAGCTAATTTTTAAAATTCTGACCAATATCACTTTATGTGGTGATAACTCTGAAACGCTTCAACAAATCCCATTGATTTTGAGATTGTTTTTTTGTGGCACATTATAATTTATGATAATGGTAAATTTACGTTGATATATTTTGTGTTTATTTATAAAAATATCAGAAACTTGACAAAAATGTAAAAAAATTGCAATTTTCAAACTTTGAATGATTATCCGTTTAATCCAGATAGTCATACCACACAAAAAACATTAATAAATAACATTTCCCACATGTCTGCCTTACATCAGCACCATTTTTAAAATGCTAATTTATTTTGTTAGGCTTTTAGGAGGTTTAAAAATGTAGCAGTAATATTTCATTTTTTCAAGGAAAGTTACCCAAATTTATTTTTTGAGGGACCTATCCAGGGTTGAAGTGACATTGGGGGTGCTATATATTGGAAAACCCCAAAAAGTGATACCATTTTAAAAACTGCACCCCCTGACATATTGAAAACTGCTGTCAGGTAGTTTATTAACCCTTCAGGTGATTTTCAGGAATTAATGCAAAGTGGTATAGCAGGAATGAAAAAATGTTTGTTTACCACCTAAATGTCGGTAACTTCTGAACTGACCACTATATCTGAGAGACTCTAAGGCTGCTATTTGGCCATGAACTGCTATGGCAAACATCAGGACCACACAATCATGATCTCGGTGTGTCAATTAGATTAAAGCGAAAGCCCCCACAATCTTTCAACCATTTTTCCGATGTAGTCACTTTTGACAGCAGCAACTAAGGGGTTAAACAGATATGGACGGTGCCAACCCTGATCATTTGTGATAAAGCAAGTTGTCAGCTATAGAGGACAGCTGACAGCTGCTGGATTGTCACCTGTGTGGGGATGATATTCTCTTATATCTCAGGTCAGTAAAAAGACGTATTGGCTGTCATTAAGGGGTTAAATGGAAAGAACGTGGTGCCACAACAAACCTGCCAAGAGAGGACCACCCACCAAAACGCTCAGCGGAAGGGCAACAATCAGAGAGGAAGCACAGAGACGAAAGGTAACCCTGAAGGAGCTGCAGAGTTCCCAAGCAGAAATTGAAGTATCTGTCCATACGACCACAAAAATTGTAAGGCTCATTTTGAGTTTGCCAAAAGACATGTGTGAGACTCCTCAAATGTAAGGAGGAAATTTAACTTTTTGACCACCAGAGTAAATGCTATGTCTTGCGCCAAACCAAAACAACTCATCACCCCAAGAACACCATCCCCGAAGTGAAACATGGCGTGGTAGCATCACGCTGTGGGGATCTCTTCCAGCAGCAGAGACAGGAAAAATTGTGTGAGTCGAGGAGAAAATTGTAAGCTTGCAGCAGGGCCCTCACTCCTAATGTAGCTGTTTAACTGTCTTGTATTCAACTTATTGTCTGTATATGTTACTGCTTAATTGTAAAGTGCTGCGGAATATGTTGGTGCTATATAAATAAAATTAATTATTATTATTATTATGGTGTGAAATACAGGGATATTCTTGAGCAAAACCTGTTTCAGTCTGTCAGTGATTTGAGACTGGGACAGTGGTTCACCTTCCAACAAAACAATGACCCAAAATATACTGCTAAAGCAACACACGAGTGGTTTTAGGGCCCCGTCACACAGAGCGATTCACCAGCGATCCCGACAACGATATGAACTTGTCAGGATCACTGGTGTGTCGCTACATGATCGCTGGTGAGCTGCCAAACAGGCAGCTTCACCAGCGATCAGGACAGCGACACGCGGGTAACAAGCGACGCATGTCGCTTAGTTACCCACTGTGCACCTTAGTTACCAGCGTGCTGGTGCAGGAAGCTGGTAACCAAGGTACACATCGGGTTTCTAAGAGCCGTGCGGCGCTTAGAAACCCGATGTGTACCTTGGTTACCAGCTCCCTGCACCAGCGCGCTGGTAACTAAGGTACACATTGGATTTCTAAGCGCCGCGCTTAGAAACCCAATGTTTACCTTGGTTTCCAGCTCGCTGATTGCTGGTCTCACGCCTGCCACACGCAGCGATGCATGCTGGCCAGTAGGAGACCAGCGATCAAAAAAATATCCTGGCCATTCGAGGACGATCAGCGATACCCGGCATGGGGGCCGGTCACTGATAAGTGTCACACTCAGCGGTCAAAACTTGTGACTCAGCAGCGATCTCGCTAGCGAGATCACTGTGTGTGATGGGGGCGTAAGGGGAAACATGTAAATATTTTGGAGTGGCCTTGTCAAAGCCCTGATCTAAATCCAATTGAGAATCTGTTGTCAGACTTTAAGATTGCTGTTCATCAGAGGAAACCATCTAACTTCAAGGAGCACACGCAGTTTTGCCTTGAGGAATAGACAAAAATCAAAAATCCCAGTGGCAAGATGTGGAAAGCTCATAGAGACTTATCGAAAGCAACTTACAACTGTAATTGACACAAAAGGAGGCTCTACAAAGTATCGACTTTAGGAGAAGACTAGTCATGCACACTGAAGTTTTCAGTTATTTTCTATTATTCGTTATTTGCTTCACAATAAAAAGAATACCAAATGTTCACAGATGTAGACATGAACTGATGCTAACCCTAAAAAAAAATAGCAAAATAACAAAAAATGCCAAGAAGGGGTGAGGGTGAATACTTTGCAAGCCACTGTGCATATATATATATATATATATATATATATATATATATATATAGTGAGGTATCGCTGTCATTCAAGGTTGGGGGACACTCGCTTGGCAGCAAATAAATCACATCCGGTACGGGTTTTCCATAAAACCATATCAGTCCGTGAGGTTTATTATTCAGCATAAACCAAAGGAAGCACCACAAAGTTCATATCAGCATAGCGTCCATTATATAGGCTATTCAGCCTCATCGTTATCTCACCCGTCAGGGTTCCTTATGCGGCTTCACTATCGCATACGTTAGTTCCCTCCAGGGAGCTCTCAGGCACACATCGCCAATGCTCGCACAGCCGCTCCACAGGCTGTTAGCGATTAGATCCTTCTCCTCACAGGACCTTCCAAACTGGACCAATCAGGTCCCAGCATTCACTACATGTGACCTACCCTAGCCACCATATATGGTCTGTAGCCAAGCCCACCGGGTCACATGGCTATGACCTCATCACAGGTCCTTCACATACTCACAAAGCCTTTTACTATAGGCATTTTCAGACACACCCCTGGGTGGGTTCGTAGGTAACCAGAACCCGCCCATCTCTCTAGTTACCTGAAGACTTCTCCCTTACACTTAGAGACAACACCTCAGCAATGATATTGCTGATCACACATACACAAGTCTCCATTTCAAAGCCACCCACTTTGAGATACATAACTATCCTTCAGGATTCTGCCACTGATCCACTCTCTTGGGACATCCACACAGCGCCCCCTAGTGGACAAAGTGGTCATTACACCACAATATATATATATATATATATATATATATATACTGCTCATAAGATAAAGGGAACACTTAACTAGCACAATGTACTAGGATATGTTCACTTTATTTTTTTGAGCACTATATATATATATATATATATATATATATATATATATCTATATATATATACACAGGTATATACACTGCTCAAAAAAATAAGGGGAACACTAAAATACCACATCCTAGATGTTACTGAATGAAATATTCCAGCTATAAATCTTTATTCATTACATAGTGGAATGCATTGAGAATGATAAAACATAAAAATGATCAATGTAAATCAAAAATAATAATCTGTGGAGGTCTGGATTTGGAATGATACTCAAAATCAAAGTGAAAAATCAAATTACAGGCTGATCCAACTTCAGTGGAATTGCCTCAAGACAAGGAAATGATGCTCAGTAGTGTGTGGCCTCCACATGCCTGTACGACCTCCTTTCAATGCCTGGGCATGGTCCTGATAAGGCAGCGGATGTTCTCCTGAGGGATCTCCTCCCAGACCTGGATTAAAGTAACAGACAACTCCTGGACAGTCTGTGGTGCACAGTGGCATTGGTGGATGGAGTCATGATGTCCCAGATATGCTCGATTGGATTCAGGTCTGGGGAAAGGGA
Organism: Dendrobates tinctorius; assembly: GCF_039654945.1. Lineage (NCBI taxonomy): Eukaryota > Metazoa > Chordata > Amphibia > Anura > Dendrobatidae > Dendrobates > Dendrobates tinctorius. The sequence goes on along the minus strand of NW_027361737.1, from coordinate 18,664,625 downwards.
AGGCCAGTCCACAGCATCAATGCCTTCATCATGCAGGAACTGATGACACATTTCATCCACATGAGATTTAGCATTGTCATGCATCAGAAGGAACCCAGAGCCCAGTGAACCTGCATGTGGTTTCAAAATGGGTCTGAGGATCTCAACCCGGTACCTAATGCAGCCACGTTACCTCTGGCTAGCACAAGGAGGGCTGTGATGCCCTTCAGAGAAATGCCTACTCACACCATTACTGTCTCACTGCAAAACCAGTCATGCTGGAAGATGTTGCAGGCAGCAGAACATTCTCCATGGTGTCTCCAGACTCTGTCATGTCTATCACAAGTGCTCAGTGTAAACCTACTCTCATCTGTGAAGAGCACAGGGCGTCAATGTCAAATCTGCCAAATACTGTGTTCTTTGGCATATGCCAATTGTCCTGCACGGTGTTGGGCTGTGAGCACAACCCCCATCTGTGGACGTCGGGCACTCAGACCATCCTCATGGAGTCGGTTTCTAACTGTTTGTGCAGACACATGCACATTTGTGGCCTGCTGGAGGTCATTTTGCAGGGCTCTGGCAGTGCTCCTCCTGTTTCTCCTTGCACAACGGCTGAGGTAGAGGTCCTGCTGCTGGGTTGTTGCCCTCCTCCGGCCCCCTCCGCGTCTCCTGGTGTACTGACGTGTCTCCTGGTAGCGCCTCCAGCCTCTGGACACTACGCTGACAGACACAACAAACCTTCTTGCCACAGCTTGCATTGATGTGCCATCCTGGATGAGCTGCACTACCTGAGCCACTTGTGTGGGTTGTAGAGTCCGTCTCATACTACCACGAGTGTGAAATCACAACCAACATTCAAAAGTGACCAAAATATCAGCCAGAAAGCATTAGTACTAATATGTGGTCTGTGGTCTCCACCTGCAGAACCACTCCTTTATTGAGTATGTCTTGATAATTGCCAATAATTTTCATCTGTTGTCTATTCCATTTGCACAACAGCATGCAAAATTGATTGTCAATCAGTGTTGCTTCCTAAGTGGACAGTTTGATTTCACAGAAGTTTGATTTACTTGGAGTTATATTCTGTTGTTTAAGTGTTCCCTTTATTTTTTTGAGCAGTGTATTAATATTTTATATATATATATATATATACATATATATATATATATATATATATATATATTAATACTGTATATGTGTGTGTGTATATATATATATATATATATGAGAACAAAAAGGAAATCCAGCAAGAACTCAGCAAACAAGGATTGGAGTAAAATGATGCTTTTCTTTATTTCTTCAACAAGGTATAAAAACGACCCACAAGAATCAGAAACCAGAGTACATGGCAGAAATGAGTGCAAATGGGACACATACTCCATATATATATATATGTAAATATATATATATGTAAATACATATATCTTTATAATTATATGTATACAGTATTATGCAAAAGTTTTAAACACGTTTGGGAAAACACTCATGAATATACACTACCATTCGAAAGATTAGGGTCACTTAGAAATGTCCTTATTTTTGAAAGAAAAGCACAGTTTTTTCCAATTAATCTAACATTAAATGATTCAGAAATACACTCTATACATTGTTAATGTGTTAAATGGCTATTCTAGCTGCAAACGTCTGGTTTGTAATGCAATATCTTCATAGGTGTATAGAGGCCCATTTCCAACAACCATCACTCCAGTGTTCTCATGGTACTTTGAGTTTGCTAATTGTGTAAGAAGGCTAATGGATGGTTGGAAAAACCTGGAAAACCCTTTTACAAGTATGTTAGCACAGCTGAAAACAGTTTGGCTGATTAGAGAACCTATAAACCTGACTTTTCTTTGAGCTAGTTGAGAATCAGGAGCATTACATTTGTTAGTTCCATTAAACTCTCAAAATGGCTTTCATGTGAAACTCGACAGTCTATTCTTGTTCTTAGAAATGAAGGCTATTCCATGCAAGAAATTGCCAAGAAACTGAAGATTTCCTACAACGCAGTTTAGTACTCCCTTCAGAGGAGAGCACAAACAGGCTCTAACCAGAGTAGAAAAATAAGTAGGAGGCCCCGCTGCACAACTGAGCAACAAGACAAGTACATTAGAGTCTGTAGTTTGAGAAATCGACGCCTCACAGGTCCTCAACTGGCAGCTTCATTAAATAGTGCACGCAAAACACCAGTGTCAACGTCTACAGTGAAAAAGCAACTTCAGGATGCTGGCCTCCAGGGCAGAGTTGCAAAGAAAAAGCCATATCTGAGACTGGCTAATAAAAGGAAAAGATTAATATGGGCAAAAGAACACAGACACTGGACAGAGGAAGATTGGAAAAAAGTGTTATGGACAGACGAATCCAAGTTTGAGGTGTTTGGATCACACAGAAAAACATTTGTGAGATGCAGAACAATTGAAAAGATGCTGGAAGAGTGCATGACGCCATCCGTCAAGCATGGTGGAGGTAATGTGATGGTCTGGGGTTGCTTTGGTGCTGGTAAAGTGGGAGATTTGTACAAGGTAAAAGGGATTTTGAATAAGGAAGGCTATCACTCCATTTGGCAATGCCATGCCATACCTTGTGGACAGCGCTTGATTGGAGCCAATTTCATCCTACAACAGGACAATGACCCAAAGCACACCTCCAAATTATGCAAGAACTATTTAGGGAAGAAGCAGGCAGCTGGTATTCTATCTGTAATGGAGTGGCCAGCGCAGTCACCAGATCTCAACCCCATTGAGCTGTTGTGGGAGCAGCTTGACCGTATGGTACGCAAAAAGTGCCCATCAAGCCAAACCAACTTGTGGGAGGGGCTTCTGGAAGCATGGGATGAAATGTCACCAGATTACTTCAGCAAATTAACTGCTAGAATGCCAAAGGTCTGCAATGCTGGAATTGCTGCAAAGGGAGCATTCTTTGGCGAAAGCAAAGTTTGAAGAAGAAAATTATCATTTCAAATGAAAATTTTTTTTCGAACCTTGTCAATGTCTGGACTAGATTCTCAATTTATTTGGCAGCTCATTTGAATAATAAAAGCATGAGTTTTCATGGAAAACAGAAAATTGTCTGGGTGACCCTAAACTTTCGAACGATAGTGTATGTCTGTCCAAAATAATCTTAAAGCCTATAAGCCTGCACTTCACAATAGCTTATAACATCATAGTCTGAGGACGAGTGAATTTCAGAACCAAAAAAGTGAACATAGCAAGGATAAAAAAATGTAAGTCTTTATTAATCAAATATCATAGTACAATAGAAAAAAACAAATTAAAATGTGCCACTTCACATACATAAGGACGCCTAAAAATATCCTGGTGAAGGTAACGGCACAATGAATATCAAGCAATAGTATATTTAATCCAATAATATCTCATATGTAGTCAATGACTGTACATAAACAACTTAGACATAATGATATGTGGTCTGTTTAGAATATAACATTGTGGTCAAAGAGGTTAATAAACTGGGGTGGAGGGATGCAGCACCTGAATCCATCGTGGACAGTAACACAACTTTGAAGTAAAACCTATGCCTAGTATGTTATGTTCTAGATAGACCAAGTACAATATATTATCCATTAAAAAATGCAAAGTGAATGAAGAAATTCTAAATCTAAATTAATCAATATTTGGTGTGATCGACCTTTGCCTTCAAAACAGCATCACATTATCAGTTCTTCTAGGTACACTTGTGCACAATTTTTAAGGAACTTGTCAGATAGGTTGTTACAAACATCTTGAAGAACCAACTACCGATCTTCTCTGGATGTAGGCTTCTACAAATCCTTCTGTCTCTTTGTGTAATCCTAGACAGACTCAGTGCTCAGTGATGTTGAGATCAGGGCTCATCATTTTCAGAACTCGTGTAGACGTCCGTGCAAATCGGTCTCATATCGGACCGCAATGCGCAAACTTTCCCAACCTGAGCATGACAGCTTGATATGTTTCCATGAGGCAGTCACGTTGAGGTCAGGAGAGCCGCAGCCAGTCCGTCCATTAGCAGTACGTGCTCTCACTGAATTTGCATGGACGTCTACATGAGCCCTTATTTTGAAGAAAGTTATTAAGGACATTGGCTCAATGCTTGGGATCGTTGTTTATCGCAGAATAAATGTTTCATGGATTTGTAAAACTGGCCTTAGTGCGCCAATCATGGAATCATTACAATTAAAAAAAATAAATAAATACATTTTAATGGAAATATAAACATTTTGAAACATTACTTTCTATGCTTAGAACTATGGACTATGTACTAGTGCAGGATATTGTATTAGTCAGTCGTCTTTGTAGATCGACCAGTTCGACACAAACAGATCAGGATTCTGTTTGGCTCCATATGTGATGTGTGTGGTGGAAATATAAACGTGTATACAATAGAAGTCTCTAACGGAAGGCAATTACAGCCCTATATAGCAGTGATGTGGTTAAAGGATTTGACTTAGAGGAAAGGAGATGAAAACAGTATCCAAATCCTGGGTTAATCTGAACATGGGATAATGTTTGCTTCCTACCTCTGCTTGACTTCTGATTTCTCTCAAGTTTGCAGCACACAATTACGTTTGGCAGCTGCCTGGGCACAGATCTTGATATATAGGTTTAATGCAGGACATGACTGCACAAATTCCTTTTATTCCATTTTTTGCAGATGCCTTTTATTCCTTACATTTCTCATGAAAGCGGATATATGATCTCACTATTATAATTATCATATTGTTCCTGGTCCAAACAAAACCAATTATAAAATACAACAAACCATTTTCTTCTTACGATTTCAGGAATTTAGCATTAACCTTTAAATTTCTATTTCCAAGGGGCTTCCATAACCCGCATTGAATTCCTTTGATTTGGTAAAGATAACTATAATAAGTTATAGATTTTTCTTTCACATGTTAATGCACAATCATGGGTTAAATTAAAAATGTATTTTTATATGTATATTATGTATCACAGGTAGAGCGGGGATTGATTACAGCCTTTTCATTCCCACAGTTAAAGGGGTTGTCCAGCTTTAGGTTTACAAGTCTGCAGTCACTCTATGACACACCTCTCATATATCAGACACATGCAGCACGCACCGCTCACATATCAGACACATGCAGCACACACACCACTCACATATCAGACACATGCAGCACACACTGCTCATATATCAGACACATGTAGCACACGCTGCTCACATATCAGACACATGTAACACTCATGCTCACATATCAGACACATGCAGCACACACACCACTCACATATCAGACAAATGTAACACACACTGCTCATATATCAGACACATGCAGCACGCACCGCTCATATATCAGACACATGCAGCACGCACCGCTCATATATCAGACACATGCAGCACGCACCGCTCACATATCAGACACATGCAGCACGCACCGCTCATATATCAGACACATGCAGCACGCACTGCTCATATATCAGACACATGCAGCACGCACCGCTCATATATCAGACACATGCAGCACGCACCGCTCATATATCAGACACATGCAGCACGCACCGCTCACATATCAGACACATGCAGCACGCACCGCTCATATATCAGACACATGCAGCACGCACTGCTCATATATCAGACACATGCAGCACACACACCACTCACATATCAGACAAATGTAACACACACTGCTCATATATCAGACACATGCAGCACACACCGCTCATATATCAGACACATGCAGCACACACACCGCTCACTTATCAGACACATACCATAAAACCCTCATGGAAACCACACTAGAGCACATCTATTACTATCAAATATAAATCCTTATTCATATGATGTGTGGCAAACAAATATATCAAATACAATAAAGGAATAAATTGTTACTTACACCATAGCACTAATGAAAAATACGATCAAAACATCCCAAAAACGTTTTTCAAAAAATAGAAAGGAGCTTATTAGATACAACAAAGATACATGGAGATGTTCAATTAGAGTTCAAGTTTTCCCTTCCTTTCCTGTAAATGAGGAGGTTTTTATTAAATCATGGGAAGATGCAGCATCACTGTGTTCAAAAACATTTATGGAACTACTAGCGAAATCTAATCAATCAAAAATGGAGGAATTAGATGAAGAACTCAAGGTAGTTCAGGATGAGATGAATCAACAACTCACTCCAGAGGAAGTGTTGAGATATAAAAATGAATTAGATGTAGAATCACTGAAATGGGAGAAGGAGATAGTACAAAATAAGACAAAGAAATATCAACGTGATGTGGCTGACTCACAAAATGGCCGGATGTACAGGTGGAATAATAAAAATAATTCAGCTTTTAGATCACGGTCCAGAACACGTTCTGTCTCCTTTTCATCTGTCTCATCGACTGAGGAAAGGCCTCAGGGTTCTGACCACTCAAAAATTCCGTGGGACAGAAGAGACTTTTTTAAGGATCCTCGTTCGGGTAGTTTTAAGAACAATTCCAAACGTAAAAATGTATCCTCTCCTCCTGTTGATAAAAAAGCTAAAACTAATGCCTTGCAGGTAATTAACTTGTCATCACATGTTCTGACTAAAACGCAGATAGAAGTTCTTGAGTTGGGTTTATCTTTTTCTCCATGTAACAATTTTAATTTTTTCACAGCGCTAAAGGATTTACACCTATTTTCTCGTAAGCTGGTGTTGAAAAAGCTTCACTCCAGAAATTCTGATGATGTGGGAGGGGTAATATCAGGACAAGAGGCCTTGGAAGTATTGGAGGAATTGGAGAGAGAGTCTACTGCTGGTAATTCAGGTATCTCTTTTCCTCAGATCTGCCCCAGATCTACCACATTTCCTCCCTTGTCTATTTGTCCACAGGTGGAGATCTTCACACGATTGGTGGTGGAGGATTTCCGTAAAATTAAGAACAGTAGAGCTAGAGATAATTTATCTTACCAACAAAGGAAGGCTCTGAATGATCTGAGAAAACTGGGTGATGTAGTCATTAAACCAGCAGACAAGGGGGGGGAATGTGGTGGTCTGGCCGGTAGAGAAATATGAGAGGGAAGCATTTAAACAACTCAAAGATAAAGAAACGTATGCCCAGCTCACAACAAATCCATTTACCTCCTTTAAGGGCGCTTTAGTAAATATTCTGGAGATTGCACATGAGAGAGGAATTATCTCTAAGAAAATCCTTGAAGGGCTTTCTGTAAGGTTTCCTGTCGTACCCACATTCTATTTGTTACCCAAGGTCCATAAAGACTCTATCTCACCTCCGGGGCGTCCTATTGTCTCTGGCATAGGAGGGCTATGCGACCCAATATGTAAATTCATTGAATATTATCTGAAACCACAGGTTGAGACTTTGCCCTCCTATGTCAGAGACACTACGGACGTCCTGAAACGCGTTGATGGCCTGTCCCTCGAACCAGATATGCTATTTGTGGTAGCAGATGTAGAGTCTCTGTATACGAGCATTTCTCATGAAGATGGTATACGAGCTGCTCAATTCTATCTCGAGGCAAGTAATTTGAATGCTGATTTGAGGGGACTGGTGTTGGAGTTGTTGCGGTTCATTCTTACCCATAATTTCTTTACATTTAAGGATAGATACTACTTACAAACGCGTGGTACCGCAATGGGAGCGGCATGTGCGCCCTCGTATGCAAAACTCTTTCTCGGTTTTTGGGAGAGGGGTTTGTTTTGCGATGGCGCACATGCTTCTCCCAATATACTTGGATGGTTCCGCTTTATAGACGACATATTGTTTTTATGGCAGGGTACCACCGATGAATTACACTCATTTATGGGGGGTTTGAATCGCAACGACTCCAACATCAGGCTTACCTATAATTTCCATCATGAGAAGATATCCTTTTTAGATATTGAACTCAGGGTGCATTCTGATGGTTCTGTTTATACAGATATGTTTCGTAAAGAAACTGCAGTTAATGCATTACTACACGCCTCGTCTGCACACCTGAGTTCAACCATTAAAGCTATCCCAGTAGGCCAATTTCTCCGGGCCCGGAGGATTTGTTCATCGGACAGTCTATTTGAGCGACAGGCCATTGATCTTGGGGACAGATTTCAAGAGCGTGGGTACAGCAGGCGGAGTATCAAAAGAGGCTACTCTAGAGCGAGGAAATCCGAGAGAAGGAATCTTCTAGTCCCACGGAATAAGAAAAAGGAATGTGATGCTGGGATAAGGTTTATTTCTACACTAAACCAACAGTGGGAAACAATGCGGACGATCCTTAAAAAACATTGGCCGATACTTATGACAGATCAAATGCTTAGTAAAAATTTACCAGTGGTGCCTCAGATGGCGGCCCATCGTAGTCGAAATCTTAAAGACATGCTAGTGAATAGTCACTATGTGACTAGATCTCCATCTTTATTTGGAAATATAGATAGGAGGAAGGGTTTTTTCCTCGTAAAAATTGTCTGGCATGTAAAAATCATGTACGAGCCACATCATTCACATCTTCGGACGGCTTTAAAACCTTTAACATCAACGTATTCATTACATGTACAACTACACATGTTGTTTATTACGCAAAGTGTAGTTGTAACTTAATATATGTAGGGTTAACATCACGTGAGTTACGAGTAAGGACACGTGAACACGTTAGGGACATCATAGCAGCCCGTGATGTGGATGATGCTAGTGGACTAAAATCGCTCCCTCGGCACTTTAAACTGAGACATAATTGTAATCCAAATGATCTGCAGATATACGGGATTGACTGTATCCATTTGGGTATCAGAGGTGGGGATGCAGTGCGATTCCTCACCCAGAGAGAATGCAAATGGATTGCAGTTTTGGACACTGTAGCACCGAAAGGCTTAAATGATCAAATTAGTTTTTCCTCCTTTTTATAGTATTTGTGTTTTTGGATTTATTTTTATTTTGCATGTTCTGTGTCTTTTATAGTTTATTGCCATATGAGAATGAGTACCTGTGAGCATCCTCCCTTTTGGACCCCTGACATCGAGCAACGGATTCAGGAAGAAGATTTTCACAAATGTTGGAGCGTCTGGATCATATATTCACGATGTTTATATGTATATTTTTTGCACTATTTACACATTTCTTATATTTTATTTTTTATTTTTTTATTTTTCCATTTTTAGTTTTGCACTATCTGGTATAGATTCCACTTTACAGTGGTTTGAATTTATGGTATTATATAGCACTTCACATCCTATGTTATCACTCCACTATTGGATTGATTTATATTTTTATATTTATTTATTATTTTTTATTTCATTTTTTTCACTTTTTATTTTCACTTTTTTATTTTATTATTGGATATTTTTGTGGGATAGTTTTGAAAAAAGATGTATCTAAACGCATTGGGGGTTTTCCCCACTCTGTGTTACTAGTGCATATATCATTATACACTTATGTATATATTATATATATTATATAATCTATTTTTAATACTTTTGTATATTTTTTGTTTTTCGTGTCTATATGGGTCTGGATTGGGCTCATTGTGCATTGATGCGTTATTATTTTAAAATTGAATACTGTATACCTTGCTCAGCGGTGCATTTAATATTGCATTGGTTTGTAAGGTGCAAATTTCTTGCATTGTTATTGGAGATGCGCTTTTAAGTTTGTAATCGATTCCAATCGCTAGATTGCACCGCCAGATGGGTAGAACGCATATCCTGAGACGATTGGTGCGTCATTCTTAGGTACCGCTGTATGGTGTGGGCGGTCCGATGACGTCACCTGTTTCTCTGGTGATCAGCACTGGGAGATCATCGGTGCGCATGTCTCACATATTGAGATAACCGGCGCGTCATTTCCAGCGCCGTTTAATGACGTGTGCGGTTCAGTGACGTCACCAGTTGTTCTGGGGGAGCCGCGCCGCCATTTTGGCGCCGTCTATTGATGCGAACTCCGGGTCCTATTGTGATGACATGCGCCATCTATGATGATTTTCTACAGCTGCGATGGGGTGATATAAGGGAGAGTGGGACAGAACATGCCATCACAGCCCCCCGACGAAGCCCACACGAAACACGCGTAGGGGCTACACGTGTGGCATACTAATCAGCTATGGGTAAGCGTTTTTGAATAGGTTCTCAATATGTGGCCTCCAAACTAAGATTTTGAGCTACTATGCTGTAACGGTTTATTATTGTGAGGGGGTCACTTTGTGGGATTTTTTGGATATTTGAAAGAAAGACTTGAAGCATTGGCACTTTATTTATCTCTGTTTATCCATTATACACACTTTTTACTCCATTGCTCTTAGTATTGCTGCATGTGTGTTTTTTCTGCACCTGAATTCTTCATCATATGGAGCTCTTTAATCATGTGACCCGTCTTTATGTATTTTTTGTCTATATCATGAATCTTTAAGAATAAAACTGTTTTAATTATTCTTCTTGGTGGATGTTTTTACTCCAAGTGTTTTTGTATACAAAGTATTGGGAGTTATTCTACAGCTAGTGCATGTTATGGGGTGGTCACCATGGGTCAGGGCCACCTGTAATTATATGTTCACTGCCCTTGAAATCTTGTTTGCTACATACCATAAAACCCTCATGGAAACCACACTAGAGCACATCTATTACTATCAAATATAAATCCTTATTCATATGATGTGTGGCAAACAAATATATCAAATACAATAAAGGAATAAATCGTTACTTACACCATAGCACTAATGAAAAATATGATCAAAACATCCCAAAAACGTTTTTCAAAAAATAGAAAGGAGCTTATTAGATACAACAAAGATACATGGAGATGGGTGGCAGCTTTATCAAAGGCTTTTGCTGGCCGAAACGCAGGTCGGGGAGGGCGTATTGCTACACATTGTCCCTGGCCACTTGATCGGGTATAATAATAATGATTGATGATTTACTGTACTTACCTATAATACAATGTTTGACAGTTTGTTATTAGGCCATTTGGGAGTGTGCAATGCAGTAGAGTAATATCATGATCTTTTGAACTATTGATGGTAATATTACTTACCCTTTCAGCATGTGCCCCTTTTTGCTCATATGTGCATGTGGTTTGTCCTTCCCCCTCCCCCTCATCTCCATGTATCTTTGTTCTATCTAATAAGCTCTTTTCTATTTTTTGAAAAACATTTTTGGGATGTTTTGATCTTATTTTTTATTAGTGCTTATGTGGCGCCCCTGAGGGTCCGGTCGCCACAAAGGTACTGCACTTCATCCAGAGGTGTGGTATCCCACCCTCAGGTAAGGAGGGATTACCACCCAGGACTCCTAACACTGCACTCAACACACACACTAGCTAGTCAGGGCACCTGGGCGTACCCTTCGGGAGGATGGCCTCATCCCAGACTGGCTAGGAAAGTGTGTGGGGGATTAGTGTAGAAGGTAGGTAGAGTGGGAGGAGCTTAGGTAGTGGAGTGATAGTTGGGCATCCAATCAGAGTGAGTAAGGTGACAGTTGGTGGGAGGAGTTAGCTCTGAGGTAAAGAGATCCTTGCAGAAACTAGTGAGTCGGTGACAGGAGAGCAGGAAAGCAGGATTGCTGTAGCGGACTGTGGATGGAAAAGAGAGAAACATTTTAACCATGCTCCTAGACTGGGAAGAAGGGGTCCTAGGGGCATGGGTAGTGCGACTGGCCACCTGTGGGAGTACAGAGTGAAGGAACAAGCTGGGTCATACACGGGAAGCAAAACAAACAACGCAGAGTACACGCACACCAGGGGTCAGTCACACCAAAACAGCAGTATAACTGACAGAGAATGCTAGTTTGGAGTGAGTATAAATACCCCTCCCAGATCCAAAGAGAGGCTGGCAAAAGTTAACCCTGTGAGAACAGGACATTAACCATGTCCTATCCATGACACAAACAACACTATCACTGCGCTTGATTGGCCAGCAAACTCGCCTGACCTTGAGATGAGAGACACCAGACCGAACAATGCAGACGAGCTGAAGGCTGCTATCAAAGCAACCTGGGCTTCCATAACACCACAGCAGTGCCACAGACTGATCGCCTCCATGCCACGCCGCAGTGATGCAGTAATTGATGCAAAAGTAGCCCCGACCAAGTATTGAGTGCATTTACTGAACATACATTTCAGAAGGCCAACATTTGAGATTTTAAAATCATTTTTTTCAAGCTGGTGTTATAAAGTATCCTAATTTTACTGAGATAATGACTTTTTGGTTTTCATTAGTTGTAAGCCATAATCATCAACATTAGCAGAAATAAACACTTGAAATAGGTCACTCTGTTTGTAATGACTCTATATAATATATGAGTTTCACTTTTTGTATTGAAGAGCTGAAATAAATTAACTTTTTGATGATATTCTAATTTTGTGAGATGCACCTGTATGTAACATTTATACCGGCATCCCTTGCATGGTTCTCATCCTTCCCCTATTGCAGGGAGGCAATATCTGAGTACACCTGCAAGATGGCTCATAGCCAATAGCTGGAGGCATCTTGTATATATGGCTCCCTCCCCTGTAGGGAGTCGCCAAAGTAACTGCATTCATTAGTGTGTAGTTTCTCCTCCTAGCAAGTTGTTCAGTCCCATGGTCCTTGTGTGGTCAGTGTGCTGAACCCGTGCCTCTGTTCCTTGCATGGCCAGTTCAGAACCAAAAACCCTGGTTCTGGTGTGGCCAGTCCTGAACTTCGTTCCATGGTCCATGTGCGGCCTGTGCTATTAGCAGTATCTGAGACCCATGTGTCTGTACGTGTGCCTATCCAAGTATTTTGTGTATCCGGAATGCTAAAACCAGTTTCCGAATCAGTCTAGTCTGAATGTAGCCCAAGTCTGTGTCAGCAAACCTGTTCCCTGGGGTCAGCAGCTGTAGTAGCGAGGACTGTGTAGGAGTGGTACCTGGAACCTACTCGCAGCCCAGGTGTCTTCACTATCAGGAGCTCCAGTAAACACCAGGTAGCTGCTTAGCTACGCCCCTTCTTAGGTAGGCCTGATCCTGTGGCACAGTGTGTCCACGAACGACGTGCGCCATCTTCGGGTGTGACAATGTGATTGCATGAAAGAAGCCCCTAACTAACCAAACAGTGTTTTGTGTTACTTCCAGGGAGAGCACTCATTGGTTAATGGAAGCATTTATCCCAGAGTCTCTACCACTGATAACCTGTAATAACCAATGAGCACTCTCCAGTGCGATGAAGGAAAGTGCTAATTGGTTACTGAGAAGCAGAGTAGCTGCCAGTGCCAGTGCGCTTTGCACAGTGACACAGACACAGCTGACACATGCATTTGCAATCAACTGTTTCTGATAAGCACTGCGCGGGCCACAACTAGGAGTTGCGCTGCCCTGGTCTATTGTGAAATCAATATAGAAATTTTGGGTGGAGTTGCCTAGTTGCAGTTTACTTAGCACCGCATCATGACTTGGCAATTAAAGGGGTTGTAAAGTGAAAATATATTATCACCTAAATAAATGGATCACATGAGAGTAGGGTAAATGGAGAAAGTGATGCATACATTTTAGTCTGTGCTGTATTTGCTGTATCAGTTTATTGCAGTTTTTCTTAAGCTCTTAAACTGTATCCTGATGACTCTAGCTGCCAGGAAATTAACTAGAATAAAGTTTATATAGCCGGCAATTATCTCCATATTTGTTCTTATAACTACACATCCCTTCTAATGGCTGCGTGGATTACTCATTCACAAGCAGGTCACTGGAGGTGGTTACTGTTGATTTGTAGTATTTTGTAGGCGCCATTGAGAAGTGAAAAGGTTAAGACTGCTGTATTTGTTTTATAAGCCTTAGCAGGGCCCTTCTATACGTCCGTCTTGTCCTCCTGTATAACGTTTCACCTTTGCGTTTTCATCTTTGTTTTTGCTCGGGAAGTGTAATGGAAAAGGACAGCTCAGTGATATGGATACAGCACATATGAAAGAGTCATCATACGAGCAGTTCAGAGGTCACATTTAAAGCAATAGGACTGATATGTAGGGAAAGTACTGATTGGCTGAGGTGCCTTCCACATCAAAGTGTTTCGCCAAGTCTTGGAATCAGAGCTAGAAGCAGCTGTTTCTCTCGTTTGGTCAGACTTTCGCATCTCTCTCTATCCAGGAAAGGGATAAAGTTTCAGGTCTCCCAATGACTATGAGTAGAGTTCAGCATTCTCCTGAACTCTGCTGTGATCATGCAGTGGTCACGACATCACACAACTTGACCCCGGCTCATTGTTTAGGAAGGTGCAAGACAATTCCCACTTGTTGCTGACACTCTTCCTTATCTTGGGCTACTTTCCTAAAGAAATGATCATTTATTTAATCAATGTTGTGCTTTTGATTAAAAAAAAAAAAAAAAAAAAAAGCTATAAGACAAAAGATAAAAAAAACAAAAACAAGTTAAAATGCAGAAAATTGTTGATTCATTGCTTTACACAATGTATGAAATCATTTTTAGCTTTGCTTTCCTAAAAGTACGTTCACATAGCTCAGCGACGCAGCAGATTTTCCACTCACTATTTCCTGGCAGAAAATCCTCTTTGTAAAACAGTAAGTGATTCATGTGCTGCAGAGAAATTGTGGATGTGTATTTGACTGAATCTACAGATCTGTTATCCTCAGCCTGACAATATATATGCTGCAAAGGCCGGGTTCAGACTTGCGAGCAACTCGGACGAGTCTCGCACGTCAATACCCGGCATTGCCGCTGGCATTCGGATCGGAGCATTCAGCTGTATAGAATATATGCAGCTGAACGCTCCAATCCGAGTGCCGTCGGCAGTTCCGGGTATTGACGTGCGAGACTCGTCCGAGTTTCTCGCAAATCTGACCCCGGCCAAAGAGTGAGATCTGCAGCATTTCAGCAAAATAATCTGCACGATTTTACCACTCCATATGTCACTGCAGCTTTTCCACTGAGTAAATTCTGCAACGGAAAAGTCCTTTGTGGATGCAGAAAAATTCAAGAAACTATAATATGTTGGTATAATTATATACAGTAGTGTTTTTTATGTTCATTCTCTAATTCATTCTTAACAGTATCATTATGATCCAAAGATATATTAATTAACGGTAGGGGTAAGTCCATCATGCAAAATTTGATTTTGCATGTTCATGTGGATTTTTTCTAGGAAATTCAATTTGCAAAAAAGAAATTCTCCTCAAATGAAGGCCACATTCACACACTCATTATTTGGTTAGTATTGTACATCAGTATTTGTTGGGTGTTTTCAGATCCCCAAAAACATAATAAACGTAAGATTTTAAAAAAATCAAAAAATCCTTTTAGTCACCTTACCGCTCACTGCTCCAGCCCATCCCCTCCTCAGCGTCACCCATCTCGTCCACGTCACATTCCCTACAGACTGGTCAATTTAAACCGGATAACCCCATGCCAATTTTAATGAAGCGCTCACTGATCTACACTGACCTGATATATAAAGTGGTGCTCCCCACTTAGTGAATCAGGCGCATCTGATGCTCAGTGTGCTCCGCCACCAGAAAGTAGGGTTTTGTGTACATCGATGATGTAAGGTATACAACTCTTCAACTTTTGATTAATTTAACGGGTAGGCATGACTATGCCCCATCCTGCCTATGTTTTGGCTATGCTATGTCCATATTGGCGTAGCTGGACTGGAATTGGGTGTAAATGTCAAATGTCACAGTATTTTTACACAATTGCAAAGTTCCGCAAAAATATTGAGACTTATTTAGGTGTTTACTCCAGATTTTTGGAGTGAATTTGCACTATTGAGAAGGGACAAGGTAGATGTCATTGCCTTAGACATTTTCATGGAAATTCAAGGGCTCTTGCTCAGGGGTTCACTGTTTTATGTGTCTGTATTTGGTAGTGGGTAGCAAATATTTCTATCATAAAAAAATCTGAACATTGATCTGTATGTGCCATGCATTTTAGGGGTTTCTTAGCAGCTCTGTAGAAACCACATAGGGATTCTAGTCTAAATTAATATATTCAGAAGAATATAACCCTAACAATGGAGAAACCTTATCTCAGGCTTTAGACTTTCATGAAATATTTTGTCCTCTACATCAGAGTTCTGACTAAGTGGTCTGAGATAGCGAGGGGCCTATGGACTGCTTATTGCTTATCTGTGTACAATGACAGCTACTAAACCAAATACCTTACCAAAAGAGGCAGCTCTCCAGGTTCCTTTTTCATTTGACTTTGTTATCTACAAGAGCCTGGAGCAACCAGCAACATGAACGCTAGCCACATAGCTTCTATTGTAACTAAATGTGTCCTTCAGATTCTGGAAAAGACGCAAGAGAAAGCTGAGAATGTCACCTCCGACGAAGCGCAACCTGACGACAAGTCCTACTTTTTTATACTGTTTGTAATGCTCTTTTATTCCTTTCTGGCCTTGACAGTTTTCTTTGGTTACATGCGCTCCAAGAAGGAAACCCAGAAGAAGGATCCTTATGAAGAATTTATGGAAGGGAAGGATGAGAAGAAAAAGTGGAAAGAAGAACAGCAGGTTGAGAAGTTTGATTTTGAAGAAGAAAGCATACCTTAAAATATGTTTTCTATCGTCATCCCACCACATAACATGTTGGTCATTGTATGGATAGAAACACAATTTGCATTTGGTAAAGGTCAGTACCATCGACAATTATGGCTTCATGGGACCATTTCTTATTGGCTTTCTCTAGGAAGACTTATAACCAAGTCATGGAAATGCTTTCTTTGTTCTCAGAAAATTCAGTAGACCATTGTCCATGATGGAGGAAATTCTTGTTTAGAATGGTCGGATTGTGAATTTTTGCTTTAAGTAGAGACATATGCATATATCAGTCTACAGAGGAAAGCCATTATATCCATACTTCAAATGTATAAAGCACCACTTTGGATTTACTGTTAACACATATTGGTTTGCATTTTTCATTATCTTCAAGTCCTGAAGCAACAACATAATCTGTCGTACCGTGTGTGAATGAGGGGAAGCAAATAATTACAGGCACAGGCACTAGAGTGAAATCCAAGACTACGGGAAGCTTATAATATGGACAAAGGCTCAATGTGAAGACCTACAACAGGACACAAGATCTGAGATACCTGCACAATCTCCCAAAATCTGTACAAACTGCAGACTGAGTCCTCATTGGGATGACCCATCTTCTTAATATTCCTTTAAAACATTTATAATCCTTAAACATAGGCACCAATTCTTCATGTATGTGAGGTTATAATACAAATTGTGATAATCTCATATCTAAGCAAAACACTACTATAACCAACATGAGGTATTATTACTAAATGCCCTAAGGCGATGCTGTACGGTATAAGATAGCAACGTATAAAATGTTCCAATTACTATGTAGACTGTTCCTTAGCGGCAACCGTATTAGAGATCAAATCCTCGCCACATACCGCACATTCCCTGTCTACCACGGCACAGCATGGAGTTGACTTCAATCACACATACTGAGTTGTGATGATGGCTGTTATTCATAAACCGGCTGGACGCTATTATTTTAGGGTTGTGCTGGGTGGCTTTGGTTAATATCTCAATATATAGATTTTTGTTTTTTTGAGAATTATTTGGGTTGTCTGTGTGGATGAAGTCTATAGATCTGGCCTTCATTTTATTATTTCTCTCTTTCATTAGTAACGTAATGATACATTACAAAATGTCTAAAACTGTACATTGTTTGCAAGGGTTCATGGTTTTATATAAAATTATCATGCACCTTCTTGAATTTGCTCAATGAATCAAAAATCACAACATCATGTAGCAGACAGACTAATAGTCCCACTGCTCTTTCAGTAAGGACCTATGGTCCCAATTTTTTTTCAAAGTCACTTTCCTTTCTGGTCTTGTGGTAATAATTGCCTTTTTTGGTGGCAAATTCATCAATATGGTGCTCACAATTCATGAATTTGGCACAAAGAAAAAAATGAACTTGTTTCCTATCTTAAACTACTGTTATCGCAAAAAAATTGCACCAAATGTTGC
Organism: Dendrobates tinctorius; assembly: GCF_039654945.1. NCBI lineage: Eukaryota > Metazoa > Chordata > Amphibia > Anura > Dendrobatidae > Dendrobates > Dendrobates tinctorius. Next base: position 18,646,784 of record NW_027361737.1, on the reverse strand, counting down.
AACTTTTTTTAGAAAAAGTTGCAATTAATGAATCAAGAGAAAACATCTTGAATCATTTTTTTTACCACTCTACAATAAAAACATGGAGCTGGAGCAAAAACGCTGCATGCAATATTTTTGAATCCGGCTCATTGAAGGCTCCAGGGCAATAACTGATGCAAATTGTGATGTGAATGATTCCTCAGCAAACTATAAGATCAGCTCTTGTGTCAAGTTCCCTTTAGTACAGTAGTGAAGGTCAAAAGAACGGACAGTCAGATAAGTGGAAATGATAGTTATCATTTTTCCTAAACTGGACAACCTAATGTTTGATTTCCTGTCTTGGTACTGCAGACTGCCCATTCCGTTAATAACCTTGATCACTCTCCTCTGCATCCATTCTAGTTCAGCTATGTCCTTAAAGGGAATCTGTCACCTGGTTTTTGCTAGCATTAGGTAAGGGCAGAGAGCCTGATTCAAGTGATGTGTCACTTATTGGGCTGTGTGTTGTTTTAATAAAATCAGTGCTTTATCAACTGAACATTATCACTATAGGACCATGCGTCTCCTGCTATGTAATCCTCCATGTTCATGAGTTCCGTATAACACCTCCCCCACTGAATAGATGCTTTCTGCCTATGCACAGATTACACAGAAAGCTGCCAATCAGTATTGTGGGCGGGGTTATACAAAGCTCAGCATTCAGAGAACTGAGAGATCTGCAGCAGAGAAAATAACAAGAAAAACAAAAATAAAACAGTGATTTGATCAAAACTGCAAAAAAACAGACCGTAGGTGATAAATCACTGGAAACAGTGTGAACTCTTTCACCATTTGCTCCAGAAGTATCATCCTTGATTGAGATCACTGGCTTTAACCTTTGGGTTAAAAAGTGCATTTTGGTAGACTAAACTTTGTAGCTGTACTTTAGATTTATTTTTCTAAGAAAACAGTAAAAGGAAGTTTCCTTCTGTGTTCTCACCACATTCCATATAATATTAAACATGTCATTTTAGATTAGCCTTATATGTGTGTCTGGTATCACAACAGAGGTCTGGTGCGGAGTGGTGCAGGACTCGAGGATTGCACCAGGTTTCCGAGAACTTCCTAGTGTCGAGTGTGTTCTGTTTCCAGAAAAAGATCTTTCATGTATTTAGAATTAATGGCAAGTTCTGCTGACGCTAACAGATGGTAAGTAACCAGGCTGGTTTTAGTGCGTGGCAAACTAGGACACTGACCAAGAAATCTGTTTACAAGGGGGGCGCACGAGTAAGAGCCAAACCAGACCATCTTTCCTTTCATCATCTACCAATATAAGGAAAGTCAGATTTGCCAAGCACCTTATTATTATCCCCCTCCTTATAATCACATACTTTCTTCTCTTAGGGTACCGTTACACTTAGCTATGCACCAGCGATCCTGACAACGATATGGATCGCTGGTACATCGCTAAGTGGTCGCTAGTGAGCTGCCACACAGGCAGATCTCACCAGCGACATAGCGGGGGTCGGGGGTCGCTACTTACCTGTCAGACGCGGCGATCCTGATGCCCTTCCGCCCGCCTCCACGCCTCGCTCGTCGGCGCCACAGGAAGCCCCGCAGGAAGTGGCCGACGAGGAATGGTCCAGGGAGTTCTCGCACGACCAACGATGAGCAGCGTAGGAGCGGGTCGGAGGTAAGTATCACATGCAGCGATATCGCTAGCAATATCGCTGCAACGTCACAAAATCGGTGACTTTACAGCGATATTGCTAGCGATATCGCAGTGTGTAACGGGGGCTTCAGTTGCATGTGCATTCTAATGGGTGAGAAAGTAATTATTGCCAAATGGCCACCTTTATTTTATGCCAACATTCCTGTTGGGGAGATGCTATGGAAAAATGACCTCGCTCATATGAAAATAATGTCTTAATAAATCGAACTATAAATGTGAAAATCTGCACATGTATTCATGGAATGGTACTGGATATAATGGCTGTGCTGTGCTGCCCGCAGAAAGAAATCCCGGAGTCCAGGAGTGATGATGAGTGTTTATACAGGTGTAAAAATAACGCATTTCTGGGTAGGATCGACCTCTTTTGTCATATATATGGCAGTTATATACCTAATGACTCAGAAATGCGTTGCTTTTACACCTATATAAAGACACATCACCACTCCTGGTCTCCGGGATTTCTTTATGCCCAAAGCACAGCCATTATATCCAGTACCTCATTGTGAGGAGCTGGCCACTTACAAAAGACTATTGGACGAATGGGCGTAGAGTAGCGTCCACAGCTCTAACAGATGCAGGCTTTTACCAGCACAGAGCACCAGTTGCATCTATATTATTGCTGTTTTTATTAGAGATTTGCTTGCTGTGTTTTATTAGAGACTTGCTTGCTCGTCAGTTCATCCTTAGGAATCAATGTTTCCCTTCAGTGACAGTAAGCAGAGGAATACGTGAAGGCTAGATCTTATTCATACAAAAGGCCAGACCCAAGATTAGTAAGGGTACCGTTACACATAGCGATGCACCTGCGATCCCGACAAGGATATGGATCGTTGGTGCATCGCTAAGTGGTCGCTAGTGAGCTGCCACACAGGCAGATCTCACCAGCGACATTGCAGGGGTCGGGGGTCGCTACTTACCTGTCAGACGCGGCGATCCTGACGTCCTCCCGCCCGCGTCCACGCGTCGCTCGTCGGCGCCACAGATAGCCCAGCAGGAAGCTGATGACGAGAAATGATCCAGGACCTTCTCGCGCAACCAGCGATAACCAGCGGGGGAGCCGGTTGCAGGTAAGTATCACATGTAGCGATATCGCTAGCAATATCACTGCTACGTCACAAAAATCGGTGACTTTACAGCGATATTGCTAGCGATATCGCTATGTGTAACGGGGGCTTAATCCAGGAACACAATCATTCCATTGTTCTTCCAGCCAGTAGTCCCATTGTGTGGATGGGGATGGTAAACCCTAGAGAGCCATCACTATATGAAGTCTCACATGCAGTCCCTGGTGATGGGCTTCTGCAATATTCTTCATTCTTTGAGCTAAAAGCAAGGGGGAGGGAAAAAAAGCAACATGTGTAGTCAGAGCGTTGGGAGAGTGACGTTGAAGGGAGAGGATGTAGGATAAGGTCCTGGAGCACATGGGTGTATGGCCTAAGGAGTTTTGGAGACCAGTTTCCGGTTGGACTGGACACACGTGTTACTGTTGAGGGATCTGTCGTCTGGATTTCAGGACCTTTCTTAAGGACTATTGCTGCTGGGTTTCGGTTGTGTTGCCTTTCGTCTGGAGGAGCATGGACTGTGACTACAGACTATACTGGCAGAAGATATGAAACCTGTGGGCCAACCAAAAGTTGGGAGACAGTGAGTATCTGCTGATACGGAGGCAGTGGGACTACCGACCTCGGGAAAGGTATCTTGTGGATTGGTAACAATGTGGGTCGCCCTCCCAGGGCTGTGGGGTACTCGGTACCGGGCCGGTCTCTCAAAGGGGAATGTCACAGCAGCGGTGATTCGGTCCGTGGCTCTGGGCGCCCATGTAAAAGGGGTTAAGTGATGGAATAAAGTTTATGAGTGAATGATTCGTGATGCCACCTGTGGTGTTTGGCAATGAAGATGTTAAGCCGACGCTGCAGACAGATCCTCTGGGACAGATGGTGTGGTGCAGCTATGATGCTGTGGCCCTCCACAGGTAGGGCAGTAATCCCAGGGCAGTGAGGATAAGTGTTGAGGAAGAGGGTGCAGTGTCTGGCACAGGGATAAAGCAGTGCTGACGGGGTTTCAGGAAGAAGGCAAGGACACAACAGGGTGCAGTTTCTTTACCTTTACTTTGCTTGGCAAATGCAGTCCAGGGTCCAGATTACAGATGGCACAGGAGCTGGCTAGCCTGGAAGCAACTTAGGAATCTCTCTATGCAGATGGGATGTGTAGTCTCCTGCCAAGCGCTTATTTTTAGGTACTTGCAGTACTGTGTTACACTGAAGTTCCACTTCCTTATTCTCTTTAGAACTCCCTTGTATGGCAGACAGCTGTAGCCTTCCTCTTCTGGCTCACACGTCGCTGTTGTGCCTCTGAGTCTTATGTGGGAACAGAGCATTTAAAGCTTCCTATTCCTCCGGTTTCTGTTGCAGGACCATCAGTGTCCGTACAGCCTTGGAGACCGGGCTCCAGATCATGCGCTATAGCTGGGAATGAGCCTGAACTCTCTGCTCAATCTCCCAGCTCTTCTCCTCCACGTCCACACACGTTGCCCTCCTCACACAAACTCTCTATTTTTCCCTCCTGGCCCCCAGAGAGTAGCTCTTCCCCCAGGTTTGGTTCAGAGCTCCCTCTGCTGACCTGGAATGGAAACTGTGTTGTGTGTTGTGGTTAGCTGCTAGAGAGAGCCTTTATTGCTTCCAAGCATGACATCACACTCCCTAGGAGGAAGGCAATGCCACTGTGGCGACCATACTCCTGGGGGCGCCACAAATGTATTTTGGCCATCTACCAGGAGTTATTGTAAAACCATGGATGTAAGGAATAAAAAATAGTTGTAATGTTATCCAGTCTAGGTGATTATTACAATCCACAATCTCAGATCTTCACACTCTCCATTCTACAAAATTACTTTGTTAACATAGGAAAAAGAAAAGAACACAAAAATATGATTGTTCATCCAGGAGTTGATAGAGTCAAACTGTCTGTACTCCGAATATTCAGCTTCATGTCAGTCACTGACTGTAAGTGAGGGATAGTTTATCTTGTGGAAAATTCCTCAGCCGGATGCACTTATCGCTTTATAATGCTATTAATAACTAGCAGAACCTGACCAACTATGTATTGACAAGTAAACGGGAGGTAACCATCATGTTATTTTCATATCGAAATCCAAATTGAAAATCTAGAAATAATTGATTAAAGGAAACAATTATTAATTTTTGCTTATTAAAGGGAATCTGTCACAAGGTTTTTGCCATCTAATCTGAGAGCTGCTTAATGTAGAGTCAGTGATTCTGATTCTAGCCATGTATCCCTTACTGGGCTGCTTGTTGTAATTTTGATAAAATCTCAATTTCATCCTCAAGAGATTATCACATGAGAACTAGCAAACCTGCTACCATATAATCCTCAATTAAGTTCTGTGCAACCCTGCTCCAGCACTGGTTGGCACTGCAGCTTTCTGCCTATGCACAGTATACATAGAAAGCTGTCAATCAGTGAGTGTGAGCTCAGATCAATAGTAAGGAGCCGGCACCAGAGAACGCTGTTAGTGCGTGTTGTAATATTACCCGATTTGCAGAGACCAGTGCCGCCCTTGCAAGTGACGTCATTGCAAGGACAGCGCAGTTAATGATTTGAGCTGGCGAGAGAGAGCGCTGTCATTGTGCACTTGTCCAGCCCCTGAAGCAAGAGTCATTGATGATGCATTGTTTCAGAGAGGGGGCAGAGACTGCAGTAGTGACTGTAACCTCTACCTCTTAATGATGCTTTGTTTAAGTATCCCAGTATGCACTGGGATTCTCAAGTGAAGCATCATTTAAAAGGAAGTTGTAAAAAAAATAAATAATAGCAGATAGGTAGTGTAGTTTGCAAAGGATGGAGAATTTTTAATTCACGTATACAGTATTAAAAAATAGTTTAGATTATGGCATTAAATGCATGGAGATCTAAGATGAAAATTAAGTTGGATTCTAGACCACTCCTTTAGTAAAATGTATTTTATTACACAATGCTCCTAGCCTGAAGAGCAGGTACTGCCTGCCTGTGTGAGAGTCATGCTTGAAAAAGGCCCCTGCGCCGGTCAATATGGGTCGCCCTCCCAGGGCTGTGGGATACTCGGTACCGGGCCGGTGTCAGGGGGTTGTGTCACAGCAGCGGTGACCCGGTCCGTGGCCCTGGGCGCCCAAGTAATAGGGTGGTGGAATGTAGTTAATGGAATAGTTCGTGACGCCACCTTTGGTGTTCGGCAAGAGAGGTGTTAAGCCGACTCTGCATGCAGACCCGCTGGGACTGATGGTGTGGTGCAGCAAAGATGGTGTAGCTCCCCACAGGTGGAGCTGTAGTCCCAGGGCAGTCTAGGTGCTATGGATGAGGAGAGGCACAGGATGGTATGGATGCTGGTACCCAGATGTAGCGGTGCTGAAGGTGTTAGCGCACAAATGAATGGAGGACACCAGAGCTGCAGTTTCAAAGCTTTACTCACAGTTCGTGGTACACACTGGTGCCCGCCTCTGTGCCGTGTCCTCCGGGGTAAAGACTCAACCAACCTCCCGGGCAAGTCAGGGCTCTCCTCTCCAACACTCCACCAACATGTACCTTCCTGAACGACTCTGCCAATGCGCCTTGTGGTGTGAAGCACTCCAGTACTTAGTAACCCTGGAATGCCTCCTAAGAGATGTTCCTAGAACTCTACTTGCACGGCAGACAGCTGTAGCCTGCTTCGAGGACGCCTCACTCCCGGCTCTCTATCTGTGTTGCTGTTGTGCCTCAAGTCTTAGATGGGAGTAATGCATTTACAGCCAACTACTCCACCGGTGTCTGCTGCAGAACCATAAGTGTCCATACAACCTCGGGGACCGGGCCCTGGCCTTGCGCTGAGAACCTATAGGCAGGGTTCCTCTTCCAACCCACGTCTCCTCTCTGTTCTCTACTCCTTCGTTCCGCATCTTTCTTATGGAAACTTAGGTTACAGTTCCACGTCTCTCTCCTTCTCCTCGGACCCGTCCTCAGACTCTCCTGGCTGACTGTCCTTCTCCTCTCTCAGCCTGATCTGAGACTGACCTCCCGTCAGACTGATCTGTAATTCTAAACGTTCCCAACCTTTTACATGGATCTAAACTCCACCCACCTCCCAACACATCCAGTGTTCCAAGCAGGGAACCACCAGAGGTGCTCTGCTACTCTCTAAGCACTGAGCCGCAATGTGGTTGTGCAGAACTACCCTGTTGTGTGGGGTGCGAGTGTTGGAGTGTGGAAAGGAGCTCCCAACTTACCCAGATGGTGGGGCACCACACCTTAGGAGAAGGTGCAGTACCTCTGTGGCGACTGAGCCTCAGGGGCACCACAAATACCTTATGTTTTTCTATGATATTTGAATTGTAAAGTGTATCTGATGTTTCTACAACAGGATATAATATGGCTGTGACGATCCTCTCGGTCGTGTTACCAACCCACCAAGGGCGAGCTGACCTAGTGAGGACCATCCCTTATACAGGGAGTGTCAGGGGCAGACCCAGGGGGGCAAAGTACCACGACTGCTGGAACCTGGTGGCCGGCTCACAGGAGACACGAGTGAGAGTGTCTAGCAAGGTGCAACAGGGAACGTGCAGAATGCAGGAACGTGCAAAGCATGAACACAGGGGCACGCTGGGTATAGAATCATACAGGGCGTGTACATGGGAATACGCAGTGTTTAGGACTATACCAGACGTGTACACGGAGGTGCGCTGGGTACTGGATAGTGCAAGGCGAATACACGGGAGCACATATGGTGTGCACTGACAAGCACGCCCGGGTGCGGGCAGAGCAGGGCGCGTGCAAGGGAGCATGCCTGAATACAAGATTAGGCAGAGCACGTGCTGAGTAGCACACCAGAGAACAGGGTTAGACAGCGTGTGCACAGGTAAGCATGCCGGAGTGCAAGGCTAGGCAGAAGGTGTGCAAAGAAGCACAACGGGACACAGTGCAGGAGCAGAGTGTGTGCTGGGAAGCATGGCAGACCACAAGGCAAGGGACCTGAATACAGAGAGCAAATGAGCAGGGACCAAGCAGGCCTAGCAGGGAAGCACAACAATAATCAGGCACCTCCCATAAGAGGAGGCGGCCTGATATAGGGCAAGAGCACAGGGACTTCCGGGTTAGGTCCTCCTGGAACATAGAGATGACGTGGCTGCAGTCAGAGCAGAGAAGAGCGCGCATGCGTGCCAGGCATAGCCATGCAGCCATGGGATCAAGTGTGAGAGGTGCGCGTGTGCACCTGGCGGGACCCCCGGGGCGGCTGCGGCACCGGAAGTGGTGACGTCAGGCGCGGAGTCTCCGCCCCAGGTGAGTACGGCATGACAATGGCACAAATATAGAATAATAGAATAAGGACCTGAAGCAGAAGACTGAGGAAAGATAACCTACTAGAATATTCTTCTGAATAAACAGTTTAAACAGCAAATTCTGCATGAAATATAGCATATACCATAAAAAATTCATACTTGAGATCCAGACACTGACAGCCTTCCTTTATTCTTGGCATGGGTAAGGCTAGTTTCACACTAGCGTTTAAACGACGCGCGCACGGCGCCGCTAAGCCACGCCCCCTGCCGGCTCCCTGCCCGCCCCTTCCTGTTATCGCCTCCTCCGAGCGCAGAGGGCTGCATGCGTTATGCGCACCCTATCTTTAGCATAGGGTGTGCAGGCCGTGCGCAACTATGAATATAGCGTGCGCTGCGCATTTTTGAATGTGCGCCGTGCGCGCCAAAATGCAACATGCTGCGTTCGGTGCGCACGGCGCACCTCAAAAATGCGCAGCGCACGCTATATTCATAGTTGCGCACGGCCTGCGCACCCTATGCTAAAGATAGGGTGCGCATAACGCATGCAGCCCTCTGCGCTCGGAGGAGGCGATAACAGGAAGGGGCGGGCAGGGATCCGGCAGGGGGCGTGGCTTAGCGGCGCCGTGCGCGCGTCGTTTAAACGCTAGTGTGAAACTAGCCTTACAGAAGTAAATTTGGCATATGCCAATACAGGATATTATAATATACTATATATAATAACATATTTCAATGCGATGTATTGTGTCCTGTATAGATATTTCTAACCAGTAGAAATACTGTAGATTTAAACTGATCTTGTAATAATGTGGCTGATCCACACTGGCCTATTAATATAAAGTATTTTCTTATTTCTTGACCTTTTGAATAAAGATTTGTTTCTAGTAGTAGAGCACAATAGCATAGGTTGAGTAAATGTTCAATTTGTTGCGCTAATTGACCATTTGAGAGACAATATTTTCTCCAACAACAAAAAGGAATTATTTCATTATGATTTTGCCAGGTTTGATATGAATCTAAAATATCGCTTATGAAGGATATGAGCGAATTAACAGAAGATTACAATCTTCCTTCTCCATGTGTAGCTGTACTAGGACACCTGGCTCAGCAGGTGGTCCAGCCACACCAGCTAGTATCCAATCTCAGCTCATAAAGTGAGTTACTTAAAGTGGTTTTCCACTACTCAGCCAATCTCTTCTGAATCCCTATGTTTCTCCCCAGTAAAATAATAACACTTATACCTACCTCTGGTGCTGGTGCCTTTCCAGTGGTGTTGTCACTTTCTTTCCCGGGGATTACGTGACATTGTTATGTAATGCAATCCTTGAGGCTGTACTCTACCCTCCTTTGGACAAATCAAGACATCTGAATGAAGTGAGACTGCAGCCTCAGCTCTCACTTCCTCTGGATCAATTATGTACAAGAGGAGACTGAAACCAGTGCTGATTGGCTACAGGGATCGCATGACATTGCAATGTAATGTGATCCCCTGGAGAGCCAATGCTGACACTGGTGAAACAGCGCTGGCACTGGAAGTAAGTATAAGTGTTAATATTTTCCAGCGGGAGAAACAGTAGGGATTCAGAAAGGGTTGTCCGAGTAGTGGACAACGCCTTTAAAACCGCTGCTACTGGTAGAAAGCAGATGCTTTTACTATTTTGTACCTTACATTTCTTTGGTCATGGCTTACAAACTTGCAGCGTGTCATTGCACCTGTACAGTCCATTAGAAGTCAAGGCCAACAACAGTTCAATGCTGTGTAGTAGAAAGTGTGATATTTTGGGATAATTAGTGCAAGGTATTTTGCCTATTGTTGAACAGTGTGAATTAACAGACATACCATCCATTCCAGACACTCAGACTTAAGACAGCAGACTTAAAAGAGATATGTAATTATATTCCTGTGAAAGCAGGGGAGATAGTGTGACAACAGAAAAGTGAGAAGACTGGGGAATATGGCTGAGAGTTGACTGGTTACTTCTCAAGAAAGAATAACCTTTGTTGTAAGTCAGACATTAAATGTATAACAAAGGTAGCATTGTGTACACCTGTAAATGCAGTTGATGTTTTTTTGCTAGACAAAAATGAATTTCAGACTATATCTTCTTCATACTAAATCAGCGAAGTGCTGAATGCATTCCAACAAACTACAGTGCGTAGCCTGTGATGAATAACAGAAAGGATTAAGTTGTCAGCGACCGGGATCTAAACTCCCTAGAATAGAACTATTAGGGCAATAGTCAAATCTTTGACCCTACTAGCAAAAGAAAATCATAAATCCAAAATTACCACAAAAACACCTGTAACCCTGTAACAAACCATCAGTAGATTCAGTTATCAGAACCACCTCCACGCTGATTCACAATTATACACCTCTACTCCTGACATCACGCCTGCATTACTACAAAATACTACAAAATACCAGTGATTGTCTTTGCGCTGTCTCCAACATCATGTCTTCCTTTTTTTAAAATTGAATCTATCAAAAACTGAACTCCTTGTGTTTCCTCCCTCTACTAACCTAGCTATGCCCGACATTGCCATTTCTGCATGTGATTCTACTATTACTCCCCACCAACATGCCCGCTGTCTTGGGCCAATATTTGATTTAGAGCTTTCATTCACCCCCTACATCCGATCACTCGCCCGCTCATGTCACCTACAGCTCATTTTTATTGTCCTACAATCAGTAGCATAGCTACCGGGGGGGCAGGGCCCCGCACTCTGAGGGGCCCCACCAGAGCTACACTACACTACACCATTATTCTGCGGCAGAGCAGGGAAAATCGATCTCCCTACTCTGCTGCCCGGCCGCTATGGGCCCCTGAGAAGGCGGTGGGGGGCCCCGGTGCCAGCAGTGGGCCCCACCTCTCAGCCAGCAATGTCGTTCCGGGCTATTCTGTGCGCACAGGACCTATGATGAGGTCACAAGAGGGGCAGAGTCAGGGGTCACATGATCTGGGGCTTCAGTGGCTGCAGGACTCTGCTGTGCTGGTTGTCATGGTGCTGGCTGGATGAGGTGAAGTTTCTGTGTGGGGTCAGGAGGGGTTTACAGGGTGGATGTAGCAGAGCTGTGTGTGTATGAGGTGTACAGAGCAGAGCCATGTGTGTAGAAGGTGTACGGAGCACAGATATGCATGTATGAGGTGTACGGAGGAGCGGAGCTGTGTGTGTACAAGGTGTATGCAGCCGAGTCACGTGTGTACAAGGTGCACGGAGCAGAGCCGCGTGTGTACAGTATGTATGGAGAAGAGCCATGTGTGTACAGCGTGTACGGAGCAGAGCCACATGTGTACAAGGTGTATGGAGCAGAGCCGCATGTGTACAAGGTGTACGGAGCAGTGCGCGTGTATACAAGGTGTATGGAGCGGAGCCGTGTGTGTATAGAGGGTTCGGAGCAGAGCCCTGTGTGTGTATACGGGGTATCATGTGCAGTAATAGGGACACATACGGCAGCAGCAGCTCAGCATTGGGGTATCAGGTGCAGTAATAGGGACACATACAGCAGCAGCGGCTGAGCATTGGTATATCAGGTGCAGTAATAGGCACACATATGGCAGCAGCGGCTCAGCATTGGGGTATCAGGTGCAGTAATAGAGACACATACGGCAGCAGCAGCTCAGCATTGGGGTATCAGGTGCAGTAATGGGGACACATACGGCAGCAGCGGCTCAGCATTGGGGTATCAGGTGCGGTAATAGGGACACATATGGCAGCAGCAGCTCAGTATTGGGGTATCAGTTACAGTAATAGGGTCACATACGGCAGCAGCAGCTCAGCATTGGGGTATCAGGTGCAGTAATAGGGATACATACAGCAGCAGCGGCTCAGCATTGGGGTATCAGGTGCAGTAATAGGGTCACATACGGCAGCAGCGGCTCAGCATTGGGGTATCAGGTGCAGTAATAGGGATACATACAGCAGCAGCGGCTCAGCATTGGGGTATCAGGTGCAGTAATAGGGACATATACGGCAGAAGCGGCTCAGTATTGGGGTATCAGGTGCAGTAATAGGGACACATACGGCAGCAGAGGCTCAGTATTGGGGTATCAGGTGTAGTAAGAGGGACACATACGGCAACAGCGGCTCAGTATTGCGGTATCAGGTGCAGTAATAGGGACACATATGGCAGCAGCGGCTAAGCATTGGGGTATCAGGTGCAGTAATAGGGACACATACGGCAGCAGCGGCTCAGCATTGGGGTTTCAGGTGCAGTAATAGGGACACATATGGCAGCAGCGGCTCAGTATTGGGGTATCAGGTTCAGTAATAGGGACACATACGGCGGCAGCGGCTCAGTATTGGGGTATCAAGTGCAGTAATAGGGACACATACGGCAGTAGCGGCTCAGCATTGGGGTATCAGGTGCAGTAATAGGGACACAAACGGCAGCAGCGACTCAGCATTGGGGTATCAGCAGGATGAGGGGTTTGTGCAGGTTGGGGATACATGGTGATGGAGCTGGAATATGAGAAGTGAAACGTGTCGTTGTTGTATTCTCTGCAGCCGAGTCCTTGCTGGAGGAGCTGTCATTGTCGGTCTGGGCCAGATGGAAAATACGAGAAAAGTGAACGATTCCATCAGAAAGATCGTCAGCGGTAAGACACCAACTATAACTATGCAGTAATCACTTATATGTTTTGTAGGACTGGTATTTACCACTGATCATATGGCGGTAATATCAATATTGGTCTTTATATAGGGATTATTTTCAGTAACAGCGCAGTCAGCTCCTACATCCACTATTAGGGGGCGTCACCGAGTTGTAATCAAAGTTACCTAGTTAGGGGCCCACTCAGAAGTTTCGCCCCCCCCCCCCCCCGGAACCAAAACCCTAGCTACGCCTCTGCCTACAATTTTTGGCCAGTAGATTGTGGTGCTGACTTGTGGATACCGTGTTATACATTAACTGTGGAAATTTTCCCTTTGTCAATCTCCTTACAAAGTCTACAGAATCCAGTGGTTTTGTTCCCAAGTGTCTTTTATCAGTGATTTCCCTTGGTGCCCAATATTGTTATATATCTAGTTCTTGGTCTCTAGTAGTTTGGTTATCCAGCCCCGGTATCCGGTGGTTAGGCACTACAACCTTTAATTTTCTATAGTAGATTTTCTATCCAGTTTATATAGCTATAGTATTAATAGCAGTATGTGGGTCGCCCCCACGGGCTTCACCCAGGGCCGTGGGGTACTCGGTACCGGGCCGGTGTCAGGGGGATGATGTGTCACAGCAGCGGTGACCCGGTCCGTGGCCCTGGGCCCCAATATCAATGGCGGTGGTGTTTGTTTGTAATGAAAAGTTCATGACGCCACCCGTGGTATTTGGCAAGTGAGGTGTTAGACAACCCTGCATGCAGATCCTCTGGGGCTGATGGTGTGTCGCAGCTTAGATGGTGTAGCTCCCCACAGGTGAAGCTGTAACCCCAAGGCAGTGTATAAGTGATGGGCACAGGGATGTAGCAGTGCCAACAGGTTAGGAAGCAGATAACTAAACTAAATAACAAAGCCATTGAAGAAGACTCAGGTCTTCAAAAATTCATTTATAACAACAAGCAAAAAGGCAGCAACACTTACCTGCCCAGGTCTAGAACAAATGCACTGCAGGGTGCAGCCAGCCCATATAGCAAGATGTCAGCAACACAGGTGCAAAATACCAGATTAACAGCCACTCTCCACATACCCATTCCTGGAGGGGGTGACTGCCCAGTATACAATTGCACAATGAGGGTCCGCATAGGGTACCGTTCACACAAGGGAACTGCATGGTGTCTGGTTCACAGCCTATTAGTAACGCCCCTACTATTCGATTAGGCGGGCTGGCCAGCACCCTCTCAATGCATCCCAGTGTGAACACCCCTCATACGAGACCAAACGTGTCTGGGCTCGGCTGCACCCCGAATAATGTAGTGCAAAAAAATTGGGCAGGTAAGTGTTGCTGCCTTTTTGCTTGTTGTTATAAACAAAGCAATTTCAATGGCTTTGTTATTTAGTTTAGTTTAGTGTAGGGACCCGTAAGCGTGAGGAACTTTGGCGCAGTTTACGGGCTCAAGTATTTTGGCCAAAATATCAGCTAATACCTCACTAATTGGTAAAAAATTTTTTTGCACTACATTATTCGGGGTGCAGCCGAGCCCAGACACGTTTGGTCTCGTATGAGGGGTGTTCACACTGGGATGCATTGAGACGGTGCTGGCCAGCCCGCCTAATCGAATAGTAGGGGCGTTACTAACAGGCTGTGAACCAGACACCATGCAGTTCCCTTGTGTGAACGGTACCCTATGCGGACCCTCATTGTGCAATTGTATACTGGGCAGTCACCCCCTCCAGGAATGGGTATGTGGAGAGTGGCTGTTAATCTGGTATTTTGCACCTGTGTTGCTGACATCTTGCTATATGGGCTGGCTTTTGTTCTAGACCTGGGCAGGTAAGTGTTGCTGCCTTTTTGCTTGTTGTTAGGAAGCAGATACAACACAGCGGGGTGCAATTTCTGTACCTTTACTTGGTAACTGCAGTCCAGGGTCCTGATCACAGATGGTGTTGGAGCAGGCTAGCCTAGAAGCAACTCAGGGATTCTCTCTCTCAGATGGGCTGTGCATTCTCCCTAATAGCGCTGTGTGTGTGAAGCACTCCAGTCCTTAGTTACTCTGAAGTTCCTCCTGTCAAATGTTTCTAGACTTCCACTTGCACGGCAGACAGCTGTAGCCTCTCTCACTGGGACTCCTCTCACTCTCCGAATCCCCGGCTCTCTATTCGTTTTGCTGTTGTGCCTCAAGTCTTCTAGGGGAGCAGGGTATCTGTGGCAGGGCCGTTAGCACCCGTACCACCGTGGAGACCCCACTCCAGTTCTGCGCGCTCTCAAGCTGAGGGAGCTCGCCTGCTACAGCTCAACCTCCAGCTTCGCATTCCCCATCTGCACACTTCACCCTCCGCAGACTAACTGAACCTTCTTCCTTCTGGCCCTCAGGGATCACTCCTCCCCTCAATCCTGGGTCAGAGCTCCCCCTGCTGGTCAGGAGGGGAACTGTGTTGTATGCATGGATTGACTGTGAGAGAGTCCCACCATTGCCTCCAAGCCTGGCAATACCCTCCCCTGGAGGAAGGCAAAGCCAGTGTGGCGACCGTACTCCTGGGGGCACCACATTCCCCCTAGTGAAAGTCAGCACTCCTGGGCTGAACAAAAGAAAACATGAAAAGCAATATATAAACATTTGAACAATAATATTTGTACAAGATTTGAAAAAGGAAAAATGTACAAAAACCAAGTGTTTCTAAAAATGGTCCTATGATGATAAGTCCAGCATCAATGTCCATGGTCCATTCCTGGCAAATGGTAAATTATTTATAAATAAAGTTTTTGACCACAAACAAGTCCTGTGGTTCAGTGTCCATAAAAATCAAAGGGAACTCTTACAGGTTTCCTGTAGGCACAAAAGCTTGAAAACAGTTACATATTTACATTTCAACAGTTTCATCATTCACATTTACTTTAGATGCGGAACCTAACTGGTAGTACACCCTGTGTGGTATGAGTGGATCTACGTAACACTGGTGCTGTAATGTGTGAGGTACTGGGTACACTACTAGGGATTCTACCTGGCACAGGGGTATGTGTTTGACTAGTGACTCTTGGACTCCCCAGGGGTACAACAGGTTCACCACTGGCAGGGCGAGGGTTCTCTGGCTCCACTGCTGGTGTGGCTTCTGCTACCTGATTCTCCTGATCTTCTCGAGTCACGTCCTCCTGTGCTTCCACTTGAGGGAATAACAACACTGGTACCACTATTGCATCATTAATTCTAGTCCAATTCGCAGGGAACTCCCCAAGTACTGTGCTGACCTTCTCTTCTGCCTCTATCGGTTGGAGGTTATCGGATTCTTCTTTTCTCTCCTTTAACTGTTCAGGGCACAACTTCAAATGGTCCCTGGATACCGCTGCTGAGGTCTCTCCTCCATCTTTACTAGCAAGGCATACTTTAGCATTATCAAAGTTTGAGGGCAGAATGGTGTAAGGCTCCTCTTCCCATTGATCATTCAGCTTATGCAGTCTTCTTTTTCTCTTGAGAACTTGTTCTCCCGGCGAAAAAGGAACAGCAGGTGCATTTTGGTTATAAAGTCTCTCCTGCTTCTGCCTTGCCTGAGCCAGACTCTTCTCCACACACTCCTGTACCCTTCTGTACTGCTGCTGCCTCTCCTTGTCCCAGTCAGCATCTGGTGACGTTACTTCAGGCGTCAGGACTCCCATGTCCAAGTCAATAGGCAGCTTACCAGGCCTTGCTCTAATCAGGTATGCTGGAGTACAGTTGGTAGAGTTCACTGGAATATGGTTGTAGAGGTCTACCAGATCTGGCAACTTCTCAGGCCACAGATTCCTCTCCTCCAAGGGCAGCGTCTTCAGCAGGTCCATCACTACCTGGTTCATCTTCTCGCACATGCCATTGGTCTGTGTGTGATAAGGTGTTGTCCGAATCCTCTAACAACCATACAAGTTGCAGAACTCATGGAACACTTCTGCCTCGAATGCTGGACCTTGATCTGTGAGTACTCTTTCAGGATACCCATGTGGCCTACAGAAGTGTTGTTGGAAAGCTCTGGCTGCTGTCCTGGCAGTTAGATCTTTGACGGGTACAACTACCAGGAATCTTGAGTAGTGGTCCACAATGGTGAGAGCATAGCTGTAACCCGACCGGCTTGGAACCAGCTTCACATGGTCCAGGGCTACCAACTCGAGGAGCTGTTTGGTGATGATTGGTTGCAGGGGAGCTCTCTGGCTGTCTCGATCCTTTCTGCGCAGGTTACATCGTCCACACTCCCGGCACCACCTCTCAATGGCTTTCCTCATACCAGCCCAGTAGAACCTCTCTCGGAGCAATGCTTCCAACTTCTTCCATCCGAAGTGTCCAGCTCCTTGGTGGTATGCTTCCAGGACCATTGATGCCTCTCTCTTCGGGACTATTACCTGCCAGACCAGCTCATGTGTGCGGGCATTGATACTCCTCCGACACAGCTTCCCTTCGTAGATAAACAGCCGGCCTCTCTCCTTCCACATTACCCTCCCCTGGAGGAAGGCAAAGCCAGTGTGGCGACCGTACTCCTGGGGGCGCCACATTAGGACTTTCTAAAATCGAATGCATTTAATCTGATTGAAAATCACAGGGTCACAAATCTATGTGATTTGACTTTTTTGATGGTAATTGTCACCTCTTTTTTCTCCAGACTGAATATGTCTTGTTCTTATTAAATCTGTTTTGAGAACAAAAAATTGCCTGGAATTTATGTTACAGTCTATGTAAATCATAAATTATACATTTGTAGCATACTAATATAAAAAGACAAATACAGAACTTTCGATTAGCCAATATTATTGGCAAGAAATGGAAATGAATCAATTCTGTGAATAGGTGATAAATGTCTTTTGTGAGAAAACCGCTTTTAGATTATGATGCTGACTATAAATACATCTGCCCCAAAGTGTCCTCTTGTACAACCATATAGGACTATACTTTCACACAGTCATCAATTTGCTATTTACGTTATGTCACAAAGAAGTTGTCATGAGATCCACAGATCTCTAACCAGTGGCAGCATCGGCTATAACCGGTATTCCTATTTTTATAGACCGCTGGCTCCTCGAGGCTGATTTATCTTGCCAATATGTAGGATTTCCCAGCCGCCAGCCAGTGAATATACTATGAACATTATGACCTCTCAGAAGGCTCCCCCTGCACCCCTAACCCTTTTAACATTATTCACAAAGCCTCAGTAACCACACAGATTAATTTCAGACAGTGGTATCCTTTCATGTGACTCAAGCAGCACATGATGAAAACAGAAAAAAAGAATAAAAATGCAGACATGGGTTTTGTTTGTAGGAATGGCTTCTGGTTCACAACATACTTCCAAAGGGTAAATCTACTTTGAATATGAGCATTAATACATCTGATAGTTTGTGGGGTATTCCTGAGCAGGGGCATTGCTGGGGTCAGAAAAGATCAGGGGCTCAAGCCCCAAGACATATTTTGCTGCTGCTCTTTCTCCACAGGAAGAATTATAATACAACAAACAAGGCAACGATAACTCTCTGAGTACAGATAATGTAGTAGATGTCACCTGCAGTCCTATGTAACACCACAGATAACAGTGATAACTCTGAGTACAGATAATGTACTAGATGTCACCTGCAGTCCTATGTAACACCACAGATAGCACAGTGATAACTCTCCGAGTACAGAAAATGAAGTGGCTATCACCTACAGTCCTATGTAACAAGACAAATAGCTCAGTAATAACTCTCTGAGAACAGAAAATGAAGTAGCTATTACCTGCAGTCCTATGTAACAACACAAAAACACAGCAATAACTCTCTGAGTACAGAAAATCAAGTAGATATGACATGTAGTTCTGTGTAACACCACAGATAACACAAGGATAACTCCTGAAGTACAGATAATATAGTAGATGTCACCTGCAGTCCTATGTAACACCACAGATAACACATGGATAACTCAGTTCAGAATAATACCGCCACTTTAAATATATCAAAGTGAAATATAGATTAAAATAGTTTCATGATTAAACAGAATAATCTTTATTACAAAAAAAAAAATCACATAGTGAGAGAAAAACAGTACAAACAAGCCCCTAAAAAACCCTTAAAAACAGTTAGGGCAGCGGGTTCTGACAAAGAATAAATAACTGGCATGTATAAATATGTTATAAATTGTTACATCCAATATATCCAATAGACAAGTACATGACCATGTTAGAGTAATTACAGGACAATGGAGTAAGTTAAAAGATCAAAAAAGGTTATGCTGATAGGTATTAGTTACCAGCACTAGGGCAGTAACCACAAACCACTGTGAAGCAGCAAGAGTATATTAGCTAGATATAGATCAAAGATACACCACATGCCATTATAGAAAGTGGAACCACAATGCCCAGCACCCCAACGCACGTTTCGTGTGTAGCTTCATTAGGGTGTGCTGGGTATTGTGGTTCCACCTGGTGCCCGCTGAATCCAAATGGTGACAGCAGAAGTGTATCATTGATTTTGTTGTTTTTGGCATATTCAAGCCTTTGGAAAACATTACTTTAGCCTGGACAACTCCTTCAAATTAACTCCTGCAAAGTTCATATCAGCGGCTGACGTGATGGGCTTATATCTCTTCTGTGCGCACAGGTGGCAAACAACCTTAGGCAGAAACTGACATGAAGTGTTATATGTGAATATATGAATGTGGCCTCACAGACAGAATCATGGTAATACATTGCTAATTAAAAAGAAAATTGAAGAGATTCAGAGAAGGTACCTGGTTAATTGTAAGGCTTCATTCACATGTACGATTTTCATGTACGAGTGCTATCCATGATAGTCTAACCAACGGTTATTTACATGTCCGTGAAAAAAAATTCACAATTTTTTTCTCCAACGTACTAGAAAAAAAGATGATACTGGGACAACACTCTGATAAATCTCAGATCAAGATCTGATCAAAATAATTGGCTAGTTTTTCTCATATGTGACAAAATCGGATGTCTGAATGAGTCCTTAGTGTTCTTAAACTCATGGACATGTTATGGTACAATAGGGTTGAATTTTGTGGTGTCAGAGTAAAATTTGGTATAGCATTTGTGTAGATCTAATACTAACCTGATAATTGGAATGTAGACTGTTTTCCCAAACCCTGTAAAGGTTAAATATCCTTGGTGACCAGGTTTTAACCCATTCCTGTTGACATCTCATTTCAGAAGGAGCCAGCTACTCCTGTCAATATCTGTGGTCTCTTTCCTTGTCAGATATATTTGATATCTTCCTGCAGAGAGCAGGGTTAATATTACTTCCATTTCATGTAGGTTCACGTGAAGATTTTTGTGCAAAATTTTCCAGTAGAAAAATCTTCCTCAGAAACCTGTGGCTTTGGAGTTTTTTTTTTTTCAACATTTTTTTGTATACTGTTTTTGCATATATGGCTTGTTTTATGCTTCTAATTATGGTGAATTTATGCCTTTTGTGATTTTATGCCTTTATCACCATATCTGAAAAATAGGTGAGAAAATGGGCATGGTTTTCCAAACACATTGGTCCCAGGCAACTTTATGAATTGCAATTTTGAAAAAAAGTTTCACAGAAGTTGCAATCAAATCTAAGAAGCATCATTGTCAGAAACTCCCTGTCCTCCCTAATAGCTGCAGGAACCTTTCCTTGCAACCAGAAAAAATGTAAAACCTGTACATTTATAATGACCACGGACAAGATAAAGATCCCCAACTCACATCAGGACTACAAGATCCCAGGTACTTTTAGCTGCATCACATCTAATGTGGTGTACTTAATTATTTGTACTAAATGTCCAACTGGGGGTCTGTATGTGGGGAGATTGTGCAAGAACTGAGAACAAGGATGACTTCTCATCGCCACACAATAAGAGAAAAAAGAATGGATATACCTGTGACCAAACATTTTTGTATCCCGGTCATAGCATGATGGACATTAAATTACTTGTATTAAAAGGTAACTTCAAGTCTCAGAGAGACAGGCGGGTTTGGGAGTATAAATTTATGACAACCTTTGACACACTCAGTGCAGGAATGAATGTGTCGCATGGATTTATGTCTTTTTACATCAATTAAGGAACTTGCTCTTCAGACCATCTGGGGGCATCACACAACAAATAACCAGACCCCAATAAGAGGACAATAAAACATCCAGACTCCTTATCTATGAACTGTTCCAATATTTATGTCTATCACTCTCCCATAATGACAATTCTGCTTCACGTCACTTGTCTTATCTATTGCGTTGTTTCTGTGTTGTTTTGTGCATAAATATGTGATTCTTCAGATGTTGTATTAGTCTTTGCTTGATGAAGAGACCTGAGTAGTCTTGAAAACTTGCAATGTGTTACCATCTTTTCAGTTAGTCATTAAAAGGTATCAACCACTGAGGACTCTCAATTCTGAATATTGATCTACTGGCTAACACGGTACAAAGATCTACATCTTCCCTGTATCAATTCTGCCTCCAGTAAGGGAAAGGATAGAAGGGAATAAAAATTAGCGAAGCAGCTCTAAACAGAACTGTTACATTTAAAAAATAGACAAAATTACTCAACATCCTGTGACACATGATAAATTTGGTGCAAATTAAGACAAAGCTGACCTCAGCTGATGAATAATTTCCCTAATTGCACACAACCAATTTTCTCACATGAGTGCATGTTGTCCAATGTCCATGGAAACAATTGGAGATATGTTCAATTTTGATCTGAGTGATTTTCAATGACAGACAGAATGAAGAAGGTGGAGAAGCTTTTTGTTTTCTCTCGACACCCGAGTAAAGCTGATGACACTTTGATCAAACTCTGATTAATGTCTGATTAGTCGCTTTTCTCAAATGTAGAGAAATTGTTTATGTGAACCTACACTAAAAATGTTCATACAGATCAATTTCCAGTAATCACCTAGGAACTCCTGGTAGATTTTGGTAAAACTGATCACATGGAGAGTGTCTTCTTTGTGAGTTTGGATTTTTTCCATTTTGTAATTGATCACTATGTTAACAGAGACATATCACTGTGGGCAGATAGTACAATGTCGTACTTTTGCTCTATTTTTCCACATACCAGAAAAATCTGTATCCTCCAGTGTCAGACTTAGAACAGGCCAACTCATGTTTTTTATGTATATTTTAACAATTTATCTAATGGCTTTCAGCACTTGGTGTTTACTCTTGCCAAGTTTCATTCCAGCCTTAGGAGTACCTTTGCTGGCATGGCTGTTTTTCCCCTCACTTAGCATTCCACATACTTTTCTTGGTGGCTCAGTTTAGACTGCAGGGTACTGCAAGGATTGTTATCGTACTTGCCTTTGTTAAAACCAATGATACACCTGTTGCCTATAGAGGGCACATTTCCTCGGCGCTTTCTCATGGGAAAAAGATTTCCTGGGGATGTTACATCATTCTACATATACTATTGTTATCTTTATAAAATATAAAAAAATCATTCCAATTACAGTGCATGTAAAGTTGCTGAGAGCGGTAATCATGACCGAGCTGCTGTCTGGTAACGCTCCGGCACTTTACAGGAAACCCGTGTCCCAGTCCCAGTGTGCTGTAAGGTGCGGGGTGCATCACACTCACTTGTTTCCAGGCCTCTGCTATTTCCAGGCCTCCATCCTTAGTAGCCGCCGCACACAATTCAGGGTATACCAAGTTCACTGCAACAAGAAAACATTTACTGGTCAGTTCAAGTTCATCAGGTTGTAACATAGTGCACAGCACTTCATATCTCTTACTTCCTACACTAAGCGACTTACCAGCGATCCCGACAACGATATCAACGTGTCAGGATCGCTGGTGAATCGCTATGTGATCGCTGGTGAGCTGTCAAACAGACAGCTTCACCAGCGATTAGCACAGCGACGCCGCGCGTGCGGCATCGCTTTGTTCAGCGCTGATTCATGTCAAAAATAGAATTAAAATAAAAAATATTGTTATTCTCACCTTCCGATGTCCCGCGCAGCATTCCCGCCTCTCTCCACGCTCCGGTCCCAGTAATCCTTTGCGAGAATTACCGCGATGACGTCCGTTCTCGCGGGATCGCGAAGTCTCGCGGTCATTCTTACAAAGGATTACTGGGACCGGAGCGTGGAGAGAGGCGGGAATGCTGCGTGGGATGTCGGAAGGTGAGAATAGTAAATTTTTTTTTTTTCTATTATTTTATCGCTGATCGCTGGTCTCCCGCCTGTCACACACAGCGATGCGTGCTGGCCAGCGGGAGATCAGCGACGAAAGAAATGTCCAGAGATTTCCCAGAGCGATCAGCGATACCGACAGGGGGGCCGGTCGCTGATCGCTGTCACACACAGCGATCTCGCTGGTGAGATCGCTGTTGTGTCACAAAACTTGTGACTCAGCAGCGATCTCGTTAGCGAGATCGCTATGTGTGACGGGGCCTTAGTACAACGCATCTTCAGCCCCAAATCCTGTTCATCCTGGACAATCCCTAAATGCCCCGTTACATTTAGCGATGCACCAGCGATCCCGACTACGATATGACCCGGTCAGGATCGCTGGTGCATCGCTAAATGGTCGCTAGTGAGCTGCCAAACAGGCAGATCTCAACAGCGATGCAGTAGCGGTCTGCGGTCGATACTCACCTTTCAGACGCAGCGATGATGACCATCTTCTGCCTGCGTCCATGGAGTCGCTCGTCGGTGTAAGCATGAAGCCGACGACGAGAAATGGACCAGGACGATCTCGCGCGATCAGCAATATCCAGTGGGGAGCCAGGTCGGAGGTAAGTGTCACATGTAGCGAGATCGCTAGCGATATCGCTGCTGCGTCACAAAATCGGTGATGCTTTAGCGATATTGCTAGCGATATCACTATGTGTAACAGGCCCTTAAGTACACTGACTCCATCAACCTCATATATTTCCTGTCGACTTCAGCAGTGCACCCGGAATCCAGTACCTTCCATCTACAAGGGTCCCTGTCCATCTTCCCATGTTTGCCAGAATACAGAATCTGCCTGACAGCTCCTATGTCTAACTTTTGGCTCTGGATGTGACAGGAATGTTCACTCCGGATTCCAGTATGGCGTCCCACTGCCTCGAATGATGGGTATAGTGGGTACAGAAAGTGTTCAGACCCCTTTAAATTTTTCACTCTTTGTTCTTTACAGCCATTTGGTAAATTCAAAAAGTTCATTTTTTTTTCATTTATGTACACTCTGCAACCCATCTTGACTGAAAAAAAATGAAATGTAAAATATTTTGCAAATTTATTAAAAAAGAAAAAACGAAATATCACATGGTCATAAGTATTCAGACCCTTTGCTCAGACACTCATTTTTAAGTCACATGCTGTCTATTTCCTTGTGATCCTCCTTGATATGGTTCTACTCCTTCATTGGAGTCCAGCTGTGTTTAATTAAACTGGTAGGACTTGATTTGGAAAGGCACACACCTGTCTATAATCGTATAAGACCTCACAGCTCGCAGTGCATGTCAGACCAAATGAGAATCATGAGATCAAAGGAAATGGCCAAGGAGCTCAGAGACAGAATTGTGGCAAGGCACACATCTGGCCAAGGTTACAAAATAATTTCAGCAGTACTCAAGATTCCTAAGAGCACAGTGGCCACCATAATCCTTAAATGGAAGATGTTTTGGTCCACCAGAAGTCTTCTTAGACCTGGCCATCCAGCCAAACTGAGCAATCATGGGAGAAGAGCCTTGGTGAGAGAGGTAAAGAAGAACCCCAAGATCACTGTGGCTGAGCTCCAGAGATGCAGTAGGGAGATGGAAGAAAGTTCCACAAAGTCAACTATCACTGCAGCCCTCCACCAGTCGGGCTTTTATGGCAGAGTGGCCCGATGGAAGCCTCTCCTCAGCGCAAGACTTATGAAAGCCCGTTTTCTAAAAAAACACATGAAGGACTCCCAGACTATGAGAAATAAGATTGTTTGGTCTGATAAGATAGAACTTTCTGGTGATAATTCTAAGCGGCATGTGTGGAGAAAACCAGGCACTGCTCATCCCCTGCCCAATACAATCCCAACAGTGAAACGTAGTGAGAGCATCATGCTATGGGGTGTTTTTCAGCTGCAGGGACAGGACGACTGGTTACCATTGAAGGAAATATGAATGTGCCCAAGTACAGAGATATCCTGGATGAAAGCCTCTTCCAGAATGCTCTGGACCTCAGACTTGGCTGAAGGTTCACCTTCCAACAAAACAATAACCCTACGCACACAGCTAAAATAACAAAGGAGTGGCTTCAGAACAACTCATGACCATTCTTGACCACCCAGAGTCCTGACCAAAAAAACAAATTGAGCATCTCTGGAGAGACCTGAAAATGACTGTCCACCAACGTTCACCATCTAACCTGACGGATCTGGGGATTATCTGCAAGGAAGAATGGCAGAGGATCCCCAAATCCAGGTCTGAAAAACTTGTTGTATCATTCCCAAGAAGACTCATGGCTATACTAGTCATTTTTTCAAGAAAATTTACAAATTTTATTTTTTGGGAGACCTATCCAGGTTTGAAGTGACTTTGGGGGTCGTATATATTGGGAAAAGGTGATACCATTTTAAAAACAGCACTCCTGACTTATCGAAAACTGCTGTCAGGTAGTTTATTTACCCTTCAGGTAATTTTCAAGAATAAATGAAAAGTGGCATGACAAGAATGAAAATGTGTATTTTTACCACCTAAATGTTGCTAACTTCTGAGCAAGTTACTATAGCCGTCAGATTGTAAGGCCACTATTTGGTCGTGAACTGCCATGGCAAATATCGGGACCACACAATCATGATCTCAGGGCACTGATTGCGATAAAGAGGGAGCCCCCACACTCTGTTAACCATTTACATGATGTAGTCACTATTGACAGCAGCATCTAAGGGGTTAAACCATGGTTGGACATACCACATGTGCAGCCGGTTCAGCTCCCCCGGGGCCCAGAGGCGCCGGGGGGGCCCCAGCAGGGCGGCTAATAATGAGGGCAATCTGGCCTGTTTATCTGGCCCTGAGGCTCTGGGGGCCCATGGCCAGATTGCCCTCATGTGCGGCGGGCAGGGAGAGATCCCTGCAGCTCCGCTGCCTGCAAGAGAGAATGGCAGCAGAGCTGCAGCAATCTGTCCTGCTTCCTGTCTGTGCTTCCTGTTTCACACAGCAGTCAGCAGCACAGCTGGATGACATCATCATTCAGCGCCACAGCTGTACCAGAGAGAGGAAGCTACTGGCAACAGTGATGCTACAGCTGCAGAGAGAGTGTTGAGAGGTGCTGTGTGTGTGGTGTACATATGTGTGTGTGTAGAGATGAGTGGTGGTGTGTGTGCAAGCGTGCATATGTAGCGCTGCAGGGGAACGTGGAAAGAGGTGTATGGTGCTGTGTGTGTAGGTGGAGGAAAGGGCAATGATGGCGTGATGGGGAGAAGGCAATGATGGGGTGATGGGCGAGAGGGCAATGATGGAGGTGGTGGAAAGGATATTGATGGGGTGATGGAAAGGGCAATAATGGGGTGGTGGGGGAGAAGGCAATGATGGAGGTGGTGGAATGGGCATTTGATGGGGTGGGTGAAAGGCAATGATTGTGGTGTTGGTGCAAAGGGCAATGATGGGGATGTGGGGAGGAAAAATGATGGAGGTGGTGGAATGGGCAATAATGGGGGTGGTGGGGAAAAGGCAATCATGGTGGTGGAAAGGACAATAATGGGGTAGTAGGAGAGGAGGAAATGATGGAGGTGGTGGAATGGGCAATGATGGGGTGGTGGGAAAAAGGAAATGATGGTAGTAGTGGAAAGGACAATGATGGTGGAAAAGGCAATGATGGTGGTGATGGGGAGGAGGAAATAATTGAGGTGTGGAATAGGCAATGATGGGGGTGGTGGGGAGAAGATAATCATGGAGGGGGTGGAATGGACAAAGATGGGGTGGTGGGGGAGAAATCAGTGATAGAGGTGGTGGAAAGGGCAATGTTGGGGGTGCTGGGGAGAAGGCAATGATGGAGATGGTTGGGGAGAGGGCTTTAATGGGGTGGTGGGGAGAAAGCAATGATGGAGGTGGTGGGAAGGGCAATGATGGGGTGGTGGGGAAAAGGCAATGATGGGAGTGGTGGAAAGGACAAAGATGGTTGTGGTGGAAAGGGCAATAATGGCTGTTGTGAGGGAGGAGGAAATGATGGAGGTGGTGAAAAGGACAATGATGGGGTGGTGGGGAGAAGGCAATGATGGGGGTGGTGGGGGGCTATCATGGGGTTGTGGCAGAGAAAGCAATGATGGAGGTGATGGAGAGGACAATGATGAGGGTGGTGGGGGATAAAGCAATGATGGAGGTGGTGAAATGGGCAATGATGGGGTGGTGGGGAAAAGGCAATGATGGGGTGGTGGAAAGGACAAAGATGGTCATGGTGGAAAGGGCAATAATGGGGGTGGTGGAAGGAGGAGGAAATGATGAAGGTGGTGGAAAGGACAATGATGGGGTGGCAGTGGAGAAAGCAATGATAGAAGTGATGGAATGGGCAATGATGGGGGTGTTGGGGAAAAGGCAATGATGGTGGTGGTGGTGGAAAGGACAATAATGGAGGTAGTGGGAGAGGAGGAAATGATGGAGGTGGTGGAATGGGCAATGATGGGGGTGGTGGGAGAAAAGGCAATGATGGTGGTAGTGGAAAGGACAATGATGGTGGAAAGGGCATTGATGGGGGTGATGGGGGAGGAGGAAATGATGGAGATGGTGGAATGGGCAATGATGGGGTGATTGGGAGAAGGCAATCATGGAGGTAGTGGAATGGGCAGTCATGGGGTGGTCGGGGAGAAATCAGTGATAGAGGTGGTGGAAAGGGCAATGATGGGGGTGCTGGGGGAGAAGGCAATGATGGGGTGGGGGAGAGGACAATAATGGGATGCAGGGGGAGGAGGACAATGAGGAGTGTGGGGGATTGGGAAGGGAGGAAGGGGGATTTATTATGAATTTAGGAACAGGGGGAGGTGGAGGAAGACGTTATTATCACTTATTATGTTTAACACAGTCCCATAGTATATAGTGTACTCACTAATTATACATAGCACAGCCCCTTAGTCCTTAGTATACAGTGTACTCATTTAATAATACACGCCCAGCTCTACCCTTTCCTAGTGTGTCCTCACCCATCCCCTGTAGACTGTGAGCCTTCGCGGGCAGGGTCCTCTCTCATTTTGAACTTGTGTGTGCCTTGTATTGCTCATCTTTATTGTACTTGTCTTTGTATGCCCCTTTTTCACATGTAAAGCGCCATGGAATAAATGGTGCTATATAAATGAATAATAATAATAATAATAATAATAATAATAAAGGTGCTTCTACTGAAAACTGAGCATAGGGTCTGAATACTTATGACCATGTGATATTTCATTTTTTCTTTTTTAATAAATTTGCAAAATTTACTACATTTCTGTTTTTTTTTCAGTCAAGATGCGGTGCAGAGAGAACAATAATGAGAAAAAAATTAACTTTTTTGAATTTACCAAATGGCTGCAATGAAACAAAGTGAAAAATTTACAGGGGTCTGAATACTTTCCGTAACCATTGTACATGATGGCCCTATCAGCCCACTGAACTTGAACTTGTTACTACACTTCCCTATCTGAGTTACTACCAGGAAGTGCTAAATTTTTACTAACACTAGTCACCACCAACTGTGGGCTCATCCCAAGCATTAACTTTATCTTACATGTATACTTGTAACTTGAGCTAACTACAGTTACTATCCTATAACAGTATGTACTAAGCCTGTTCTTATCTAATGTCGTAGTCTATCTTAATCTATACAGTCCTATGCTTACTCTATGCACATTCTGCACTATACACTACTTACAATGTACATTAACACTTTACATTACTTATACATTGTACATTACTATAACACAATATAAGAGATACACATCACTATTCATATTACATGTAAAACCGCATGACACTGCACACCAGTCCATCAATTTTACATGAAGCATGGAAAATAGTAATGTCGTGGTGCTGATCCTGAGCCGACATTCCAATGTATCTCCGTAACTACAGGATGTCAACTTTGTGGCTAATGTATGTTGAAAGTGACAGACCTAATATGATTGTTTCCTCAAACATTGAATGTGTTCAAAAAGCATCCACTTTTTATGCAGGATCCAGGTCCATATTTTTAAAGGGATGATCCAAGGAATATAATGTATTATTAAAATTACACAGACTGTCTAAAAACGTAAATGAAACCATGCTCATCAGCATCTGTGAAGACACCAGCATATACACGTGGTCAAAATTGTTGGTACCCCTCGTTTAATGACAGAAAAACCCACAATGGTCACAGAAATAACTTGAATATGACAAAAGTAATAATAAATCAAAAATCTATGAAAATGAACAAATGAAAGTCAGACATTGCTTTTCAACCATGCTTCCACAGAATTTAAAAAAAAACACCTCATGAAATAGGCCTGGACAGAAATGATGGCATCCTTAATTTAATATTTTGTTGCACAACCTTTTAAGGCAATCACTACAATCAAACGATTCTTGGAACTGTCAGCAATGAGACTTCTGCACCTCTCGACAGGTATTTTGGCCCACTCCTCAAAAGCAAACTGCTCCAGTTGTCTCGTGTTTGAAGGTTGCCTTTTCCAGACGGCATATTTCAGTTGTTTCCAAAGATGTTCAATAGGATTTCGGTCAGGGTTCATAGAAGGCCACTTCAGAATATTTTTCTTGTAGCCATTCTTGGGTGTTTTTAGCTGTGTGTTTTCATTATCCTGTTGCAAGACCCATTACCTGCAACTGAATCCAAGTCTTCTGACACTGGGCAGCACATTTCTCTCTAGAACCCCTTGATAGTCTTGACATTTCATTGTACCCTTCACAGATTCTAGGCTCTCTGTGCCAGATGCAGCAAAGCAGCCCCAGAGCATAACAGAGCTTCCTCCATGCTTCACAGTAGGGACAGTATTCTTTTCTTGATATGCTTCATTTTTCTGTCTGTTAACATAGACCTGATGTGCCTTGCCAAAAAGTTCCATTTTTGTCTCATTTGTCCATAGGACATTCTCCCAGAAGCTTTGTGGCTTTTTAACATGTAGTTTGGCAAATTCCAGTCTGACTTTTATATGATTTTTTTCAACAATGTTGTCCTCCTTGGTTGTCTCCAATGAAGTCCACTTTGGCTCATACAACGACGGATGGTGTGATCTGACACTGATGTTCCTTGAGCTTGAAGTTCACCTTTAATCTGTTTAGAAGTTTTTCTGGGCTCTTTTGTTACCATTCGTATTTTCCGCCTCTTTGATTTGTCATCAATTTTCCCCCTGTGGCCACATCCAGGGAGGTTGGCTACAGTCCCATGGAGCTTAAATTTCTGAATAATATGTGCAACTGTAGTCACTGGAATATCAAGCTGCTTGGAGATAGTCTTATAACTTTTACATTTAACATGTTTGTCTATAATTTTCTTTCTAAACTCCAGAGATATCTCTTTCCTTTGCTTCCTCTGTTACAAGTTAGTGTGATAGACACCATGTCACCAAATATCACAGTGAGTATCTGTAGCCCTCTCTCTGATTCCAAGATTGTAGACACCTGTGATGCTAATTAGTGGACACATCTTGATTTAACATGTCCTTTTTGTCACATTATTTTCAGGGGTACCATCATTTCTGCCCAGGACTATTTCATGAGTTTGATTTTTTTTTAAAATTCTGTGGAAGCATGGTTGAAAAGCAATGTCTGACTTTCATTTGTTCATTTTCATAGACTTTTGATTTATTATTACTTTTGTCAGATTCAACTTATTTCTGTTACCATTGTTTTTTTTTCTGTCATTAAACGAGGGGTACCAACAATTTTGACCACGTGTGTATCTTAATTACCCAGACGACTATGTTTTTGCAAACCAAGAAGAATTGACTTTTTATCTATATCTTGCCTTGTGGATTTAAGTGTTTATCTCTGGGGGTCAAGAAGACAGACTTGCATACCATTTAACATACTGTGTAAGTCTGTAATAGTTACTTGTACATAGTGTGTGTTTATCTTTGTTTATTGTGTGCTCATATGCTAATTATGTATTGTATTCTATAACTAGTTTGTTGACTTCGAAGGTAGATAGGGAAAGGCTGTGATGGTGGACTGAAGGGCACTCGGTAAATCTAAAAATAGATCACATGCCTCTGTCAAGAGACAGAGAGAGCAGATCTCATCAGACAGAGCTACCAGCCAGACATTCTGCAAAACACCCAACGGGCGAGTGACAGGACTGCAGCTAATTCATCATGGCACCATCACAAGGGACATGGATCTATGATTCTATAGGAAACAACCCAGGGGTTTTCGGCTCCTGTTGGGAGGACACAGATCTGATCCAGTGACCATCTCTTAACCATGGATATGTTTGGAGAAAGCCAGGTTTTGGGCCCTGCCGGTCGCCTGGTTCCATGGAGATGGACGGATAAGCCAGGTGGTGACTCTCGTGTCAACTGGCTTTGGACCTTGTACAGACTATATGGACTGTTCTCTATCATCTCCCTACACTTGTTGTTACCTCTTCTCTGTGTGTGTGTATCACAGGTGGAATAGCGACCCTGGGAGCTCTGACCTTTGTGTCAACTGGCTTTGGACCTTATACGGACTCTATGGACTGTTCTAGGTAATTTCCCTATGCTTGTCGATATCACTTCTCTGTGTGTATATCACAGGTGGAATATCGACCTGGGAGCTCTGACATAACATCTACCATTATCCCGGTGAGACAGCAGAAGGGTGAGACCCTGTAATGTGCACTTGGGGTAATTGATGGGATTGTTCTGTTTGCTATTGGGTGTTGTGGTTCAATCAAGTATTGCCACGCTATTTTACCCTAACCCTGTGTTGTCTGTGTAGTGTATTACCCAGCGGGCATTCAGTGGTATGAGCCCTGGTCCATGCGCTCTTGCTAAAGGCAGCCAGGCCAGCGGATGAGAGCACCCACTGACCCCGTTTCTCCACATCATCCTTAACTGTTTTGAGGTTGAAAATGCCCACCTATTCTTTATTCAATGGAAGGCTTTGCTGAGCCTGGTTCCTGGGTTCCAGAGACCTGTTCTCAGTAGGATTCCTGGGGGTTCCAGCAGTCGGTCCCCAGAGATCAGTAAGTTATACACTATCCAATGGATGTGGGATAATCTACTATCATGGTAACAACCCTTTACAGATGTGAGAATACCCAAAAGAACATTGTTGGGTACAGGCTTCCCCCATAAACTACACCAACTGCAGTTTCTGAATTAATAATGCCAGCAGAGTACAACAATACGTCTGCGGTCAGATGGCTGTATGTTATCTCATGTGAGAGAATTTAATTGTTTATGGTAATGATATTCACTTCAAACTGTGTCAGAGTGCGAGTTGAGAGTCAGTTTAATGTGATCCGATTATCTCGCATCAGAGAATTGGAACAAAGGTTCCAAGGTGACGGAGAACTTAATTTCTCCATCTTCTTCATTGTCTGTCTCTGCGTATGTCAGCGTGGACTTAGATGACATCCGAGTGCAGACCGATGTTTCACATGCACCCACTGACTTGTATATGTAGAGTGATCCACAACTTGTAGCATGTTGCAATTGTTTTCTCATGCTGAAATGGCATGAGAAAAAAAAAAGAATTGCATTTCTGCTCTGTCCCATGGTGTAATATTGGACCAAATCATCTGATAAAACATCGCATAGTGCTCGGTAGTGTTATACATTCGTGTGTGAGCGAGCCCTAATATTAATCTTACTTACTATCAGTAACAGATCGCTTTGATGTCAGAAAGTGCATCCATTAACAGTATCCAGCAAAAAGTGTCCCATTAACATGCCAGAGTGAACCACTAACAGTGCCTGATTACTCTCATAAAAATTGTTAGATTCTAAAAGAGTGTTGAAAAGTGTCTATAAACAGTGCCAGCCAAAGAGGGTCACAGTAAACACATAATTTTGTCAGGACACCCCCCAGCATCAGTGCAAACCATAGCATTTTTTATTTACTGGGCATCTAGTAACAGTCCCAGAATGCATGCTGGCATGTCCCAATAATAATACTAGTAGTTTCAGCCTAAATTAGATCCCTACAGACTATTTTTTTTGGATTACCTGTTTCATGGCAAAAGCAGGTAGTAGACCTGTGTTAGGTTAGTTTTAACACATTAGTTTTTCACATACCACGTACAGAGAGTAATTTAGAGGTTGACTAAGGTCCATTTACACAGACAGACTGTCGCAATAATTCAACCACCGCTTGTTATAGTTTTCCCAATCGGTGGTCATTGATTATGTATTTACACAGACAGACCAAAAAACATGATGTTCACTGAGTGATCTGCACTAGGCTGCTTAGTGCACATAAGCTGCCATAGGTCTCAGCATTGCCGGTCCTGTTTACATGGGATGATGCAAGAGCACGAAGGTTGATCTTTAACACTGCGCAAATGCATAATTTCACCCAATGAACGACCATTTCGCTCGATAATTGGGTGATCAGCAGCCGATCACATTTCACAGGGCAAAATAATCATGAAACAAGTGTTTTTTTAGCCGGTTTACGAAACCCTCAGCCAGTCTGGCCATCGTGATCCTTACCCAGATAGTGAAACACAAATGGGTGAAACCAGCCTCAACCTGCCAAGTTCTGTTCTAATCAATTGTGCTTCATGTTGTGCCAACAAGGATCAACGAACATCTACCAAAAAAGTCTTCTCTTTCCTGCAGTTGTCTATTGTACAAATGTATCTAGGGTGTGAATGAATAAAAATCATGTATTAAAAATTATGTATTGCTACATTTCTACAATTATTTTCTTTTCCGTACTCTAGAAAACGGTTCATAATGGTCACATCTGCCCGTATTTGGAACAATAGCGGTCGGATGTACGGAACCCAGTTGTGACCACTATGCAGTTGACAGAGTTGTGTAGTTCCACTCCGCAACTAAGCACATCCAGCCGGCATTGGGAACAGCTGATTGGCGGAGGTGTCGGTGGCCCAACCCCCAAATGATCATATATTCTCGGCCTATTCTAAAGATAAGGCATGAATATAAAGACCAAGAAAAACCTCTTTAGTTGTTAACACCTCTAAAATACCGTAAAATAATGTTTAAGCTATTTGTAGAACAAAGTAAAAATAAAACACATAAAATGTTGCCCTCTTCAAAATAATAATAATAATAATAATAATAATAATAATAATAAAAATAAAATAAGTTATACAACAGAATCAGCAGAAGCTTAAACATGTTATTACTGTCTATATGCAGTGAGTTAAAAAGAATTACAAATTAACATAAAAGTACAGGGTCATGATGCGTCGAGAAGGTCCAAACTAGTTGTAAAAATTTTAGGGTTAAAATATAAGTGTTCTTCACATCTCAGAGCAGTAATTACTTTACACCAGGAAGTTTCTTTTGACTTCTCTTCACTGTCCTAGACAAAGCTGGCCACTGGTAATTTTTCCCGAATCATAAAACGTATCTAAAATAAGTTGAGTATTTTCACAACTCTAGCTCTTTATGTGGTGTGGGGAAGAATTTGCTCCTCATCTACTTTTGGCACTCCTCGCACATGACCATGAAGCTCCTTGCCTGCGGTCACACAAAACATTATCACACACTGTGAACACATGACTTTGGGATTCTATTTGTTGAGATGTAATCTAATTTTACCTTGAGCTGGGATATCCTGCTTCATAGGCAAGTGTCTGACCTGCACCTCTTCAACATTATAATCTATTCTTGAATCTCCCTTTAGGGGGTTTGAGTTCCTGCACATCAAGTCTGTCTTTAAGCTGTCCACAAATCAGTCCCGCGGTACTGGGATAAATTAAAGACATGTATGTTTGAGATTAAGGGTGTGATGAATATCAATTTTAGATTTTTGGCTAACTTATTAGCTGGAAAGGTATTTGGCTGAAGGACTATATTAGTTAGAAGAAGAACACAACATGAGAAACAGTTTGAAAAATGACAGCTTTTCTTCGTATCTTTAGGCAAGGCAACCTATCAGTGTATGCCTCGGGTGTCAGGGTTAGATTGTAAGCTCTTCCGGACAGGTATTGCTGCTTTCTGCAGAGTGAGTGGCAGGACTAATCAAATGTCATACATTTTTCTAATACATGGTAATGGCTTAATAACCTTCTGTGCTAGTGTAAATTGAGATATTAAGTTGTTCCAAGATCAACACCAGTGACAGTTATATTCTCCTATTACCATTTATTTTACTCGTGCTGACTGAGACATGTCCATTGCCTGACCTGGCACAAAATGACAGCTGCACATAAGAATACGGACGTAAATAGATAGAAAAAAACAAATTGCTCTATACGGTATGTTCAGATTTTTATCCATACGTCGAAGAGAAAATTTGCAGCATAAATTGGCTGGCATTGCAGATTTGCCTGTTTATGCTGTGCATTTTCACCGCTGATTTCAGACCTTTTAAAGAGAGGGGTGAAATCCAATGTGAATCTGTAGCATAATCCATGTAAAAATCTGTATGTCATACAGGTGGCTTTTTCTTCCAAAAATAATATCAGCAACTAACTTTGAGGAGAATCTAATTCATCTTGAACTTCACCAAAAATTTGAATTTGGCAGAATCTGACTTTTTTTTTATTCTATTCCTGTGAATGCAGCAAGATTCCTGCCTGATGGCAGAAATTTTGCTGTATTCAAAAGAACCAGGAAGGAGTTATTACAAAAAAATAATACTCAACTGGTTCTCACTTATCGCTTTTTCTGTCTGGTCAAAAGTGCGGTCTTCACGGTCATCTTCTGCATCTGGCTTCTTTGGTATCTCCTGCACTGATTAGGCCATAATGCACGACACATAACATTATGACGTGTGTTGAATGACATTACAAGGTCATTGCTCAGCAGCCCCTTAGTCACCAGGCCAAATTTATCAAATCTGACATTTGTCTTGTTACAGTTATGGCCAAAAGTATTGACATCCCTGCAATTCTGTCAGATAACTCCAGCCTGGCTTTTTTATGTCTCGGGGTAAGAAGTGGGGTCTTCCTGGGTCTCCTACCATACAGTCCCTTTTCATTCAGATGCCGACAGATAGTACGGGTTGACAGTGTTGTACCCTCGGACTGCAGGGCAGCTTGAACTTGTTTGGATGTTAGTCGAGGTTCTTTATCCAACATCCGCACAATCTTGCGTTGAAATCTCTTGTCAATTTTTCTTTTCCGTCCACATCTAGGGAGGTTAGCCACAGTGCCATGGACTTTAAACTTCTTGATGACACTGCGCACGGTAGACACAGGAACATTCAGGTCTTTGTAGATGGACTTGTAGCCTTGAGATTGCTCATGCTTCCTCACAATTTGGTTTCTCAAGTCCTCAGACAGTTCTTTGGTCTTCTTTCTTTTCTCCATGCTCAATGTGGTACACACAAGGACACAGGACAGAGGTTGAGACAACTTTAATCCATGTCAACTGGCTGCAAGTGTGATTTAGTTATTGCCAACACCTGTTAGGTGCCACAGGTAAGTTACAGGTGCTGTTAATTACACAAATTAGAGAAGCATCACATGATTTTTCAAACAGTGCCAATACTTTTGCCCACCCTCTTTTTTATGTTTGGTGTGGAATTATATCCAATTTGGCTTTAGGACAATTCTTTTTGTGTTTTTTCAGTTAAGACAAATTAAATGAAGATAATGATACCAAAGAATTTGTGTTTGCAATCATTTTCAGGAAGAAACTGAGTATTATCTGACAGAATTGCAGGGGTGTCAATACTTTTGGCCACAACTGTATGTGGCAATAACTCTGGAACGTTTCAACATATCCCAGTGATTTTAGGAAGGTTTTATAGGAACATATTGTATTTTATGTTAATAGTAAACTTAGGTGGATATATTTTGCATTTCTTTATAAAAATATCATACATTTGACAAAATTTTCAAAAATTTGCCATTTCAACCTTTTGCGATCACCGTTATTAACCCTATAACGGCGATCGCAAAAAAGCCGCGATTTTGCACACATCAGAGGAGAGAGAAATAGGGTCCCCCATCCCCCCGATACCTCCCAGTGGTCCAGGATTCCCTCCCGGTGGTCTTGGGTCCCTCCTGCCTCCTCCGGTGGGCGCCGCCATCTTAGATCCGTAAGAAAATGGTGGGCGCATGCGCAGTGCACCCGCCGCGAATCTACAGGGTCTGGCTGGCAGATTCCATTCCTTCATTTTGATCACTGTGATAAACTATCATAGTGATCAAAATAAAAAAAATAGTAAATAACCACCCCCGTTTATCACCCTCTTAGTTAGGCAAACATAATGAAGTAAAGAAATTTTTTTTTTCATTTTTCCATTAGGGTTAGGGCTAGGGCTAGGGTTAGGGCTAGGGTTAGAATTAGGGTTATGGTTGGAATTAGGGTTAGGGTTGGAATTAGGGATAGGGTTGGAATTAGGGTTAGGGCTAGGGTTAGGGCTAGGGTTATGGTTAGAATTGGGATTATGGTTAGAATTAGGGTTGGGATTAGGGTTAGGGGTGTGTTGGGGTTAGGGTTGGAGCAACAATTGAGGGGTTTCCACTATTTATCAACTTTGGGGTTCTAATTTCTCCTGTTACCCTTGGGAAAATAAAACATTGGTGGCTAAAAAATCACTTTTGTGGAAAAAAAGATTTTTTATTTTCACAGCTCTGCACTATAAACTTCTGTGAAGCACTTGGGGGTTCAAAGTGCTCATCACACATCTAGATAAGCTCCTTAGGGGGTCTAGTTTCCAAAATGGGGTCACTTGTGGGGGTTTCTACTGTTTAGGCACATCAGGGGCTCTGCAAAAGCAACATGACGCTTGTAGAACATTCCATCAAAGTCTGCATTCCAAAATGGCACTCCTTCCCTTCTGAGCTCTCCCATGCACCCAAACAGTGGTTCCCCTCCACACATGGGGTATCAGCATACTCAGGAAAAATTGAACAACTACTTTTGTGGTCCAATTTCTCCTGTTACCCTTAGGAAAATAAAAAATAGCAGGCTAAAAATAATTTTTGAGGAAAAATAAATGATTTTTTTTATTTTCACGGCTCTGCGTTTATAAACTTCTGTGAAGCACTTGGGAGTTCAAAGTGCTCACCACATATCTAGATAAACTCCTTCGGGGGTCTAGTTTCCAAAATTGGGTCACTTGTTGGGGGTTTATACTGTTTAGGCACATCAGGGGCTCTGCAAAAGCAACATGATGCCCGCAGAGCATTCCATCAAAGTCTGCATTCCAAAATGCACTCCTTCCTTTCCAAGCTCTCAAATGCACCCAAACAGTGGTTCCCCTCCACATATGGGGTATCTGCGTACTCAGGACAAATTGCACAACAACTTTTGTGGTCCAATTTCTTCTGTTACCCTTAGTAAAATAAAAAATAGCAGGCTAAAAAATCATTTTTGAAGAAAAAAATGATTTTTTTATTTTCACGGCTCTGCGTCTATAAACTTCTGTGAAGCACTTCGGGGTTCAAAGTGCTCACCACATATCTAGATAAGCTCCTTCGGGGGTCTAGTTTCCAAAATGGAGTCCCTTGTGGGGGGTTTATACTGTTTAGGCACATCAGGGGCTCTGCAAATGTAACATGACGCCCGCAGAACATTCCATCAAAGTCTGCATTCCAAAATGGTTCTCCTTTCCTTCCAAGCTCTACCATGCGCCCAAACAGTTGTTCCCCCCACATATGGGGTATTGGTGTACTCAGGGAAAATTGCACAACTACTTTTGTGGTCCAATTTCTCCTGTTACCCTTGAGAAAATAAAACATAGCAGGCTAAAAAATCATTTTTGAGGAAAAAAAAGTTTTTACAGCTCTGCGTTATAAACTTCTGTGAAGCACTTGGGGGTTTAAAGTGCTCACCACACATCTAGATAAGTTCCTTAAGGGGTCTTGTTTCCAAAATGGTGTCACTGGTGTTTTTTTTTCACTGTTTAGGCACATCAGGAGCTCTCCAAATGCAACATGGCGTCCAATCTCAATTCCAGCCAATTCTGCATTGAAAAAGTAAAACGATGCTCCTTGCCCTTCTGACCTCTGCCGTGTGCCCAAACAGTGGTTTACCCCCACATATGGGGGTATCAGCGTACTCAGGACAAATCGCACAACAACTGTGGGGGTATAATTTCTCCTGTAACCCTTGTAAAAATAAAAATTTTGGGGCAAAAAGATCATTTTTGGGGAAAAAAATGATTTTTTATTTTCACGGCACTACGTTATAAACTTCTGTGAAGCACTTTGAGGTTCAAAGTGCTCACCACACATCTAGATAAGTTCCTTAAGGGGTCTAGTTTCCAAAATGGGGTCACTTGTTGGGGTTTCCACTGTTTAGGCACATCATGTGTGACTGGCGTCCTATGCAAGCCTTATCTATGTGCATTTATCCTACTAGGCAGCCAACCACACCATGGTTTGTTAGCTATGGGGTGGTTGTTTTTATCAGTAGTTTGCACCTGAGCTGCCCCCTTGCCTTTATTAGTGGAGGCCAGCTGCATCCTGCTTTATGTGCATCTGTCATCGGACAGGGTTTTGGTAAAGCCATATCTTGTGAGTTTTTTTTGAATTTCTGAATTTTTTCTATGTTAGCTGCACTAACATGAAGTACAATTTGTCATGAAAAACACTCTTAGAATCAGCGGGATCAGTTAAAGCATTCCAGAGTTATAACCTCATAAAGTGACAGTGGTCAGAATTGTAAAAATTGGCCTGGTCATTAAGCTGCAAAATGGCTCTGTCACTAAGCGGTTAAAACTTTGAATGATTATCTCTTAATCCAGAAAATCATAACACCCAAAAAGTTCATAATTAACATTTACAGTTAGTCATGTCAGCTTTACATAACCATCATCTGAAAAATGCTCTTTTATTTTGTTAAAATGTTAGGTTTAAAAATGCAGCAGCAGTTTTTAATTTTTTCAAGGAAATTTACAAAACTTATTTTTTTAGGAACCTGTTCAGTTTTGAAGTTACATTGCTGGACCTATATACTGGAAAACTCCCAAAAAGTGCTACCATTTTAAAAATAGCACCCTTCGATATATTCATAACCGCTGTAGTTTATTAACCCTTCAGGTGCATTTCAGGAATTATTGCAAAATGGCATGATAGGAATGAAAAATGTAATTTTTACCACCTAAATGTTGGTAAATCTGAACAGTACACTATAGCCGTTAGACTGTAAGGCCGTTATTTGGTCATGAATAGTGATGAGCGAATATACTCGCAGCTCAAGTTTTCCCGAGCATGTTCAGGTGTCCTCCGAGTATTTGGGCGTGCGCAGAGATTTAGTTTGTGTCGACGCAGCTGTGTGATTTGCGGCTACTAGACAGCCTGAATACATGTGGGGGGGATTCCCTAACAAACAGACCATCCCCACATGTATTCATGTGGGGAAAACCTGAGGAACGAGTATACTCGCTCATCACTAGTCTTGAATTGCCATGGAAAACATCATGATCACACAATCATCATCTCAGAGTGCCGATGGGGTTAACCCCTTTACCCCCAAGGGTGGTTTGCAGGTTAATGACCAGGCCAATTTTTACAATTCTGACCACTGTCCTTTTATGATGTAATAACTCTGGAATGCTTCCATGGATCCCGTGATTCTGACAATGTTTTCTTGTGACATATTTTACTTCATGATAGTGGTAAAATTTCTTTGATATGACTTGTGTTTATTTGTGAAAAAATGGAAATTTGGTGAAAATTTTGAAAATTTCACAAATTTCGCAATTTTACAACTTTGAATTTTCATGCCCTTAAATCACAGAGATATGTCACATAAAATACTTTATAACTACCATTTCCCACTTGTTTACTTAACATCAGCACAATTTTGGAACCAAAATTTTTTTGTTAGGAAGTTAAAAGGATTAAAAGTTAAACAGCGATTTCTAATTTTTAGAACACAATTTTTTTTTTAGGAACCACATCACACATTTAATGTCATTTTGATGGGTCTATATGATGTAAAATACCCAAAAGTGACACTATTCTAAAATCTGCACCCCTGAAGGTGCTCAAGCCACATTTAAGAAGTTTATTAACCCTTCAGGTGCTTCACAGGAATTTTTGGAATCTTTAAAAAAAAAATGAACATTTAACTTTTTTTCAGAAAAAAATTACTTCAGATCCAATTTTTTTATTTTACCAAGGGTAACAGGAGAAATTAGACCCCAAAATTTGTTGTGAAATTTCTCTTGAGTACGCTGATACCCCATATGTGGGGGTAAACCACTGTTTGGGCGTATGGCAGAGCTCGGAAGGGAAGAAGCGCTGTTTGATTTTTCAATGCAAAATTGGCTGGAATTGAGATCGGATGCGATGTTGCATTTGGAGAGCCCCTGATGTGCCTAAACAGTGGAAACCCCCCCAAAAGTGACACCATTTTGGAAACTAGACTCCCTAAGGAACTTACCTAGTTGTGTGGTGAGCACTTTGAACCCCCAAGTGATTCACAGAAGTTTATAACGTAGAGCCGTAAAAATAAAAATATCATGTTTTTTTCACAAAAAATGATGTTTTTGCCCCCAATTTTTTATTTTCCGAAGGGTAACAGGAGAAATTGGACACCAAACATTGTTGTCCAATTTGTCCTGAGTATGCTGATACCCCATATGTGGGGGTAAATCACTGTTTGGGTGCACAGCAGAGCTCAGAAGTGAAAGAGCTTTTCAACGCAGAATTAGCTGGAATTGAGATCGGATGCCATGTCTCGTATGGGGGGAGCCCCTTATGTGCCTAAACAGTGGAAACCCCCCAATTCTAACACTAACCCCAACACACCCCTAGACCTAATCCCAACCCTAACAATAACCCTAACCACAAACCTAACCCTAACACACCCCTAACCCTAATCCCAACCCTAACCCTAATCCTAACTGTTACCGTAATCCAAACCCTAACCCCAACTCTAGCCTCAACCCCAACCCTAACCCTAACTTTAGCTCCAACGTTAACCCTAACTTTAGCCCAACTCACTTTAGCCCAACTCTAACCCCAATGGTAAAATGGAAAAAAAATACATTTTTTTATTTTATTGTTTTCCCCTAAGGGGATGATAAAGGGGGTTTGATTTACTATTTTTTTTATTTTGATCACTGTGATAGTGTCTATCACAGTGATCAAAAGGAACCAACAGGAAAATATCTCCTACTGTTGCCGGCCTGCAGATCTCGACGTGTGCACTGCGCATGCGCCCGCCATTTTCTCCCGGAAGAAGAAGCCGGTGACCCATGGGACTTCAGGGGGGCCTGAAAGGACAACAGAGGTACCGGGGGTGATCGGGGAACAGGGGACCCTATTTCTCTTTCTTCTGATGTGCGATCACATCAGAGGAGAGAGAAATTAAATGAAAAATCTGACTTTTTTTTGTGGTCACCTTAATACAGTTAATAACGGCAATCGCAACACCTGGGTTGGTAACAACTGACCCGAATCATGTTCTCTGGGATCTCGGCTACCCCCGGCAGCCGAGACCCAGGAGAAATTCCAACGCTGGGAAGCGTTATAACCTTAAACCTCAGCACCATTAACAAGCGGCGCTGTGGTTTAAGTACCCTTAACCGCCACCGTTAAAAGGTGTATCAGTGGTCATTAAGGAGTTAAATGTAGCTCTCATCATTTCCCCTGCTCGCGCCAATCACCAGCAGAGCAGGGGAAAATGATGAGAGCCGTGTTCAGCATCCGGGCCAGGGAACAGTGCTTACTGCAATGCTTCTTCTCTAGCGCCAGTCCGTGTGGTACTGATGGAGCCCACACATGTCACACATGTGCCGCAAGTATTACACACATAGACACTGACATTTCCTGTACCGGAAATATCAGGATGTGTGAAAGAGGCCTTATAGCAGGTTTTTTTGGTTTGGCAGCTGTTACACGTTAAAAGACGATTTTTATTGCAAAAAATAGTATTTGCATCACCACATTTTGAAAGCTATTATTTTTCTATGTTTTGACCCACAGAGTCATGTGAGATCTTGTTTCTTGCGGGAAGAGCTGATGTTTTTATTGGTACCATTTTCGGGCACATGACATTTCTTGATCACTTTCTATTCCAACTTTTGGGAGACAAAATGAGCAAAAACCAGCAATTCATGAATTTCTTTTGGGGGGAGTTTATATCATTCTGTGTGTGGTAAAATTGATAAGGCAGTTTTATTCTTCGGGTCAGTATGATTACAGTGATACCGCATTTATGTCAATTATTAGTTTTGGTGCTTTTATACAATAATAACTGTTTTATAGAAAAAATAATTGTTTTTACATCACTTTTTTCTGACAGGTATAACTTTTTATTTTTTCGCTGATGATGCTGTATGGCAGCTCATTTTTTGTGGGACAAGATGAAGTTTTCAGCGGTACCATGTATCTTTACATTCGTCTTTTTGGTTGCGTGTTATTCCACTTTTTATTCAGCGATATGATGATAAAGCATTGTTTTTTGCGTTTTTTTATGGTGCTCACTAAAGGGGTTAACTAGTGGGACAATTTTATAGGTCGGGTCATTATGGACGCGGCGATAACAAATATGTGTACTTTTATTGTTTAGATTTTTTTTCATTCAAATATTTGTTTAGTGATAGAATAAATATTGATTTTTTAAATATTTTTTTTTAAATATTTTTGCAAATATTAAAATTTTTTTTTTACTTCTTTATAATTTTTACACTTTGTCCCACTATGGGACAATCATTTTTTGCAGGCTGATCACTTCTATAGCATGCAGATGAAGCAGCATCTACATGCTATAGAAGCTGCCAGCTCTGCACTTTCTGCACACTGACCTGAGAGACTTCCTGACATGCACTGCGCATGACAGGAAGTTTCTCAGCTCTGGTAACCCGGATGTCATCATGACAACAGCGGGTTACCATGGCAGCTATTGGGACCCCGTGTCACGCTGCGGGGTCTCCGATCCAAAAGCATAGGGGCTGCCAGTCGTGTTCGATCGCAGCATTTCGGGAGTTACAGTGCCGGGAGTGGTCTGTGACTGCTCCTGGCACTTAGTGCCGGGTGTTAGCTGTGAGAATCAGCTCACACCCGACCGTGATCGGCCGCACACCACCCGTATGCGCAGCCGATCGCTATGATGTACAATACCTTCCATGGTCAAATTGTACAGGGTCACATGGACGGTATAGCACGTCAGCTGGCGGAAAGGGGTTAAAGAGGGAGCCATCACACCATGTTAACCATCTAGATGCCAGAATCACTATTGACAGCAGCATCTAAGGAGTTAAATGGCCAAAGCCAGTGCCAACACCAATCATGATTGATGAAGAGCAGGTGTCAGCTACAGTTTACAGCTGGCAGCTGCTGCATTTTCACTCATCCGGATGCTAGTCTCTTATATCTCTGGTCAGTAAAAAGATGTATTGGTGGTCATTATGGGGTTACTCAGCTCTGGACACGCTGAAG
This sequence comes from Dendrobates tinctorius, assembly GCF_039654945.1. Lineage (NCBI taxonomy): Eukaryota > Metazoa > Chordata > Amphibia > Anura > Dendrobatidae > Dendrobates > Dendrobates tinctorius. Next base: position 18,602,834 of record NW_027361737.1, on the reverse strand, counting down.
ATGCTAGGTGCCAGAAGATGCCCAAAATGACCCAGTGAAGACTGTACTAGTGACCCAACCAAAGAAGATGACCAAAATGGTGCAAGGCTGTGTAGCAAGACAGATGAGAGCCATGATAATATAATTTTTCTTTATACATATGTACACTTGATTCAAATTAAATACAATCATATTATAGTTGAGTATCTAGTTAAGATAAGCAATTCCCCTAGTGTATCCTGACGTTCTCTTCATAAATAGTTGAAAAAAGCCAAGGCGAATATTGCAATGGAGCGCAATGTTTGTTTTAGTCATGATTGGGAAGGTAGGGTCCAGTTCATTAAAGCTTTCATGCCAGAATTCTGGCGTAAAATCTTTGAAAAGTTTAAAAACTTGAAGTTGTACTTAAATTTTGGATCTTTACACAAGTTTCTCCAGTTTCTACTGAAATGGGCAGAGCTGGGGCTGTAGGGAGGGACGGGGCTTGACACCACAGACATTATAGTTCATGATGATCTGTGGCTTTCCCTACATCAGAAATCTCATTTTAGTACCTGACTGGAGTTACTGTAGATTTCTGGTGTATTACACAGCGGTGTACACCACTCATCAGATGATCCAGATTCATGAGTAGAAAAAAAAGCAAAAACCTAAAAAATGAACTGGGTTATAAGTTTGTGTGCATGCAGCATGCCATGTGTGCATCTTCACACTGGCCACTAACGCCCAATATAGAAACATAACAAATAAATACCCTGCAGTAAATAAATAGACAGCAATAGTGCATGAAAATAATATATGCTTAGCTTAACATAATTTTGTTAAAAAAACTGTAAAAGCCATCCCACCTCTTCACGGTGACCCTAATTGGGATGGTCATAACCTCAAATATATTAATGTGGTTCCCCATGGCTGGAGCCAGTCCTTCTCAGTCCTTATCCACATGCACATCACTTGACAAATGGTAAGATTTTAATATTTGAGGTCCTAATTAGGGTCACTATTTGCTTCTTATATTTTGAATTTCAGATTCCTGAAAAGGCATGCACCTCTTCATGAATTAGCAGTGTTTGACTCCTCATCAAGACTGGCGTGAACAACACTGGTTTTTATGAATCGGGCCCTTGGTGTTGACAAACGAAAAATGAAACGAATAAAACGAGAGAAATAAAACTAACCTTTTGTGGATTCAAATGATCCTCTACATCAATATTAACACCTTTATTGGCTAGGCTAATGACAACCATGTTCTGTATGTGAACTTTGATGTACTTGGTGACTTGAGTTGGCGGTCTCCATGACCACACTGCACATGCCGGATATCAGAAGCTATGACAATCTCTTGGTAGTGAGGATCTAAAATATCCAATGTAGCAATTATTCAGTAATGAAGCTGCTGAAGAATACATATCAAATGGTGATACATATCAAATGCAAGCAATCTTTAATTTTATTTTTCTTAGCATGAAGCCAGAAACCTTAAGTTTATTATATATTTTTTCACTTTTGTGACTTTAATCTCCATTGTCTTTTGAGGTTTGTAACACTAGTTCTTACAACCCAAACTAAACCTAGCTTTATCCCCTGTGAGTGATAACTTATTTTCTAATTAAGCTTAAATTCTTCCTATGTGAGGCGCTCACACCAGAGGCTGTAGAACTGGTTTTACACAGACAGTTTTGACACCCTCAAACTTGCACGAGTTGAGAACTGCAGCAACTTGGCCAGCTTAAAGGGTGTCTCCCTCGGGGGAGCCAGGAGTCATTATCCCGCTCTCTCCACCCAGATGCAAGACTCATTAAAGTTGTCCCAGACTTCACCTCTCTTAGCTGTCGTACTATTTGTTTGGCTTTTTGTTTCCCTCTAGAACTAATCCTACTGAGAGATAAATTGTTTTGCACACCTTTGTGAACTCTTTAGCGCCTGCCAGATTTATTCAGGAAGGAGGATGGGGAGACCAGAATAGGGTTATACTGTACTTGATGCCAGGACCATGCTCATGAATTTGCTCAATATTTTCATACTTGCAGCACAACAAAAATAAATGGGACTGTAATCATTTTAGTTCTCATGTAAAAACTGGTCGTGGCAAAAGCAAAGTCCAAGACATAGAAGCTCTGGTCACTTGGACATTGTTTTTCCAATGGATTATTGATGATCTTGGTGCCTGGTCATGGCAATCAATCAGATTTGATAATTGCTATAATTTTCAAGGGCTTTAAGAAATGGAACCTAATAGTTTGCTCAGATGGGCTGATATCTCAAAGTGTTTACAGCAGAAAACTGGCAAAATCCATTTTGAAGAATTGCAACATTTTTTTGCAACGCAAATTTGTGAAAATTTTATTTTTTACTTTTGGACTTTTCACACCAGTTTAAATCAGCTCCACTGGGAGCTGTGGCGAGATGGTGCATGGAAACACCTGCACTTCAAATTCTTGGAAAGTGGTGGCGTTTCTTGTGTCAGTAATGTTACTCCAATCTCTGATAGAGGTGCACGCCACCGATAAGATGCACCAAAATCATTATGTGTCATGTGCATTTAAATGAATTTGGGGCATATAATAATAATAATCTTTATTTATATAGCGCCAACATATTCCGAAGCGCTTTACAGTTTAACAGTTTCAAAACACAAGTCATAAGTAACAACGTTAACAATGCAATAATTAAAGCAAAATAAGACAACCCTGCTCATGAGAGCTTACAATCTACAATGAGGTGGGGGAGATACAAAGTACAGGTGTGTATTTACAATGGTGTATTTACAATGATGGTCCAGTCATCTTGAGGGAGTGAGGGAAGAATGGAGATAGTGAATGGGCTACACATGCACGCTTACAAATAGAATGACTTTGATTAATGAACGTGATAGGCCACTCTGAACAAATTTGTTTTGAGGGAGCGCCTGAAACTATGCAAATTTTGGATAGTCCTAATTTCTTGGGATAGAGCATTCCAGAGGATTGGTGCAGCGAGGGAGAAGTCTTGGAGTCGGGAATGGGAGGTACGGATTAGTGCAGAGGTTAGTCGAAAGTCGTTTGCAGAGCGCAGCAGTCGGTTAGGCCGATAGAAATGAGGGAGGAGATGTAGGGGGTGCTGCACTGTGGAGAGCTTTGTGGGTGAGAACAAGTACTATGAACTGGATCCTATAATGAATGGGCAGCCAATGTAAGGACTGGCGAAGAGCAGACATGTCCGAGTACCGATTAGCCAGATAGATGACCCTGGCTGCTGCATTAAGTATGGACTGGAGAGGGGATAGTCGAGTAACGGGGAGGCCAGTTAGTAGAGCGTTGCAGTAATCCAGGCGGGAGTGGATCAATGCTACAGTAAGGGTTTTTGTTGTTTCCATGGAGAGAAAAGGGCGGATTTTAGAGATGTTCTTTAGGTGTAAGTGGCAAGAGCGAGCAAGAGATTGTATATGGGATGTGAAGGAGAGATTGGTGTCAAACATAACACCCAGACAGCGCGCCTGCTGCCGGGGTGTTATTGTGGTGCCACCCACGGAGAGGGAAATGTCAGATTTAGGGTGGTTAGTAGACGGCGGGAGCAGCAGAAGTTCAGTTTTGGAGAGGTTGAGTTTCAGTTAGAGAGCGGACATGATGTTGGAGACTGCGGGCAGACAGTTACTGGCGTTCATGTTGTACAGCAGGGGTAAGGTCATGGATTGACGTATATAGTTGTGTGTCATCAGAATAAAGATGATACAGAAAGCCAAATCTGCTGATGGTCTGTCCAATTGGGGTTGTCTAGAGAGAGAAGAGAAGGGGGCCAAGGACTGAGCCCTAAGGTACCCCGACAGTGAGAGGAAGAGGAACTGATGTGGAGCCAGAGAACAAAAAACACTTAAGCAGCGGTCAGAAAGATAGGAAGAGAACCAGGAGAGAGCAGTGTCCTTAATACCTAGTGACTGGAGCCTAGAGAGTAGGAGATGGTGGTCAACAGTGTCGAAAGCTGTAAATAGGTCGAGAAGAATGAGTAGAGAGTGGTCACCATTACGTTTTTCTGTCAGAAGGTCATTGGTCACTTTGATGAGTGCAGTTTCAGTCGAATGTAGGGGGTGGAAGCCGGACTGTGAAGGGTCTAGAAAGGAGTGAATGGAGAGGTAACGGGTAAGGCGGAAGTAAACTAGGCGCTCCAAAAGTTTAGAGATGAAGGGGATATTGGAGACTGGTGTGTAGTTGTTTGTGCAGGATGGGTCGAGAGCGGGTTTCTTTAGTAATGGAGTAACAATGGCGTGTTTGAAGGAGGATGGGAAAATGCCCGAGGAGAGGGAGAGATTAAAGATTGCAGTTAGGTGAGTTGTGAAGAATGGAGAGAGAGACTGGAGGAGATGTGAGGGAATGGGGTCAGTAGTGCATGTGGTCGGAAGAGAGGAGTCTGGAGACTTCTTCTTCTGTGATGGGATCAAATGTGGAAAGTGAGCCAAGGGAGATGCAAGAAGGGATGGGAATTACAGCACTTAGTGGTTAGGAGCAAATTTCCTGATGGACATTATCTATTTTTTCTGTAAAGTGGGAGGCCATGTCATCAGCACAATTGTCTGTGATAGGGGTTTGTGCTTTCGGCCTGAGGAGGGAGTGAAAGGTGTCAAAAAGTTTCTTGGGGTTGTTGGCTAGTGAGGAGATCAGGGTGGTGAAGTAGGTCTGTTTGGCGAGGTGAAGGGCAGCGTTATAGGTTCTTAACATAAATTTGAAGTGGATGAAGCCTTTTGGTGTGCGGGTTTTTCTCCATAGGCGTTCAGCACTCCTAAAGCATTGCTGGAGAAGTTGAGTTTGCGATGTGAGCCAGGGCTGTTTTACTCTATGCTTGGAGATTCTGAGGGTGAGGGGAGCTACTTGTTCAAGGGTGCTTCTAAGAGTGACGGTGTAGTGATGAACAGCCAGATCAGGATAGGAAAAAGAAGAGATTGGGGACAGTGATGAGTGTAGGGAGTCTGAAAGTGTCTGAGGGTTAATGGCATGTAGATTTCTGACTGTGTGGTATGTTGTGAGTTCATTTTCCTCTCCGTCACTGAGGCCTGGTGAACTCCCTATTCTAGTGAAGGAAGGTAGTGAGCCTGATTATCAGGCACCTGGGACTAATGAAGACGATTGGCTGAGTGGAGTCACTGACTGGATTTAAGGCAGCCTACGCCCTTTCTGCCCTGCGGGTGATTTCTCTGTGGACTCTTGGACACCAGTCTGATTCCTGCTCTCCTAAAGCTAAGTTTTCTGTTTTGCCTTTTTGCATCTAAGATTTGTTTTTGTTTTTCTTGCTTTTTGGATTCTGCCACTCCCTTCTGGAGTGTGCAGTGTTCCTAGAGCTCTGTCTTCTGAAAGTACCTGAGTGCTGATTTAGTTTTTGAAGCTTAGTTGCTTCAGGGCCATTTTTATATCAGCCTGTTGGCTTTTGCCTCTGATAGGGTTTTGGCAGATTGCAGACAGCAGCCTTCCTATCCGTTCCTATCTAGGTAGTTTTTGGGCCCCGTCTTTGCTCAGCCTGTCTTTCTGTCTGTGTAAGTGTTTTCATCTTGCTTCACCGTCATTATATGTGGGGGGCTGCCTATTGCTTTGGGGTCTGCTCTGGGGCAGTTAGATTTCCCCTTTCCTTCTTTAGGCCTATGTATCTCTCCGGCTGTGATTGAGGGGTCTAGGTCATCGTAGGAACCCCCCACGGCTACTGCTAGCTGTGTTGATAGGTTCAGGGGTCTGCAATCTGATAGTTGCCAACTTCTCTGGTTTTCAGGACTAGCTAGCATTTCTGTTTTTGCCTCCTACGGTGACTCAATCATAACAGAATCACCCGCCTAACCGCAGATCCTGGAGTACTCAATTGCAGGCAAGAATTGTGTTTAAAAAAAAAAAATAAAAAAATAAAATAGGTGTGTGTATATTCTTTCCTCTATATCTCTGAGGCCGTAGGGGGAATTTTTTTTTTTCTCTCAATGGAGATAAAGCAAGTGTCTGATCGTGTGGAGCAGCTCACTGCTGAAGTGCGAGGAATTTCTGCCTATCTTGCTCGTTCACATGCTGTTGAGCCAAAGATCCCCACACCTGATGTATTTTTTGGGGATCGATCTAAATTTTTGAGTTTCAAAAATAATTGTAAATTATTTTTTGCTTTGAAGCCTAACTTGTCAGGGAGCCCCGCGCAGCAGGTTAAAATTGTCATCTCTTTACTGCGCGGCGATCCCCAGGATTGGGCGTTTTCTTTGAATCCAGATGACCCTATTCTGACTAATGTGAACGCATTTTTTCAAGCCTTTGGGTTGCTGTACGACGAACCTAATGCTATTGATCAGGCTGAAAAGACCCTGTTAGCATTGAACCAGGGTCGAGAATCTGCAGAGTTGCACTGTCAAAAGTTCCGAAAGTGGGCGGTCCTTACTACCTGGAATGATAGTGCCTTGGCTGCTCTCTTTTGGAAGGGTTTGTCAGAAGCCGTAAAAGATACTATGGTGGGATTTCCTGTTCCCTCTGGTCTGGACGATTCTATGTCTTTAGCCATTCAGGTCAATGTGATAGAGTTTTGTCTAAGGCGCAACGTCAGGAATTCAGAAGGCATAATAAGCTGTGTTTTTTCTGTGGAGATGCCTCACATGTTATTTCTGTTTGTCCTAAACGTGAGAAACGCTTTGCACACACGTTTTCTGTTGGTGGGGTTCAGCCTAAGTTTCTTTTGGCGATTACTCTGATCTGTTCCCTGTCCACATTTTCCGCCAAGGCTTTTGTGGATTCGGGAGCAGCGCTAAACCTAATGGACTTGGATTTTGCTAAACGTTGTGGATTTCCGTTGACACCTCTGCAGACGCCTATCCCTTTGAGGGGGATTGATGCTACCCCTCTGGCTAAAAATAAACCTCAGTTTTGGACCCAGTTGGTCATGCGGGTCGCCCCAGACCACCAAGAAAATTGCAGATTTTTGGTGTTGCATGGTCTGCATGATGCCGTTGTTCTGGGGTTTCCCTGGTTGCAGATTCATAATCCAGTTTTGGATTGGAAGTCTGTGTCTGTGGTGAGTTGGGGTTGCCGGTGTACCTTTAGTGAGGCTCCGTTTTTTTCCACCTCTCCTCAGTCGCATGAGGTTCCCGACTATTTGGCGGACTACTATGATGTATTTAGTGAGAATGAGTCTGCGTCCTTGCCTGTTCATAGGAGTTATGACTGTGCAATTGAACTAAACCCGGGGTGTAAATTTCCTAAGGGTCGGCTCTTCAATTTATCTGTACCCGAGCACGAGGCTATGCGGTCCTATATTAAGGAGGCGTTGGAGAAGGGTCATATTAGACCATCCTCTTCACCCTTAGGTGCCGTTTTTTTTTTTTTTGTGGCCAAGAAGGATGGTTCTTTAAGGCCTTGTATTGATTATCGTGCCCTCAATAAAATTACTATTAAATATCAGTATCCGTTACCCCTGATTTCGGATCTATTCTCTAGAGTCAGAGGTGCTTGCTGGTTTACCAAGCTTGACCTCAGGGGGGCGTATAATCTTATCCGCATTAAGCAGGGGGATGAATGGAAGACGGCGTTTAATACTCCGGAGGGACATTTTGAGTACCTGGTGATGCCTTTTGGGCTCACTAATGCCCCTTCTGTCTTCCAGTGCTTCATGAACGATATTTTCCGAGACTTTGTCGATAAATTTTTGATTATCTATCTGGATGATATTTTGATCTTCTCCAAAGATTGGGATTCTCATGTGGAACATATTCGGACTGTGTTCCGGATCTTGAGAGAGAATTCTCTGTATGTCAAAGGATCAAAATGCCTTTTTGGAGTACAGAGAATTTCTTTTTTGGGATTTATTTTGTCTCCGTCAACTATTGAAATGGACCCGGCCAAGGTACAGGCCATTTATGATTGGGTTCAGCCCACTTCTTTGAAGGCCCTCCAGAAGTTTTTGGGTTTTGCTAATTTTTATCGGAAATTTATAGCAAAATTTTCTAGTATTGCCAAACCATTGACTGACCTGACCAGGAAGGGTGCGGATGTGTTGAATTGGTCTCCGGAGGCGGTTGCTTCCTTTCAGGAGCTGAAGCGTAGATTTACCTCCGCCCCGGTTCTGCGGCAACCTGATGTCTCACTCCCGTTCCAGGTAGAGGTGGATGCTTCTGAGATTGGTGCAAGAGCGGTGTTGTCCCAAAAGGATCCGGTAACATCTAAAATGAATCCCTGTGCTTTCTTTTCCCGTAAGTTCTCTTCATCTAAACGTAACTATGATGTGGGGAATCGGGAACTGTTGGCCATGAAATGGGCATTTGAGGAGTGGAGACATTGGTTGGAGAGAGCCAAACATCAAGTTGTGGTCCTCACTGACCACAAAAATTTGATTTACCTAGAGTCGGCTAAACGCTTGAACCCTAGACAGGCTAAGTGGGCCTTGTTTTTTACACGTTTTGATTTTGTGGTCTCTTTCCTTCCTGGAACTAAGAATGTCAAGGCTGATGCCCTCTCTAGGAGTTTCTTTGCTGATTCTCCTGTGGTGACCAAGCCTGCCACCATCTTAGGTGAAGGGGTAGTTCTTTCTGCCATCTCGCCCGATTTGAGACTTGCTCTGCAAGAGTTCCAGGAGGACAAACCTGAGCGTTGCCCCAGTGGAAAGATGTATGTTCCTGACCAGTGGAAGAAGAGAGTGATGTCTGAAGTTCATTGCTCTGCATTGGCTGGTCATCCAGGTATTTTTGGTACTAGAGATCTGGTGAGTCGCTCTTTTTGGTGGCCCACCTTGTCTCATGATGTCAGGAATTTTGTGCAGTCCTGTGGGACTTGCTCCCGGTCTAAATCTTGTTCTCGCTCTAGTGGGTTGTTGATGCCTTTGCCGGTCCCCAGGAAGCCATGGACCCATATTTCAATGGATTTCATTTCTGATATGCCGGTCTCTCAAAGAATGACTGTTATTTGGGTGATTTGTTATAGGTTCTCTAAGATGGTTCATCTTGTACCACTCCCTAAGTTGCCATCTTCCTCTGAGTTGGTGCCTCTGTTCTTGCAACAGGTGGTTCGCTTGCACGGGATTCCTGAGAACATTGTATCTGACAGAGGAGTTCAATTTGTGTCTAAATTTTGGAGGACGTTCTGTTCCAAGTTGGGAATTCAGTTGTCCTTCTCCTCTGCTTTTCACCCTCAGACCAATGGGCAGACAGAGAGAACAAACCAGACCTTGGAGTCGTATTTGAGATGTTTTATTTCCGCTGATCAGGATGATTGGGTTTCATTTTTGCCCTTGGCCGAATTTGCTTTAAATAATAGAGCTAGTTCTGCCACTTTGATGTCACCTTTTTTTTGTAACTTTGGTTTTCACCCTCGATTTTCTTCAGGGCAGGTGGAGCCTTCTGCCTGCCCAGGTGTTGACACTGTGGTGGAGAGAATGCACCAGATCTGGGACCAAGTGGTGGATAAGTTATCTCTCTCCCAGGAAAAGGCCCAGCGGTTTTCCAATCGACATAGGACCATTGGTCCCCAGTTTAAGATTGGTGATATGGTGTGGTTATCATCAAAAAATATTGCTATGAAGGTGGCTTCTCCTAAGTTTAAGCCTAGATTTATTGGACCTTACAAGATTTTGGAGATTATTAATCCGGTCTCTTTTCGTTTGGCTCTTCCTGTCACATTTAAGATCCATAATGTGTTCCATAAGTCCTTGTTGAAGAGGTTTGTTGAGCCAGTTGTGCCTGAGGTGGCACCTCCGGACCATGTATTGGTTGAAGGTAACTTGGAATATGAGGTAGAGAAAATTCTGGATTCCCGTCTGGCTAGACGGAGACTCCAGTATTTGGTTAAGTGGAAGGGTTATGGTCAGGAGGATAATTCCTGGGTCTCTGCCTCTGATATTCATGCCAAAAGATTGGTGCGTGCCTTTCATCGGGCTCACCCTGATCGCCCTGGTAGCGTTGTTGAGGGTTCCGTGACCCTTCCTCAAGGGGGGGTACTGTTGTGAGTTCATTTTCCCCTCCGTCACTGAGGCCTGGTGAACTCCCTATTCTAGTGAAGGAAGGTAGTGAGCCTGATTATCAGGCACCTGGGACTAATGAAGACGATTGGCTGAGTGGAGTCACTGACTGGATTTAAGGCAGCCTACGCCCTTTCTGCCCTGCGGGTGATTTCTCTGTGGACTCTTGGACACCAGTCTGATTCCTGCTCTCCTAAAGCTAAGTTTTCTGTTTTGCCTTTTTGCATCTAAGATTTGTTTTTGTTTTTCTTGCTTTTTGGATTCTGCCACTCCCTTCTGGAGTGTGCAGTGTTCCTAGAGCTCTGTCTTCTGAAAGTACCTGAGTGCTGATTTAGTTTTTGAAGCTTAGTTGCTTCAGGGCCATTTTTATATCAGCCTGTTGGCTTTTGTCTCTGATAGGGTTTTGGCAGATTGCAGACAGCAGCCTTCCTATCTGTTCCTATCTAGGTAGTTTTTGGGCCCCGTCTTTGCTCAGCCTGTCTTTCTGTCTGTGTAAGTGTTTTCATCTTGCTTCACCGTCATTATATGTGGGGGGCTGTCTATTGCTTTGGGGTCTGCTCTGGGGCAGTTAGATTTCCCCTTTCCTTCTTTAGGCCTATGTATCTCTCCGGCTGTGATCGAGGGGTCTAGGTCATCGTAGGAACCCCCCACGGCTACTGCTAGCTGTGTTGATAGGTTCAGGGGTCTGCAATCTGATAGTTGCCAACTTCTCTGGTTTTCAGGACTAGCTAGCATTTCTGTTTTTGCCTCCTACGGTGACTCAATCATAACAGTGGTAGGTAGGAGTGTGCTGGGGTGGGCAAGGATTTGTGAGCGTGAAGATGAGAATGTTGTCGTCAGAGAGTGGAAGCGGTGAGTTATTTAGGTGGGAGATTGAACAGAGCCGGACAAAGACCAGATCAAGGGTGTTACCCTCCTTGTGTGTCTCAGAGGTTGAAAGCTGCAAGAGGCCTAGAGAGGTGGTTAGCGATAGAAGCTGGGATGCAGATGTGGAAGTAGGGCTGTTAATGGGGATGTTGAAGTCTCCCAGGATAAGAGTTGGTAGTTCTGAGGACATGAAGTACGGCAGCCAGGATGAAAAGTGGTCAAGGAAGTGGGTGGGTGACCCTGGGGGCTGGTATATGACCGCTACTCTGAGGGAGAGGGGACGGAAGAGCTTGATGGTGTGGACCTCAAAAGAAGGGAATATGAGTGATGGAACTGGGGGAATGACCTGGAAAGTGCATTGTGGGAACAGGAGTATGCCGACACCACCACCATGACTGTTTGTGGGTCTCGGGGAATGAAAGAATTGTACGCCACCATAGGAAATGGCAGCAGGAGAGACAGTGTCAGAATCCTGAATCCAGGTTTCAGTGAGGGCCAATAGATTAAGAGAGTTGTTCAGAAAGTAGTTGTGCAGGAAAGGAAGCTTGTTACAAACAGACATGGATTCCAGAGGGCACAATTAAAAGATGGAGATGAGGAAGTGCAAGTAATATTAATAAGATTATTATGGTTTCAATATGAGGTAGGGTAGGGGTTAAGGTTGGGGGATGGTGGACCAGTGTTGGGGGAGATGTCCCCTGAAATCAGTAGGAGTTGGAAGATAAAGAGCAAATAGTTGTTGGAATTGTACATAGTTTTTTTTCTGCGATGTGTTTGGCCAGATGGGCTGAGGTTTCTCAGGAAGGTGAGGAGTGCATGGGAGCTGTACATAGGAGAGGGAAGTATAGAGGGGTTGATGTGTATGAGTCGTGATGGAGGGGGGATGGGGTGGTGAATGTGGATGGCAAGAGAGCACAGGAGGATAGAAATAAAGCACATGGATAAAGGGGAGAGCAAAGTGTAGGTTACCTGACTCCTGCCCTGATTAACTGCCATGGAGAACTGCCATTTTCTTGATGCTTACCTTCTGTGATGCTTTACTTATGGGATGCTTGTGTGCTGCACCCTACACTGCGTCTGCACCCCACACTGTGTGCTTCCCCTTAGGAACTACTACATATATAGGCCACACTACAGGGTCAGGAGAGAGGGATTGTGGGAGCTGGTTTGGGATAATTTGGCAGCTGGGGCCAGCATACCAGGGGGTGGTTAGATGATCAAAGGCACTAGACCAGGCTGCATCTATATGCTATAGCACCTTCCACCTGATAAGGCATATCCCTCATTATGTTTGGTATACAAGACACCAGTTTTAATGATTTGTCATCTAAAACTTTTTATTACATTTTTTTAATCCAATTTTTACATTTTATACATGATGGTGTCATGTTACAATCAGTAACTGGATATTAATGCTCGCTCACACGACCATATAACAATGCCGAGTGCTATGTGATACTTTATCAGATAGCACTCATCTCAATGTTATATTATGGGGTAGTGCAGATCTGCATTTTTCTCGCATGCAGTGGCGGATCTTAATAGGGGCGGATGGGGCGGTCGCCCCGGGCCCAAGGTTTTTTGGGGGCCCAGGGGCAGGGGCGGGCTGGGCCGGGTGTCAGAGAGACAAATGCCCCCGGGCCGCTCCCCCAGCACCTGTACAGTGCCGGCCGTGCCCTGTGCTGTGACGCCGCCGGCAGCAGACAGCCGCCCGCGTCACATTCTATGAGGCCGGGGCCGGGAGCTGTGCACGGCCGTCACCTTGACGGCTGCTCAGCTCCGGCTCCCTCCGGCTGTACTTCCGGGTCAGATGTCGGGCGTGCGCGATGACGTCATCGTGCACGCGCCGACATGTCCCGGAGGATGCTGAAAGCAGAGGCGCTGCTGGGGAGCGAGCCGGCTGTGAGGTAAGTATGGGGAACTTTATTTATTTTTTTTTAATTTATAAAATGAATTAAATGGGGGAGGGGGTGAGTGGGGGCTGTACACAATGAAGGGGGGGATGACTGGGGGCTGTATATGATGAAGGGGGGTGAGTGGGGCTACACAGGATGAAGGGGGTTGAGTGGGGTTGTACAGGATGAAGGGGGGTGACTGGGGTTGTACAGGATGAAGGGGGTGTGAGTGGGGGCTGTACACAATGAAGGGGGGGTGACTGGGGGCTGTATATGATGAAGGGGGGTGAGTGGGGCTACACAGGATGAAGGGGGTTGAGTGGGGTTGTACTGGATGAAGGGGGGTGACTGGGGTTGTACAGGATGAAGGGGGTGACTGGGGTTGTACAGGATGAAGGGGGGTGACTGGGGTTGTACAGGATGAAGGGGGGATGAGTGGGGGCTTCACAGGATGAAGGGGGAATGAGTGGGGGCTTCACATGATGAAGGGGGGTGAGTGGGGCTACACAGGATGAAGGGGGTTGAGTGGGGTTGTACAGGATGAAGGGGGGTGACTGGGGTTGTACAGGATGAAGGGGGGTGACTGGGGTTGTACAGGATGAAGGGGGGTGACTGGGGTTGTACAGGATGAAGGGGGGTGACTGGGGTTGTACAGGATGAAGGGGGGATGAGTGGGGGCTTCACAGGATGAAGGGGGGATGAGTGGGGGCTTCACATGATGAAGGGCGGTGAGTGGGGCTTCACATGATGAAGGGGGGTGAGTGGGACTGCATATGATGAAGGGGGGGTGAGTGGGGCTGAACATGATGAAGTGGGGGATAAGGGGGACTGCACATGATGAATTAAGGGGTAAGTGGGACTGCACATGATGAATTAAGGGGTAAGTGGGACTGCACATGATGAATTGGGGGTAAGGGGGACTGCACATGATGAATTGGGGGTAAGGGGCACTGCACATGAAGTGGGGGTAAGGGGGACTGCACATGATGTGGGGGTAAAATTAACTGCACATGATGATGGGGGAGGGGCTGCACTTGAAGTTGGGGGGAAGGGGACTGCACATGATGAAATGGAAGGGGGGATAAGGGGCTGCAAATGATGAAGCGGCACTGCAGATGAAGTGAGTGGGTGATAGGGGACTGCAATGGATGAAGTAAGGGGACTTCAAATTAAAGTGGGGACATTAAAGTGGATCCCCTATGGCCAGGATCACGTTGGGCGATTTTGTGCGTATTGGCCGTTGGCCTACAGCTTATGTGCAACGTCTTTTTAGGCCATGTCCACACGTGGTGGAATGGTGGCGGGTTTTCCGTATGGACCCGCAGCAAACCAAGTGCTGCGGTCCGTACGGCTGTCAATTTCCTCTTGGGGACCGCAGCGCTCAGGTGGGAAGGGGGATACAGGGGCCCAGGTTTTATGAACAGCCCCGGGCCCATAGTCCACTTAATCCTCCACTGCTCGCATGAGAATTTGTCATGAGAAAACAATTACATCTGATGCATCCGATAATGGGATCACACACTCATTTAAGTCTATGGTTGGGTATGAAACTTGTCATCCAAGTGCATTCTGATATACCACACACAGAGACAATGGAGAAGATGGAGAAATTAAGTTCTCCATCTTCTCATCTGTGCTGTGATTCTCTCATAAGAGAGAATCAGATCACAATAAGATGACACTTGGATCAAACTCTGAGCCAAGTGTCATTAGCATAATCGGCCCCATTCTCTTGCATGAGAGAATATGCAACAGTGGGACACCGGCCTTCGATTCATTTGGGTACATTTATCCTTTACATCCCAAAATTCTGTGAAAAACTATAGTCAGTGGCTTCTCGAAAACATTGGCATTTAATACTGCTTGTCCATTTTTAATATGATGTTCAAAATATATTTTTTTTCGATGCAAATCTGGACATATTGAAAAAATACGTGAACTTGGTCTTGGCAACATGTACAGTATAACTCTATCTGGTCTCCCCACCTTCCTTCCTAAAAGTGAATCCTTGATGTATAACAAAACCAATGGACGATGTATAACAAAACCAATGGACAATGTATATGCTTAGGTATTCAGACTATGGATCATTTTTTATTTGTATTCTTTCACAAAATTGGGCATTTTCCACATTTTTCTCCTAGACAAGAGGTAGTCATCTTGGGAAAGGCTGCATTTTTGAAGGTTTTGAAGGACTGCAATTACGTGGTAGGATTTACTTAATGCCGTTGGTGTAAACTTTGTAATGTAATACGGGCACCAATCTTTGTAAATGGAAAGGGATTTATATGGTGAAATTATTTTTCTCATGGTCTCTGCAGTGAGAACAGATACATTCACGTCTTAGCACTGTGTTGAGCTGTTGACAAAGATGTTTTAGCATAGCATGACGTACATAGGGTTGGGGAAGCATTAGGCACTTTTAGTCTTGAAAAAATGACTATTATACTTATCAACTTATTGGGTATTTCAGTAATTAGGGATCAACCTGCTAGATGATTTCTATGGTATGTGCCATAGCTATAGCTCTGCTATTAGTTGCTCTAGTGAATTATAGATTTCTTTTACAGATGGGACATTGCACTTTTAACAAACTCATAAAAATACTATTTTATCAATAGTTTTTACTAGAACATAAAAATATCCAAACTCCAACAATATACAATAGATATTTTCTATATAGTAAATATAGGACTATCCACAACTTACACAGCTCTAGGCGCTCCCTCAAAACACTTCTGTTTAGAGCAGCTTATCATGTTCCCTAATCAAAGTCCTGTCTATCTGAGATTAAAAGCCCCGTTACACATAACGATGTCCCAGCGATCCCACCAACGATCCGACATGGATGGGATCGCTGGGACATCGTTAGGCTGATTGCTGGTGAGCTGTCACATAGACAGCCCCTCCAGCAATCAGGACCAGCAAGCAAGCTGGTATCTAATGTAAACAGCGGGTTTTAAGAGCCGCGCGGCTCTTGGATACCCGCTATTTACCCTGGAAACCAGTGTGCACGCTGGTATCTGAAGTACACAGCGGGTTTCTAAGAGCCGTGCGGCTCTTAGCTACCTGCTGTTTACCTTAGATACCAGCATGCACAGGGTAAACAGCGGGTATCCAAGAGCCGCGCGGCTCTTAGAAACCCGCTGTTTACCTTAGATACCAGCGTGCAACATTGCTGATCGTTGCTCTCCCGCTGTCACACGCAGTGATGCGCGCTGGCCAGCGGGAGACCAACAATCAAAAAATGGCCCAGGATGATCCTGCATGATCAGTGATACCCGACGTGGGGGCCAGTCGCTGATGTGTGTCACACACAGCGATGTCGCTGGCGAGATCGCTGATGCGTCACAAAATCAGCGATCTCGCTAGCGATCTCGCTGTGTGTGACAGGGCCTTTACCCTCCATCAAACTCCACCGCACCCAACAACACCACAAAAACTGTCTAGTGACCAGCTTATGCAGCCTTTACCCGTACCCATACCCTCAAGATGGCTGGGCCTTCATTGTAAATAAGCCTCTGTGTTCTGCCTTCTTCCACGTATGACGCTATGTGGATTCCAGCGTACAGCTTAACCTTTCATCCACTCCCAGAAACAAGACTGTATGGGTGCTTAAGTCTATATTTATTGGGATGATATGGACAACAATGGGAGATGATAACAGATGGTATGGTAGAACACAGTAGTAGATGAGATCAGGGCTTGTTGTACAAAGTTGTAGATGATATCAAAGATTGTTGAACACAGTTATGGATGATTCAGGTAAAAACTATAAGAAACAGATAATGCAGCATGTCAGTACTGGTAGACATTATCACAGCAATACAGGGTCCTATCACAACAGCAGCAATGATACAGGATGCTGTTATATCGGTAGGATGCATTATATAGAAGCTGAGCAATACAACATACAGAGCAGTAAAAGAGAAATAAATATCTAACACAACTCATGGCTGCCAGCTTTGCATTCACTGACCAGAGGATGCATATCCAGAGGATACATATAACTAACATGCAGTGAAATAGCATTACAGAAGCTGGACATGCATTGCAAACATCGTGAGGGGCTGCATTATGGCTGCTAACACAGATGCATAGCACATACAGTAATTGCATTAACCTTACCGGAATCCGCTTGTTATAAGCAGTGGTTTTGCAGGGAGCTGAGCAGATGTGAGCTACTCAGAAGACTGGCTGAAATGGTTACATGTTGTTGACCAGGGAAGGAAGAAGGGGCGGTTATGAACAGTTAACCATTTAAGGAAACAGAAGATTCCAAACACATGAATAAGAAAGAGAAGGGCAACTATGACACCTAATGGCCATAGCTGGAACAGCACTTAAAAAATATCTTGCTGCACAGAATGGGCAGAACACCCTGTATTTTGTCTCCCCCACATCATTGTAGATTGTAAGTTGTTACAAGCAGGGTCGTTATTATTTTGCTTTAATTATTGTATTACTTTGAATGTTGTTACTTATGACTTGTGTATGAACTGCTGAATTGTATAGCGCTGCAGAATATGTTGGTGCTCTATACTGTAAATAAAGATTATTATTATTATTATTATTATTGTTAAATATTGTTTATATCTTAGGACAATGTATGGTCAAGGTTAGTCTTTTTGAATTTTTGTGTTATTATTATTACTATTAGTGCTATTATTAAAACTTCAAGCTTACCTCCTTAACAATTGTATACTTTCAGCATAATACTTATCTTTAAAAGACTTGTAGATGCAGAGCCATTGTGGCAAAAAAACTTAAGGCCATGGGATTAATGCTATTTACTGCCATAGGAATTCTTCTTCTATACATACTTGGTTTACCCGATCATTAGATTCATAACAAAATTTTCCCCAAAAAATATACATAGAAACTCCACTTGGCAGAACATAAAGAGATCCCTCAAAGGGGGGGGGGGTGGAGACAGCATTGTATCTTAATTACCCAGAAGACTGTTTTTAGCAAACCAAGTAAAATAGACTGTTATCTGTATGTTGACTTTTTAATTTATGTGTTGGTCAAGAAAACTTGTGTAAGCTTGTAATATTGTCTTTTGATATAACATATTGTGCCTTTACTATTATTACTATTATTTTATTTATATAGCACCATTGATTCCATGGTGCTGTACATGAGAAGGCGTTAAATATAAATTACAGATGTCACTTACAGTAAACAAACTAACAATAACAGACTGATACAGAGAGGTGAGGTCCCTGCCATTGCGGGATTACATTCTACAGGATTGTGGGGAAGGAGACAGTAGATTGGGGGGTGGCAGCAGTTCTGGTGAGGTGGCAGCTCCAGTAGTGGTGAGGAGGCAGCTTGATTACTAGTGATTTTTACTGATATGCTAATTATGTATTATGTAGGCCAGATAGTTTGGTGACTTCACAAACAGAGGAGGAAAAACTATGCAAATAGATTAAATAATGAAGTAATGCTACATGATCTCATCTCCATTCTTAAGGCCCTTTATGTCAATACTGAATGAAGGACTTTAAGTATAAAAAGAGGTTACATGCTTCTATAGAGAGAGACACAGAGAGAGAGAGAGTCAGCCAGAGGACCCTACAGGACTGCTGCCAATACATCATGGCTCCATCACGAGGGACACAGATCTATCATACTAGAGGAAACAACCTAGGGGACCTCGGCCCCAGTTGGAAGAATATGGATCTGCTCCATTGACCATCACTGAACCATGGATACATTTGGAGAAAGCCAGGATTGGGATCCGCTGGTCGCCTGCTTCATGGAGATGTTTGGAAAAGCCAGGCTGTGTCTCTCGGGTTAACTGGCCTTGTATGGACTGAATGAACTGTCATCTTCCTATGCTTGTCGCTACCTCCTCTCTGTGTGAGTCCCACAATTGAGGTAGCGACCCTGGAAGATGAAGCCAGGTTGAGACCCTCTGGTCAACAGGTCATGTACCTGAATGGACTGTCATCTTTCTATGCTTGCCCATAACCTTCTCACTGTGAGCATGCCATAGGTGGGGTAGTCCACCCCGGGAGCTCTGAAGTGAAAGCTGGCATTATCCGGCGAGTCAGCGGAAGGGTGAGTCTCTGTAATGTGCACCATCTTAGGGTATTTTGCTGGAACTGTTATACATGTTATCTGCCTGTTTTGTGGTTCAATAAAGCATTGCTACACTGTTTTACCCTCACCCTGTTTTGTCTGAGTAGCGTTATGCCAACATTAAAGGTTGAGTGGGCGTTCGGTGGGAAGATCCCTGGTCCATGAGGTTTTGGCTAGCGGACCGGGGCGCTCGCCGCCCTCTGTGTCTTCACAGGGGGAGTAAGCATGATGTCCAAAGCAGTTATTAAAGGGAATATGTCAGCAGGCTTTTGCTATGTAATCTGACAGCAGCATGATGTATACAAAGAGACCCTGATTCCAGCAATGTATCACTTAGTTTACTGCGTGCGGCAGTTGTGACAGACCAGTTTTCTCTGCTGCAAATCTAGCAGTGCACAGAATGTTGAGTTGAATATGACCCCAACCACACCAATTTTTCCCTGTTCATTATATATTGACAGAGAGCTGCTAACCAGCATTGGGGGCATGGTTGGACCAGAAAGCATGAGGCAGCTGTCAGATAGAGATCATTTCTTGCTGATAAATCACTGATTGTGTTGAAACAGAAACATAGCCTAGTAAGTGACACATTTAGATTTTGCTTTAAATCACTGTTCCAGTTAGGCAAATTAGCAGAATGAAAGAAATCTTGCAAGTACCACCTAGGAGAGGTGACTATCATATATGCCAATGTCCTAACGGGCCTTGCAACATGACCAGAGATGAATGCCAATCCAGAAACTCATCCACCGTGTTTGCCTCCATCAATGTAGAGTAGAGTCTTTGTGGCTGAATGAAGCGGCCTTGGGGTGACACATAAGAAGTACTGTGAAAACCAGTACGTCATCCATGACGCTATTTTTAGAGTCAATTCTTGGGCATCCATTGCAGTACTACCTCTGGAAGCAACAACAAAAGATGCAACTCAGTGGCTGGGTAATTACCCCTGCAGCCATGCAGCGCTGCTGTCCTGGGTTCAAATCCCACCAAGGTCAACATCCTCAAGGGGTTTGTATGTTCTCCCCATGTTTGTGTACGTTTCCTACCATACTACAAAGACATAATGATAGGGAATTTAGATTGTGGGCTCCCATGGGGACAGCGATGATAATGTCTGTAAAGCACTGCAGAATTAATGGTGCTATATAAGTGAGTAAAATAAATGAAAAGGGCAGGACTTGGGTTCATTATTTGCTCCTGAAGGGCAGATAGACATTTTTGTGCCTTCCCATATAAAATGAGCCGGTACCCTACATGGTAGTAGATATAATGTGAGGTAACGCAAGTAGATTATAGGTCTGTTAGTGCCAGTGATAGTGTATTTTACTTCTATACTAAACCAGTGAGGACATTAGATCAAGGCTTGTGCTTCTCTTCCGTTCCAGAACTCTTGAATTACAGAACAAGCCAGTTTTACTTCTCTCGTCATAAGCGGCTTATGATGAAACATTCCTTATAGATACAGAGATATTGATGGCACCTATACTTTCTTTCATACAGCAGAATGTCAACATTTTTGCACCATATGTAAGTACACATCAGTGCATAGAAGGATTCTGTAATTATCATATTTAGAATACCATGATGGTATTTATATTATCGGCTGTCTCATCACAGACAAGCCCTTTTATACTGTAGTCAAACACTAATAGCTGTCTTTGCCAGGGGTAGCTACAGAAAACTGAACATGGCAGTCATTATACTCTATAGAAGGCTTTTGCCAAACTAAGCTAGCTTCAAAAAGGGAGACACAGAGCGCATACTTGACATCCATGTGACGTATTAGGGCATAATAAAACAGGATGGGGTGATGTAGGCGACATTCTGGAACTAAATATAATATAGGATAGTTGGGGGAGCCATGTTACAGATTTTGTATCAAGGTCCAAAAGCTACAAGTTATGCCAATGATTTTCCCCATTTGCAAATACCAATCAGCTGTCTAAGTAACAATCCTATACTGTTCTACTACACTGGTAACATACATCGATAATTATAATATACTGCACCAATCATTTCTGAAATACAGTGACCCGTAGTGTGTCATATTCTTCAACACTTGTTGAACAATATAGCAAACTCTGCATTTGGAAATAGCTGCCGCAATACTGGCAAATCTCAACCATGTGATTTCCTGTACGAGAATAGTGAAGGGTTATTTTTGTATTTTATTATTATTATTATTATTATGCATTTATATAGCGCCATTTATTCCATGGCGCTTTACATGTGAAAAAGGGAAATATAGACAAGTATAATAAACATGTGTAAGACAAGGGACACACAAGTACATAAGGAGAGGGGACCCTGCCTGCGAGGGCTCACAGTCTACAGGGATGGGTGAGGATACAGTAGGAGAGGGTAGAGCAGGTCAGGCGGTGGTTCAGTAGACCGAGGATCATTGCAGGCTGTAGGCTTGTCGGAACAGATGGGTCTTCAGATTCTTCTTGAAGGATTCCATTGATGGTGAGAGTCTGTGTTGCGGCAGAGAGTTCCAGAGTATGGGGGAAGCACGGGAGAAGTTTTGTATGCGGTTGTGGGAAGAAGAGATAAGGGGAGAGTAGAGAAGGAGATCTTGAGATGATCGAAGGTTGCGTGCCGGTAGGTACCTGGAGACCATGTCACAGATGTATGGAGGAGACAGGTTGTGGACGGCTTTGTATGTCATGGTTAGGGTTTTGAATTGGAGCCTCGGGGCAATAGAAAGCCAGTGAAGGGCCTGGCATAGGGGGGAGGCTGGGGAATAGTGGGAATACAGGTGGATTAGTCAGGCAGCAGAGTGTAGGATGGACTGGAGTGGTGTCAGAGTGCTAGAGGGGAGGCCAGAGAGTAGAAGGTTGCAGTAGTCGAGACTGGAGATGATAAGAGCATGCACTAGTGTTTTTGTGGTTTCATGGTTGAGGAATGAGCGGATCCGGGAAATATTTTTGAGTTTAAGGCGGCAGGAGGAGGCAAGGGCTTGGATATGTGGTTTTAAAGAGAGGGCAGAGTCGAGGATCACCCTAAGGCACCGAGCGTGTGGGACTGGAGAAAGTGATAGGTCTGGTGGAGGGGTAGAGTGAGATGGGGGAAAGATGATGAATTCTGTTTTGTCCATGTTCAGCTGGAGAAAGCGAGCAGAGAAGGCTGAGATAGCAGACAGACATTGTGGGATTTTGGTCAGTAAGGAGGTGAGATTGGGTCCAGATAGGTAGATCTGCGTGTCATCGGCGTAGAGGTGATACTGCAAACAGTGGGATTTTATGAGCTGTCCCAAGCCGAAGGTGTAGATGGAGAATAGTAGGGGTCCTAGGACTGAACCTTGAGGAATACCGACAGACAGGGGGCGAGGTGAGGAGGTGGTGTGTGAGAGGGAAACACTAAATGTTCGGTCTGTTAGGTATGATAAGATCCAGGCTAGGGCCAAGTCTGTGATGCCAAGAGATGAGAGAATCTGTAGCAGGAGGGAATGGTCCATGGTGTCGAAGGCAGACGACAGGTCCAGGAGAAGGAGGACAGAGTAGTGTTGCTTGCTCTTGGCGGTTAGTAAGTCGTTAGTGACTTTAGTTAGGGCAGTTTCAGTTGAGTGATGCGGTCGGAAGCCAGATTGTAACCGGTCAAAGAGGGAACAGGAGGAGAGGTGGGAGGACAGTTCAAGATATACATGCTGTTCCAGTAGTTTTGAGGCGTAAGGGAGAAGAGATATCGGGCGATAGTTAGACACAGAGGATGGGTCAAGGGAGGGCTTTTTGAGGATGGGTGTGATTGAGGCATGTTTGAACGATGAGGGAAATACACCATTTGAAGTGAAAGGTTGAAGAAGTGTGTTAGAGTTGGGATGAAGACTGTGGCCAAGTTAGGGATGAGGTGGGACAGGAGCGGGTCAAGGGCACAAGTGGTGAGGTGTGATCTTGACAGAAGGGTGGAGAGCTGATCTTCTGTCATGGTGGAGAAGCTGGCTTTTGTAGGACAGGGCTGAGAGGCTATGAGGGGCATTGGGGGCTGCGGGCCAAAGATTTGTCTGATCGTATCGATATTTCAGCTACAATTAAAAGAATACCCTGAAATAATAAATATTATGCAGAGATACAGTGGCTAACATTGGCTTTAGCAAAGGTAAAGATAAAGGCTTGCCAGTAGTACCAAGATTACCATGTCTGAAGCCCCACAGGGCCTCTTGTCACATAAGGGACAGCAGTATAATCAGAGGCTGAATTATGAGGTGCTAACACTATGATACAATCACGCTAGCTGAAGCTGGGCTACAGTCTGGATGAACAAATGGATGGATCAATCATTCCACCCAACTTTTGAAGAACAGGAAGAGGAACAAATCATGGGTCACGCATAGTGCATTGTGGCAAATTTTGATCACACCCTAGCCACACCCAAGCTACAACCATTTACCATTTCTTTTTACCCTGACAGGAGGAGAAGTCAAAAGTGAGGTGGGAGTAAGTGACATTCACCAGAGGCCGAGACTGCAGGGCGTAGATCCAAATCTGAGACTGTCCCGCTGCATCGAGAACAGTTGGGACTACAGATGAAATGGTTGATTCACAGGAATCTAGTCCAGCATCCAGGCCAGTGGTATCTGGCATCTGGGTGTGAGGCCGTGAATCTCTTACCTTCTGGCGTTTCAGGTGTGCCTTTTGATAGGCCAGGGCTAACACGACGTCATCTGTGCATCATATTCATCTCTAGTTGGGACCTATGGATTTATTTTTTGTTCATTCATTCATTCACAGTCAGTTTCACCAGAACTTTCTCATCTTTATTTAAGCTTCACTGTATGACATCTGGCTTTTTGGTGTCTGTAAGGCTGGTTTCACACTAGAGTTTTATCGTGCAGCGCATTGTGCGCTATTGGTCGCACGCGCAATGGTCCCCTATCTTTAAAATGGCGGGTGCAGTGTCTAGCGATTGCTCGCATGCTTCAGCGCTTTCGTGCTCTGCGCATTTTCCAGGTGTGCGACCAGACGCGCCGGATGCTACATGTTGCATTTTTATTCCGACCAACATCATTAAAAAATCGCATGCGCGCATGTGCGCACGCAATGCACAAAAAAATAGCATTATAGTCTATGGGGTCGCTGACGTGCGCTGTGAGGTGCGCTCGTCAGCGCTTTGTGAGCGCACGCGATTTAAGAGTATACAATGTCTAGACACTTTTTTAATCCACCCCCTAAACAAGCAATATTGTTTTGGAGGAGTGTACATAACAGAAGGTGTCTGTAGTGCCAGACCACTTACTCTACAGACAGTCTGCAAGAGATAAGAAGCCCTGGAAGAGAAAATACACCCACCCAGCAAGAGACAAGACACAACTTTGGATAACAGCTTCAGCAGCTAAAATGTGAGTATTCTAAAATCTATATATGTGTGCCTGTCCTTTAAAATTTATTATGTACTAATGTTTTCTTTTTTGTTCCAGCATGTCTTCTGGATCCGAATATTCGCCATCCCAAGAAGAACTGGCCCAATCAGAGCGTGAGGTGAGGATCTTGCTGCCTTTGGGTAAGTATAGCTACCTCTACAAATGGGTAATAATTTGTGTTCTTTTACAGACCTCAGCATCGCACCCGGCAAGTGAGGCGGAACAGCAGGAGCAGCCTAGCCAAGTCCCGGCGAGGAGACGCAATGTAAGTATCCAGCCTTTGAATGCCCATTTTTTTTTTACATTTTTTTTCTCTTCCTTTTTTTCTGTCCTGTTTTTAATCTTCTATATCTTTCTTCTTTTCTAGTTTCTTTCTTTTCTATTTCATTCGCCACAATTTCCAAGATTATAATTTTTTTTCTAGGTTCCACATCGGGATGAAGACATCTATCTCGACAACAAGCACCTGATCCACCTTGTCCAGGACCGTGTCCCATTGTGGGACAGCCGTGACCAGCAGTACAAGGACACTGTGGTGACCCGGCAGCTCTGGAATGAGGTGGCCGCAGCATTGATGGATGCCTGGGACAGCGCCTCTGCAGCTTCCAAAAAGGCGTTTAGTATTTCCCTGCTGTGTGATGCCGCATTGAGTCTTGTTCCTGAGGATACTGTTGTGTTTCCTGTTAGATATATTCTATCAGGGAACATAACAGTGTCCTCAGGATCAACAGTGACTGCTTTGTGTTTTTTACTGCTGTATTGATCATGGCAAGAATCTTGTTCATGAGGATACTGTTGTGTTTCTTGATAGATATATTGAATGTTTGCCAAGTTCACTCAGGTGTGTGTGATGATACAGATGTTGCCATCAGTGCATTGTACAATGTTTTTTCAACAGTGAACAAAGTCCGCACAGGTTGGCACTCCATGAAGGACCGCTTCAACACTGATGTTCGTGCTGAGGGACAGGTTCGCAGTGGTTCAGCGGCAAGGACCAGAACAAAGTACAGCTATCATCGCGAGTTGGCATTCCTAAGACCGGTCCTTGCCACCAGAGCATAAGTATTATATATTTTTTTTAATAACTTGTGCTTTTCTATTCCACAGCTGATGCTTCTTGTAAATGCATGATAGTAATGTTTTTCTTTTCTTTCCACAGCACCTGAAGCAGCACCCTGCAACCTGTCCCTGGAGTGGTCCTTCATCGATCGACCTCGGACCTGTCCCAGCCATCTGACAGCCAGGAAGCAACTTGCAGGTCAGTAACATGGACAGCTGGTGACCAGGAAGCTGGTCAATCAGGTCTTCCCCTGTCCCAGGTCTCTGCCACTTGTTATGCGGGCACTACCCGCCAGCGGCAGAGGGCCTCGGACAGGCCTGTCTTGCCCGAGTTCATGCACTTGAGCGAGGCCTTTCATGTCAGCCTCAAGTCACTGTCAGAGTGGAAAGCAGTTTTTCACTCATGGAATGCGGTTTTACCCACATGGAACACCGCTTCCACTCTGTCGATCAGCGCCTTGACTGGCTGAAGGCCGACCTCAACAGACCAGTGCACTATTTCTTTAGTAAAATTGAGCGGGTCATGGCGGAACACCGTAGCCCTGAGCAACAGCTGAAAGTGTGACAGGCCTGCAACACTGCTTACTTACAGGCTATGCAGCAGAATCAGTATGTGCAGCAGTTAGTGGTGTCATTCCCATCTGTGCCACCACTGACTCGCTTCACCACAGTAATGACTTCTGCTGCATACCACTGCACGGCCACCTGCATTCCTAGCCAAGCCGGACACCACTACACCACACCAATGCCGAGTGCTGCTGGACACTCCATCCCCGCCACCACCATGGCAAGCGCTGCTCCTGTTTGGAGCACCACTACTGCCACCATTCCACCATCTTGGCGCACCGCCACCGCACAACCTTCTTGGGCCACCGCCACCTATTCTCCTGTTCGGAGCACCGACACAACATCTCCATCTAGGAGCACTTTCACCACTCCTCATAATTCAAGGAGCACCGC
Organism: Dendrobates tinctorius; assembly: GCF_039654945.1. Taxonomy (NCBI): domain Eukaryota; kingdom Metazoa; phylum Chordata; class Amphibia; order Anura; family Dendrobatidae; genus Dendrobates; species Dendrobates tinctorius. The sequence goes on along the minus strand of NW_027361737.1, from coordinate 18,576,695 downwards.
CACCACTCCTCATCGTAGGAGCACCACCACCACTTCTCCTCCTAGGAGCACCGCCACCACTCCTCATCATAGGAGCACCACCACCACTTCACCTCCTAGGAGCACCGCCACCACTCCTCATCATAGGAGCACCGCCACCACTTCACCTCCTAGGAGCACCACCACCACTTCACCTCCTAGGAGCACCGCCACCACTTCACCTCCTAGGAGCACCGCCACCACTACTCATCATAGGAGCACAGCCACCACTTCTCCTACTAGGAGCACCGCCACCACTTCTCCCACAAGAAGCACTGACACCACTTCTCCTTCTAGGAGCACCGACACCACATATTCTCCTTTAAGGAGCACCACCACTGCCACCACCGAGCAGCCGAGGGGTGACCCACATTCCCTCTTTTTCTCATCACAGACACGGTCCACCAGCTCCAGGCGGTCGAGCAATGTAAGGCGGTCAAACAGTGGTAGTCGGTCCAGGCAGGAGACTCCTTACCCAAAGAAGCACAAGAAACAAAAGACTTTGTTTGCACTCCCTCCTCTCCTTCTAATGCTTCTCAACCTGCCTCCATTTCCATCCATGAGCTCCCTTTTACTGCTACTTTAGTCGCCCCTTCACCTAGAACCCCTTCCTCAACTTCCAGCCGTTCCTTGTCTCTCCACACCTCCAAAGTATCCCACTCTTCCCTCAATTGTCCTTCATAATAATTTTTTTTTTTTTTTAAGTAAATGTGCAATTGTTCTTTCACAAAGTACGGTTTGATTAATGTGTCTTTTGCCGCCTACACACACTGCACCGTACACTTTGCCATCACATAGCTCCATTACTGACACATGTTTCTTGTGTCAGTCTTGGAGATATGTCCAAAAACACAAATCTATATGACTTGTATTTTCCCCACCAGTCTCTTCAGTCAGCTAATATTACATAGACTGAATAGAGGATGGTGATGAGTGTAAGGCTTATCTATTGTTACCTTGCCAGGTATCATAAAAAGTTAATTGACTATGGTGTGTTTTTACCATAATCATTTAACTTTTTGTGATACAAGGCAAGGTGATTCTAGATACACCTTGTAATTAACCACATCCTCTATTCAGTGTGTGTTGTTAAACTGAGGAGATGATGGGGAAAATACACACCATATGTACAATACCCTGCCCTTGTATCATAACTATCACGCCTGGGCAGGTGAATACACATGAGTTTTAACCTGCAGCGTTGCTTCTGTCTGCATATATTTCTATCAGACTGTAGTGATGCTGCAGTTTACCTCTTTGGCCGGGGTCACACTAGCGATTAAAACGGTCGAATGCAATGCGATAAAAAATCGCATTGCATTCGAACCCATGTTATTCTATGGGGCAGCTCACATCATGCCATTTTTTTATCGCATCCGATCCTCGGACCGAGACAATCGCAGCATGCTGCGATTGTCACCGATTTTCGGATCGGATTCCCCAATGCAAGTCTATGGATGCGATAAAAAAACGCATGGAAAACGCACCAAACGTGTGACTTGCGATTAAATCGCACAACTTCTCCAGGTCTACAGGATAGGGCATCAGGCATTGGCATTGGATGTCAATTTGATGCTTAGATGTGATTAAAATTGGTTCCTTGCCGGAAAATGGGATGTCAGACGGATATCTGGCCAAGAATTCTTTGTGCGATTTCGTACAGTTAAAATGGGACCAATTTTTTATTCACTATGTGTGACTCCAGCCTTATGTGTATTCTCCTGCCCATGTGTGATAACCTTCTGAAGTCAGGAGGTGTTACTTTTGGTGTCCTCACTTCAGCATGACACCAGGTCTGGGTATTGTAGAAGTTGTATAAACTTTATTATGTCTACAGTCTGCGTTCAAACTGAAGCCACAGTGATGATACTACAAATAATATTCATAGTCACAGCGTTAGGTGTCATAAATAGTGAGGGATGCTAGTGCATTCCCAAATCACTATTTTTAACATCAGGCCAGGTGACACAAAAATTAGTTTTCTCCACCATCGCTGCAAATTGAACTCAAAGTGTAGAGATGATAAAGATTATACAACTTGTGTGTATGTATAGTCACCTGGTCAGGAGTACTAGCAAATTCATGATGCACAAAACACAGCATCATGAATTCACTGGTACACCTGGCCAGGTGATTATTGTATTGAAGTGTAAAAAGACAGAGTGCACTCGGTACAGGTATCAACACAGGTTTTTTATTAACATACACACAAAAGAAAAGTTTTTTTACACCATTTGATCTTGTCATTCCACCCTTCCTACATCTGAGTTGAAGTAGGCTGCAAATTGGTCCCTCATTTGGCCAACTTCAATGGATGACCTGTGAGGGTGCTGAGTAAATTCAGGCAATGGGTTAGGAGCTGCATCATTGAGTTAAAAGTTCGGGTGCTCTCTAACCATCACAAAATTATGTAGAACCACACAGGCCTTCACCACCTCATCCACTGTTTCCAGTTTCAGATTAATGGCTGTGCCGAGAATGCGCCATCTGGAGACAAGTATACCAAAGGCACACTCAATAGTTCTTCTGGCCCTGGTCAGCCTGTAATTAAAATTTCTTTTGGTGTGGTCCAATTCCCGGCTGGAGTAGGGTTTGAGCAGGTTTTGGCACATCTGGAATGCCTCATCCCCAACCATTACAAAGGGTTGTAGTGGACCTTCGGTGTTGGGAAGAGGCCGTGGCATGGGGAAATTGAACTGGTTGCCATACAACCTCTGGCCCATGTCTTAAAAGCCTGGGAGTCATTCCCACGGCCAAATGCCCCAATGTCAACTGCAACAAACATACAGTCTGCATCCAAAATGGCCATGAGTACTGTAGAAAAGTACTTTTTATAGTTATAATACTCAGAACCTGTTCTTTTTGGTTTTATAATACGGATGTGTTTGCCATCAACTGCTCCCAAACAGTTTGGGAAATTGCAGACTGTCCAGAATCTTTCAGCAATTTCCATCCATTTTTCCGCAGTGGGCAGGGGCATAAATTTGGGACAGAGAACATCCCACAAAGCCCGGCAGGTGGCCACAACAATTCCAGACAAGGTTGATATTCCAATCCGGTACTGGAAGTGCAGTGAAGAGAGGCTCTCTCCAGTAGCCTTGAATCTGGGAAACCGAGAAACAACAAACTTTAATATTTTGTGTATATGGATTTTTATAACACCAAAAAATAAAATTTAACAAAAAAAAATGGCATACAAATAAATATGCAGCCTTTTCTTTACTACATTGCATAAAAATAATACTGCAGCCTTTGGTTAACTACATGGCAGAACAATAATTCTGCCAGCTCTGGAATAGTACATGTCAGAACAAAGAAAATTATGCAGGCATTGGCTTTGTAATACTACGTACCGTAATGTGACCAGGAGCTGTTCCTCAGGAGGAATCGCACAACGGAGCTGTGTGTCCTGTCTCCAGATGGCATCTTGGACACGACAAAGCAAATACCTGAAGCTTTGTTGGGACATCTGTGTGTAATCAGTAAATTTATACGGGTTTGCCTGGAGCTCGCTGTAGAGACTGTGGTATGCTCCACGGCTCTCCCGGAGTTCAATAATCGGATGTATCCACACACGCCGCCACTGCCGTCTTCGCTGCATAAGCCTGAGCCATCCTGATGTCCAGATCCAAGTTGAAGTGAAAACTCTTCCAGCGCAGATCCATGTTGTCAAGAGAAAATGAAAGCAAATGGGAAGAATTCAGCTGTAAACTGGGTCTATATAAAGAATTTCCATAACACAAGCCCACTGCTGTCCCATTGGTAGAGTCTGTTGCAAGAATTTGTCAAGGATTTTCCTCCTGTGATTGTGACACCATGCGCATAAAAAATGCAAACGCATGGAAAAACGCGTGAAAACATATACAAACGCAGCGTTTTTTGTCATAATGCGCACTATGATGCGACGAAAAATCGTAGCGTTTGTAAGCGTTTTTTGCATGCGTATCATGTGCGCTCGAAACGCTGCGCAAAACGGCGCAAGTGTGAAACTAGCCTAAGGCAGTGTTCATATGTTGCATAAATGCTGTGTTTATTAGAGGTGTCTGCACACAAACTGCGCAATAACAGTTTTCTCTGATTATTGCATTTTTGCTGTATTTTTATGCCTTTTCTCTTTCATTTGATGCTCTTTCAGTCCAGATGTGAAGCAAGTTTTTTTTATATCACAGAAAAGCTTTAATTCTGCACTTAGAAAAGTAACTGCAGTCTTTTACATATGTTTTTTTAAGCTCCACATAGCCTACCAAATAGGTACCAAAACTGTTCAGTAAAGTCTTTAGATGCATAGTGCTCATTAAATCACATCCACTTTACTTAGTTAAACACAGCAGAATTTCTGTGCAAAAAACGCAGCATCAAACCTGCAGCATTCATTCTACATGTGAGCACAGCCTAAGGCTGTGTGCACACGCTGTGGAAAAGGTGCGGATTCATCCGCGCGGATTTTGTACAATCCGCAGGTGAAACCGCAGGTCAAAAGACCTGCGGTTTTACCTGCGGATTGCTCTGCGGTTTTGCCCTGCGGTTTTTCATCTCCTCAATGGAGGAGATGGCAAACCGCAGGGGAATCCGCAGAAAGAATTGACATGTCAATTCTTTCTGCGGATTGAAAACCGCAGATAATCCGCGCGGAAAATTCCGCACCGTCTGCACTGCGGTTTTTGATTCCCATAGGGAATCATTGTACTGTACACCGCAGCAGAAACTACTGCGGGTCCGCAGCGGCCAAAACCGCTGCGGAACCGCAGCAAAATCCGCAGCGTGTGCACACAGCCTAAATATCCAAGCAAAGGGGATGTGATTTCATTAAAACTCCTGCCCTCGGTGGGTCGAAAGATGCTTTTGTGTTCTGCGGCTTTGGTGCATTTTTTTCTCAATAGGATTCTATGTGGAGCTTGAAAAAAACACTTGTAAAAAATTAACATTGTTGCATTTTTAAGATCAGATTCAAAACTTTGCTGTACTATTAAAAAAATGCTAAAACCGCAGCTTCATAGCTGCACCAAAAACGCATCAAATAAGGGGGAAATGCATAAAGGAAATGCATCAAAAACATAATATTCAGATAAGACTGTTATTGTGTTGTGTGGTGCAGAAACATGCAGAAAACTTGCAGAGGAAAAGCAATACGAAAAGCGCAGCATTTATGCTACATGTGAACACAACTTCAGGTTTACATTTTTATTACTTTTTTATGGGTTTAATAATGAAAAATAAAATCAAACACGAATACACAGACACCATGGTAGTTGCTGATTTGTGATGTTTATTTTATTTTTTTAAAAAGCACATTAAAAATGAAATTATTGTAATTGTTTTTCATTATTTTTTAGTAATTTTACAGGAAGAGTAAAATGTTTCTTTTATTTTCCCTCTAGAATACAGGGAGATAGAAATACACTGATATATACAGATGTATCTCTATATATCAGTATAAACTGCCTATGGGTTCACTGCCTACCATGTAGCTTCAAGTATGCAAAACCTCCCTAAAGGCTCATTCACACGTCAGTATTTGGTCAGTATTTTTTTGCATCAGTGTTTGTATGCCAAAGCCAGGAATGGAACTTACCAAGAAAAAAATATAATTGAAAGACTGATGTCTGTTCTTTGTTTTGGAGACACTCCTGGTTTTGGCATACAAATACTGATGAAATACTGATCAAAAATACTGATGTGTGCAAGAGGCCTAACTGAGCAATAAAGGCTGTGGGTCACAGCTTTAATGGTTTCTCAAAAAGAAATATAAAAGAGGTATATATGTAAGTTTCACAAAAAAAGTATCCTTAGAAACAATTTCTTTCTTTATTTTTTTTAATACAAACTGCCACTGTAAATGTGAAAAGTAGAAAAAATAATGATTTAAAAAACGAGTGATTGCACGCACTTTGGGTGCACGCTAGGATTACGAACCACGCAATGGGCTGTAACCACGCATCAGACTCACCTCGTAATGGGGTGTAACTACGCACCAGACTGGCGTATGTGCAGACTAACAGCAAACATAAATACCTGGTGTACCTCTCCTGCCACTCCGACTTTGTGTATGAAAAAGCTCTGTAGTTAATACTGTTCCGGTACAGTTATTCAATAGCGCTATCCATGAAAAAAATACAAGGGTAGAGCTATCCCATAGCTCTATTCCTAAAGGAAATGAATGGGTAGAGTTATCTGATAGCGATACCCCTCAATGTTCCTGGGCGTTAACTACTCGTGCAACCAAATCTGGTCTGAACTCTGGCCTTTGCCATGGTTCTAAGTTTTCTTTTCCAATATTTTTTATTATTTGAAATTTATATCAGGGACATGGCGGGGGGAGGGGATTGGAAAGGGGGAAGGGGAGGGGAATGGTTCTAAGTTTTCAGTAATTTCTTTCAACTTTGGGTTACAGGTCATCGAAACAAAAAGATCTGGCTTTCCGAATTTTCAGACAATTGTCATGGCATCTTGATAATTTTGCTGCATAGCTCTTGGGCTTCCAATGAAACTGGATGGTAAAATTACTGGTGTCCCAGCTTTTAGGTCTGGATGTAATGCAGCATTGTGGATGTGATCCATAACGCCGGCATAACTGTCGACGCGTAATGCCCTTTGATTTTGTTTTATAGATTCGATCCTGTCGGATTCAATTTTGACGTAACTGTCAACGATAAATTGCATTTAAAAGGGGATTGAACTCGTCACGAATGGCAAGGCTGTATGCATAGTACTGCAACAGGGTGATTTTTTCTTGTCAATCTTGATCCACTGGTATGGATGGTAGATCAATGTCATCAATTCCTTGATGTTGCACACTTAGGGCAATTGGAGTTGTCAAATTTATTGTCCATCCACTGTCCTCATATGGGAATAGAAGTGGATATGTCATTGCATCACACTTTCTGTGAAGAAAGCTGATTTGAACTGTTTGGGTTTCACTTTTCAGGTGAACTCTGATGTCCCTATTAAATGGGGGTTCACCCAATGCATTTTGATAAATTATAGCTACTTCATTGCACCTTGGTGCATTGTAGCTGCTCTGGTCATCATTGTAGTCATTTATAATTGACATTGTTATTTTGAGTGGATTGCAATTTTCTAATTCAGCAATCCTCTCTTCTTCTATTTCAAATTTCCTCATCATTGTGAAGGCTGTTGCGAGAGATGACAGCAGTGCTGGGAGGCTCTTTTTATTTGCTTGACTTCTTGTACTTAATGCTTCTTCACTGTCCAAGATATAAATCTGGGCATACTTGGGAGTACTACCTACAGCGGGATGCAATGGGGCAGTTCTGTGGTAAATTTGTCCATGATTACGAAAACAGTATGGACCATGCCCAGGAGGTGGCGCTACTTGGCTCCCATTGATGCCAAAGCAAGAGAGCTATTGTATTGCCTTATTTTAGCCCTAAAATTAATGGAGTGCTGATGCTCTGCTTTCATCAACTTGACTAATTGATCATACAAATGAATGGGACATAATTGGATGTGCTCTCTCTTGCAGCAGGAAGAGAATGTTTTGTCCTGCGCCATTTCGTCTTTGAAATTTTTAGATTGGCAGAACTGACATCGAAATGTCAGTTCATCAGCATAGTGGTCTTCAATACGTGTCTCATCAATTTGATTAAGAAGCACTCTAGCGGCAAATGTAACTTGCCGTCGTCGAGTGGCTCTTGCATTTTGGACACATCTTCTATCTTGTTCTTGTCTTTGTGAAATCTGTGTATCACTTTGTGCATTGCGTGTTGCTCGTTGTCATGCAGTATTAGATGTTCTACGTGATTCAGTTGCTTCATTCACTTCTCTTGCTCTGGCCGCCACCTGTCGGGCTGCATCAATTTCGTTCATCTTCTGTTTCATTAAGATGCAGGTTACGCATCCGTATGCGATTTGCTTCTCTACGTGCAGCAGCGCGATCACTTTGATCCATCTTTGCAATGTTGCCTCACACTGTTGCCTGAGTGCTGTCTCCCAATGTTGCCTCACAGTGTTGCCTCACAGTGTTGCCTCACAGGCTAACGTTCAAAAAAGGCTTATGCCTTAACTCATCACCAGGGAGGGCTGCTCTCCTTATTAGATATGTCACTTAACTCCTATACAGGGCCTTACAGTACTTAGGTATCCATGGTTACGCCCACGCATATAGTCAGTTGGCTGCTAGTGGTAGTAACTATGGATACCTAAGTTACTGTTGAGCTGTGGATGACTCATTGCGCACAGACACACGGAAACGTCCAAATTAGGTATATGGATTACATATCCAATATGGGACAATCTCCCTATTAATTCACTAACAATCTTCCCCTATCTAACCGTGGATGTTGGCACTCTAATAAATACTTTGATGGGGGCACCACTTCGTATCCATTAGGGTGGCAACCTCTGTGGTCAGGAACAGGAGGATTATTACTGAATTAATAGGGAGATTGTTCCACACTTTGGATATTCAAACTTTTTTTAAATCATTATTTTTTCTATTTTTCACATTTGCAGTGGCAGTTTGTATTTTAAATAATATTAATAAATAGTTTTTAAGGGTACTTACAAAAAAAAAAGTCTCACAGCTTTAGCTCCTGCCTGCAATGATGTAGATTGTGGTTTAGATTCCCGAGGAGACCAGATCACAAGAAGAGAAATGATATTCTTGTAATTATTTTTCAGAATTTTTAGTAGTTTTATAGAAAAAAATTGAAGTTTTCTTCACCTAGAATACAGGAACATAGAAATACCACCGCTTTATACAACGTACAGTATCTCTGCCTGTGGGTTCACTTTGTGCAATGCAGCTTCAAGTATACCAAATCCTCTCATACTTCGTAATGTAGGCTGTAGCTCATAGCTTTTGCTGTTACTTGCATGAATAAAGGTTGTGGGCTTGATTCCTGGGGGACCAGATCTCAACAAAAAGAACAGGGGTGTTTAATTAATTGTAAATGTGTGGAGATGCTGGCCCAGCTCCCCTAGGAGAAGGAGCCACGGAGAAGAAAAGAAGATGTCGCACAGAGAAGTAGAGAATAAGTGGAAGTCAGGAGAGAGCCCTGACATGCAGGGACAATGGGGACACTCCCTTTGAATCCGGGATGGGTGGGAGCTCTGAATCAATGACTGAAAGCTTTTACATCTATAGATCCCTTGGATTTTGTGCATTACCTTTCCATTGTGACTCCTCCCTGTGGTGACTACCGTTGCAAGGTATTAGTTAACATACTGTATATTACAAACAGTGACATACAAAGAAAACATGATGGTCCAGGGCCTCTGTTATGGTGCTCGGTTTTGCCAAATAGGAGAGATGGATCAGAAGAAGAGATGATCGAATAAATCCACTGGGAATCCTTTTTGGAGTCGAATTCCAAGAAATATGAGTAATTTAAGAAATTTGAACAATTTTGTAATTCAATTCACACAAATCACCTAAAAAATGTTGAGCTCCATTTTTCACATTGACAATGATTGCATTAGCTGGAAAACGGGTTCACATAATGTCAGGCGTAGTCCCTCGTGCTTCCTCATAACACTTTGCAGCTATCACATCACATGGGCTGGCGCAGCCAGTTGGGAGTGACTATGATAATCCAGGGAATATATAGCAGTAGAGTTGAGCGACTTTTGGTTTTTTATGGTCGAGTTTCGTTTTGTGAAACCCGACTTTTCCAAAAGTCGGGTCGAGCAAGATCGGCCGATTATAGGGAAAAGTCGGGGTCATCCCGAAACACGAAACCCAATGTAAGTCAATGGGGAATAAAAGTCGGCAGTGAGAGGAGGACAGGAAACACACCTACAGTGCTCATTTGAATGCCAAAAGCATCAATTCTTCTTACTTAAGCTGGTCAACCTTAATTAACTTCATAATACAAGTTACGCACTGAAAAATGGGGGTTATTTGGCTAAAGTTGTGGGGGGGTAGGGCTGGCTCCAGGTTTTCATGTGCCCTGGGCGAAAGAGCGCCCCTTTAACACATTATACCACAACTCATCATGCTCCGATACGGCAGAGAAATAGCGGTATAGTACAATGAAAAATACTTCACTTTTTACATCTCATGACGAGGCCCATCTATTTCTCCATACAGAATTATTGGTCCCATATAATGTTTGAAACAGTATATGATGAGCTCCACATAATGCTACAGTATATGTTGGTCCCCATGGATGAAGCTCCACTGTCTTATGGGCCCAAATAATGCTCCAAACATAATGGGCGCCATTTCTAATGCTCTAGTGTATAATGGGCCCTGTAAATGCTGCTCCAGTGTCTGATGTCCACCTTTGGAATGTTCCAGTGTATGGTGGGCCCCATCTATCATTCTCTAGAGTATAGTGCTCCCCAAAAATTGCTGTCCCAACATTGAAAACAATGAAATAAGTCTCCTCGCTTGGGAATCCCTGTACTAGTCTGGACTCCTCGTCGTCCCCATCTTCCATCTCACTGCACAGTATTTCAACCTTGCAAGTGCTGTGATCCTGAGCAAGCAGGGGGGCCCACTCGTTGGCGACGGCACTGGCACAGGGCCCCTGATAGTACGGTGGTGTGTCTGATGGCGGGTGGGCCGAACCTGCACTTTCATCTGCAGCTTCCTCTTTGTCACCGTGTAAGATGGAACTGTATATGGGAAGGGTAACCTGAGTTTCATCAGGGTCAGATTCAGGCCGGGTAGCGTGCGAGGGGAATGTAGTGGTCTGGGTCAATGTACCAGCAGATTCATCGAGCAGTGGCTGGGCATCAGTGCACTTGTGTCGCCCCCAGGAGTACGGTCGCCACAGTGGCATTACCTTCCTCCTAGGGAGTGTGATGTCATGCTTGGGAGCAACGAAGGATCTCTCTAGCAGGTTAACTGATTGGGCGGCGTTATTCCCACGAGTCATGACCCTCCAAACAGCGTTCATGAAGGCAAAGTGTTTGTTTTACGTGGGCAGTATGGTTGCAAAGCTGAACCTTAAAGGAATGTCCAGAAGGGCACCACCAGGAGTGGAGCCTACGGTTAAATTCGACTCCACCTGGGAAACCTCAACCATGCCAGCTACAGAACAGATGCACACATTGCAAGCTTAATTCCGTTAACGAACGAGAATCCGTCATGCCCCGCGGTCCGAGTCCGGCTTACTAGAGGGACACGTGAGGCTCTGGCACATGAGATTGGCCAATAACTGGTGTGTCATGCCCTTACATGTCCGTGGCTGCATGTGCGCTACACTGAAAAGGCCAGCGTTTGTCGCTTACAGGTGCAGATAACCCGCTGAACAACGTTAGTGATGGGGATCACTGATTACAATTATTACTCGCGAACGATGATTTCCCAGTAAGTGCAGATCAACCGCAGTTCCGGAATTAGGCCTAACCGTCATTCCTGAAAAAAATGAAAAACTTACGTGTGCAAACCACAGGTGCTGTAGCTTGCTTAACAGCTCGCCAGCTGTTCTCACGCCCAGTATGGGTTACACGTGATTGCACAAAGGTGAGAAAGGGTACCGTATCCCCGGATAACATGTATGGATAGCATACACATTCAAAAGATATGTCTATACATCAGGAGGCAGGCTCAGACGGTGTTAGGCCCAGTATGGCTTGCACGTGATTGCACAAAGGTGAGAAAGGGTACCGTATCCCCGGATAACATGTATGGATAGCGTACACATTCAAAAGATATGTCTATACATCAGGAGGCAGGCTCAGACGGTGTAAGGCCCAGTATGGCTTGCAAGTGATTGCACAAAGGTGAGAAAGGGTACCGTATCCCCGGATAACATGTATGGATAGCGTACACATTCAAAAGATATGTCTATACATCAGGAGGCAGGCTCAGACGGTGTAAGGCCCAGTATGGCTTGCAAGTGATTGCACAAAGGTGAGAAAGGGTACTGTATCCCCGGATAACATGTATGGATAGCGTACACATTCAAAAGATATGTCTATACATCAGGAGGCAGGCTCAGACGGTGTTAGGCCCAGTATGGCTTGCACGTGATTGCACAAAGGTGAGAAAGGGTACCGTATCCCCGGATAACATGTATGGATAGCGTACACATTCAAAAGATATGTCTATACATCAGGAGGCAGGCTCAGATGGTGTCAGGCACAGTATGGATTTGACGGCCCAGACTACACAGCGGAGGAGCAGGGAGTGGTAAAGATTGCAAATGCTGGGGCCCTGCCCAAGCAAGGGGGGCCCACTCATGGGCGTCGGTACTGGCACTGGGCCCCTCATAGTACGGCGGTGTGTCTGACGGCGGGTGTGCACCACCACCGTCAGAGACACTTGATTGCACTATGAGGGACCCAGTGCCAGTGCCCGCGCCCAAGAGTCGGCCTACCCACCTGTCCAGGGCAACGGCACTCGCACGGTGTCGTGCGCTAGGTGGTGACCCCGGCCATGGGGGGGGAAGCAGCACAGTTAGGGAGTTTTAGAAAGTGGCATATGTTGATGTTGGACATTCAGCTGATGCAAAAGGCGAAATAGGTCAAGTCCCAGGAAGAGGTGGACCAAAGCAAGCCATTTTTCTGTCACCCTATGTGTCATCAGGGGAAGGTGGGACAAAATCCTTGGAAACCCATGCATGGTTCATTTTAATGAAGGTTAGATCATCCACATTTTGGGTTGACAGACGGGTCCTTTTTTCTGTCAGGATTGATCCAGCTGCACTGAAGACTCTTTCCGATAGCACACTTGCAGCTGGGCAAGCGAGCTCCTGTAAGGCATATTGTGCCCATTCAGGCCAGGTGTCCAGTTTAGCAGCCCAATAGTCAAAGGGGAATGACCTGTGTGGGAGAACATCGATATGGGAGGAAAAGTAGTTTGTAACCATAGTTGACAACTGCTGTCTCCTGTCACTTTCCATCGATGCTGTATTACCAGTTGTGTGAGCGGTACTTGAAAAATCAGTCCACAACATTGTCATGAAACCCCTGTCTCCAACGCCACTTCTGCTGTGTGCACCATGAACACCTCTGCCAAGCTGCCCCCGGCCCGTACGGCTCGTGTGAGAACCATCACCGCTGCTGTGTGCTGGGAATGCCTCAAGCAACCGATTTACCAGAGTTGCTTGTTTATTAGCCAATATTAGGTCAAGGTTCTCCTGTGGCATGATGTTTTGTAATTTGCCTTTATAGCGTGGATCCAGGATGCTGGCCAACCAGTATTCGTCATCATTCATCATTTTGGCAATGCGGGGGTCCCTTTTTAGGATCCGCAAGGCATAATCTGACATGTGGGCCAATGTTCCCGGTGTCAATGATGCACTGCGAGTGCTGGTTGGAGGAGCACTTTCTGGCAAATCCACATCCCTCCAGTCACGCACAAACCCTGTACCAGACCTTGCCACGCCAACATTTTCACTTGCCCCACGAGATGCATCCTCCTCCCCTAAGTAATCATCCCCATCATCATCCTCCTCCTCCTCTTCTTCCTCCAACTCGTCCAGGAGAGGTCCCTGAGCAGACAATGGCTGAATGTCATCAAGGATTCCCTCCACCTCTTCCTCCTCGTCAACATTGGCTGCAGACGCCTGCTCCTTAAGGTGCGTCAAAGTTTGCATGAGCAGACGCATAAGTGGGATGCTCATGCTTAGGATGGCGTCGTCTGCGCTTACCAGCCGTGTGCATTCCTCAAAACACTGAAGGACTTTACAGAGGTCTTTCAGCTTCAACCATAGAATCATAGAATCGTAGAGTTGGAAGGGACCTCCTGGGCCATCTGGTCCAACCCCCTGCTCAAAGCAGGATTCGCTAAATCATCCCAGTCAGATGTCTGTCCAGCCTCTGTTTGAAGACATCCATTGAAGGAGAACTCACCACTTCTCGTGGCAGCTTGTTCCACTCATTGATCACTCTAACTGTCAAAAAGTTTTTTCTAATATCTAATCTGTGTCTCCTCCCATTCAGTTTCATCCCATTGCTTCTAGTCTTTCCTTGTGCAAATGAGAATAAAGATGATCCTTCTACAATGTGACAGCCCTTGAGATATTTGTAGACAGCTATTAAGTCTCCTCTCAGTCTTCTCTTTTGCAAACTAAACAATCCCAAATCCTGCAACCTTTCCTCATAAGACAGGGTTTGCAGACCGGTCACCATTCTGGTTGCTCTTTTCTGAACTTGCTCCAGTTTGTTGATGTCTTTTTTAAAATGTGGTGCCCAAAACTGGACACAATATTCCAGATGAGGTCTGACCAAAGAGGAGTAGAGGGAAATAATGACTTCACGTGATCTAGACTGTATGCTTCTGTTAATACATCCTAGAATTGCATTTGCTTTTTTTGCTGCTGCATCACACTGTTGACTCATATTCAGTTTGTGATCTATTAGATCACACCTGCACACCTGTCAACTCCATGTCTGCTCTCTAAGTGCCTGGCCATGTATCCTCCCACAAATGCATTATGGCCTGCCTCTGCTCGCACAGCCGCTCCACCATGTGCAGGGTGGAGTTCCACCTTGTTGCAATGTCGATAATGAGGCGGTGGTTGGGAAGGTGGAGCAATCGCTGCAGCTTCTGCATACGAACGGAGTGTACAGGCGACCGACGGATGTGCGCGCACAGTCTTCGCACCTTATGGAGCAGGGCGGTTAATTCCGGATAATTTTTGAGGAAGCACTGCACCACCAGGTTCAAGGTGTGAGCCAAGCAAGGTATGTGGCTGAGTTTTGAAAGGGCTATTGCTGCCACAAAATTACGGCCGTTATCACTAACTACCTTGCCTGCCTCAAGATGTACACTGCCCAGCCATGACTCAGTTTGTCGCTTCAAGTACTCGGCCAGTACCTCGGCGGTGTGTCTGTCGCCCAAACACATCATCTGCAACACAGCCTGCTGACGCTTTCCACTAGCTGCTCGATAGGGGGACACCTCGTGTGCAACAGTGGCAGCTGCAGATGGAGTGCTCGTACGACTGCGCTCTGTGGACGAGCTTTCGCTTCTGGAGGAGGAGGGTCGAACGCCTACAGCCAACTGTTTCCTATACCGTGGGCTAGGCAGCACTGTCCCACCACCGCTGTCCCCTGTGGACCCTGCATCCACCACATTAACCCAGTGCGCAGTGATGGACACGTAACGGCCCTGGCCATGCCGACTGGACCATGCATCAGTTGTGAGGTGCACCTTTCCGCTCACTGACTGCTTGAGTGCATGGACAATGCGGTCTTTCACATGATGGTGGAGGGCTGGGATGGCTTTGCGAGAGAAGAAGTGGCGACTGGGTAGGTCATAGCGTGGTACTGCATAGGCCATGAGTTTGCGGAAAGCTGCGCTTTCCACCAACCGATAGGGCATCATCTCAAACGAGATTAGTTTGGCAATGTGGGCGTTCAAATCCAGTGTACGCGGATGAGAGACTGAGTACTTTCTTGACCTACTCATAGTGTCTGGGAGGGTGAGCTGGACTTGAGAGCTGCATATGGTGGAAGTAGCGGTGGACAGGGCGGACAGAGAGAGGGTTGATGATGGTGATGGAGTTGGTGTTCTTCCTGATGGCCTAGATTCAGTATTTCGTTGATATAACAGTGGGATTCCCTGACTGCTGTGGCCTTGCAACGACACCTCAACATTTGCTGCTGTGCTAACCGGTGGGCTTACAGTGGGGGAAACAATGTAGCGTTGCTGACTACCTTCTTTGTGATCAGTTGCACATGTGGCACTTGAGGTTTGGTGTTGTGTCCACGCTTGCAAGTGCATGCTGGTTAAATGTCTAAGCATGCAACTGGTATTCAAATTTTTCAGATTTTTCCCTCGGCTAAAGGTCTTTGCGCACTTCTTACAGATAACCTTGGCCTGATCATGAGGATTTTGTTCAAAAAAGTGCCACACTGCACTCTTCCTACTTTGGCAGACATTTTGCGGCCTAGCACGCTGTGATGTTTTGACCCTCTGGACAAGCTGTCCAGCAACTCTTTTGATTTTTGGAACCTGTCTTTGGAGTGCTCCGGGCCTGCCAGATAACAGCTGTTGCGATGTTGATGTCTGCTGTGGATGCTCCTCATCTGAGCTATTGGAAGCAGCACCCTCTTCCCCCAATGGATGCCAATCTGGGTCAACAACTGGGTCATCCATCACCTCCTCTTCAATGTCATGTGCACCTTCCTCTGTGTCACCGTGTATGGTGGTATAGTGTGCGGGAAGGGGCACCTGAGTCTCATCAGGGTCAGAATCTGGCTCTGTACACTGCGAGGACAATGTAGTGCTCTGAGTGAATGTACCAGCAGAATCATCTATCAGCGGCTGTGCATCAGTGCACTCCATGTCAGATTCATCTTGGCCTGGGTAATTCACCATTTCACTTGATAATCCAGGCATGGTATGTGAAAACAGCTCCATGGAGTAATCAGTAGTATGGCCTGCGTCATCCTTCAATCTTGGTTGTGGTGAAGGACACAAGGAAAGGTGTGGTTCATGAACATGAGCCTCCAATGACGACTCAGTGCTTTTACTTTTTACAACTTCAGAAGAGGAGGCGATAGAGCTGGAGGCTGAGTCAGCAATGTAAGACAAAACTTTTTCCTGATGCTCATTTTTGGTAGAAATGTAGACAAAATCCTACAAACTATTTAGTAATGTAAAACAAGGTACAAGGTGTCTATAGGACAGGGGAGATTTAGATTTTCTGCAGACACTTGTGGACACTGGACACTTGGATTGTGTGAGGCCCACTGAATATCACAGTGCTATGTCACAGGCTCGATGGCACAGGTGTGAAAAAAGTGACTACAGGATAAGGGAGATTTTGAATTTCTGGGAGATTTTGAATTTCTGCAGACACTTGTGGACAATGGACACTTGGATTGTGTGAGGCCCACTGAATATCACAGTGCTATGTCACAGGCTCGATGGCACAGGTGTGAAAAAAGTGACTACAGGATAAGGGAGATTTTGAATTTCTGCAGACACTTGTGGACACTGGACACTTGGATTGTGTGAGGCCCACTGAATATCACAGTGCTATGTCACAGGCTCGATAGCACAGGTGTGAAAAAAGTGACTACAGGATAAGGGAGATTTTGAATTTCTGGGAGATTTTGAATTTCTGCAGACACTTGTGGACACTGGACACTTGGATTGTGTGAGGCCCACTGAATATCACAGTGCTATGTCACAGGCTCGATGGCACAGGTGTGAAAAAAGTGACTACAGGATAAGGGAGATTTTAAATTTCTGCAGACACTTGTGGACACTGGACACTTGGATTGTGAGAGGCCCACTGAATATCACAGCGCTATGTCACAGGCTCGATGGCACAGGTGTGAAAAAAGTGACTACAGGATAAGGGAGATTTAGATTTTCTGCAGACACTTGTGGACACTGGACACTTGGATTGTGTGAGGCCCACTGAATATCACAGCGCTATGTCACAGGCTCGATGGCACAGGTGTGAAAAAAGTGACTACAGGATAAGGGAGATTTTGAATTTCTGCAGACACTTGTGGACACTGGACACTTGGATTGTGTGAGGCCCACTGAATATCACAGTGCTATGTCACAGGCTCAATGGCACAGGTGTGAAAAAAGTGACTACAGGATAAGGGAGATTTTGAATTTCTGGGAGATTTTGAATTTCTGCAGACACTTGTGGACACTGGACACTTGGATTGTGTGAGGCCCACTTAATATCACAGTGCTATGTCACAGGCTCGATGGCACAGGTGTGAAAAAAGTGACTACAGGATAAGGGAGATTTTGAATTTCTGGGAGATTTTGAATTTCTGCAGACACTTGTGGACACTGGACACTTGGATTGTGTGAGGCCCACTGAATATCACAGCGCTATGTCACAGGCTCGATGGCACAGGTGTGACTACAGGATAAGGGAGATTTTGAATTTCTGCAGACACTTGTGGACACTGGACACTTGGATTGTGTGAGGCCCACTGAATATCACAGCGCTATGTCACAGGCTCGATGGCACAGGTGTGAAAAAAGTGACTACAGGATAAGGGAGATTTTAAATTTCTGCAGACACTTGTGGACACTGGACACTTGGATTGTGTGAGGCCCACTGAATATCACAGCGCTATGTCACAGGATCGATGGCACAGGTGTGAAAAAAGTGACTACAGGATAAGGGAGATTTTGAATTTCTGCAGACACTTGTGGACACTGGACACTTTTGGATTGTGTGAGGCCCAATGAATATCAGAGCGCTATGTCACAGGCTCGATGCAGCAGGTGTGAAAAAAGTGACTACAGGATATGGGAAATTTTGAATTTCTGCAGACACTGGACACTTTTGGATTGTGTGAGGCCCAATGAATATCAGAGCGCTATGTCACAGGCTCGATGCAGCAGGTGTGAAAAAAGTGACTACAGGATAAGGGAGATTTTGAATTTCTGCAGACACTTGTGGACACTGGACACTTTTGGATTGTGTGAGGCCCACTGAATATCAGAGCGCTATGTCACAGGCTCGATGGCACAGGTGTGAAAAAAGTGAATTGTAGAATTGGGCAGAATAGGAATCTCCCTAGAGTGTAGGTCTGTAAGAACGGAACAAGTCCTCCACTTATCCTTCCACAGTGACACACAGATAGCTTCACTGTGGCTGTGATAACAGCCGTTACACGGTACTGTGTGAGGAGCGTACACCGCTGTATGGTGTGAATAAATGCACGCTCAGTACCTTAGCAGGACAAAAAAAAAATTGGGATTGCTTTTAAAAAAGCAGTTTGCAGAGCAGTGGGGAAACAGCAATGCAGCTGTCAGGAAGCCTTAGAAGGCAGCCTAACAACCAACACCGCTGATCCACCACAATATAGCCTCCCCTTGCACTGCACACACAGTGACTGATGTGTTGCACAGGCAAAATCGCTAGCAGCAGAAGCAGTTTTTTGTCTTCTTCCCTGCCTAACGCTCTCCCTACAGAATCAGCAACCTCTCCCTATGCTAAGATCGGCAGAAGTAAGATGGCGGTCGGCGTGCACGCCCTTTTATAACCCCTGTGACGCCCACCAAAGCAAGCCAATCACTTGCATGCCCTTCTGAAAGATGGTGGCGACCCCTGCCTATGTCATCACGTTGCCCACAGTGTCCGTGGATCCTGATTGGCTGAAAAAGAGCGCTAAACAAACTTTTGAAACGCGACTTTGGCGCGTAAGTCGCCGACCTCGTGGCCGACCTCATCCTAGGGTCGGGTTTCGTTTCATGAAACCCGACTTTGCCAAAAGTCGGCGACTTTTGAAATTGTTCGACCCGTTTCGCTCAACTCTATATAGCAGTAAAGTGTTCCATGAATCAGCCTCTTCCACTCCCATTATCAAATGTCATTGTTATCCACAACCTCAGCATGAGGATAACAGTGAATAGAAAGTGGGGTCTGTGAGGACATCGTACTAATTGGGTAGCTGATTGGGTTGCCTTACTGAGTGAGGGGACAGTGGGGATATCGTACTTAATGGAGGTGTGTGGGGCCATCATAATGAGGGGGCAACTGTGAGGGTCATAATACTGAGTGGGGTGCTGTGTGTTAGGCGTCGGGTTCTGGTCGCTGCACAGCATGAATCCCGAGCTTTGCATTCGGCAGTCTCTCATTCCTCTCCGGCCGCACAGGAGGCTGCTCAGCAGATTCGTCGATCCAGGCACTCTGCTCAGACCAGCTCTGTAGGTTTAGTTGCTGCTGCCACCTCTGGTCCAACTATAGAAACGCAGGCTACTCCAGGGACTAAGTCCTCCTTTCGGTCCACTGAGCATGCCCGTAGGATGATCTCTCATTGGAGATAGGAGGTCACATGCTCAGGTCCTTCTTCAGCTCGAATTGGACCATCAGGAAGGTCCCGGAAGGACGCTGCTATAGAAGGGTCGCATGATCGCTTGGCCATGCGCTAGTATAGACTCAAATAGTTTGGAGTGTATGATGATGGATGCATGTATCTGGTGAGTGACTCATTATGAAACCCCTTCCCTTTTGATATGTATGTTGGTAGGGTTTAGAGTCTGAGTCAGCGCCTGTCAGTGGCTAGTCTATAGGCCACAGTGCATACCAGCCATCTGCACACTAGCTTCCGGTGGTGTCACCCACTGCAGGGCACTATCGAACCGCGGCAAGTGACAGCCACGCCGGTGCAACGCCTTGCACAACCTATGCGCTTATCTGGTCCAACCAAGGGCAATTAGTGGCGTCCACCTGAGCGGCACTGTGCACACGTAATTTATTTAACCCTTGCTGGCATCGCAGTCGTGGTGCCGAGCGCCAGCGGTCTAGAGGGACTTCAGTCCTGCGGTCTAAGGGCTGAGTTCTGTGACTATACGCTAGCGCTCACACTGCTGAGCTCTGTGAGCAATAACAGGCTACGGCATTTATTATTTGGTGGTTGTGCGGCTCTGTGGGATAACAGAGTCCGCCTCTGTACACATTGGGTGAGGTTAACCCTGTGTGTTCCGTTATTATATCGCCATATCGCGTCCACCATTACCGAGCAGCAGTTAACACCTCTGCATGGTGGACCCTGGGCTGCGAATGCACCTAAATACCATCTTTATTATTTGGTGTGTTCTGCCAGCCCGTAACACTGTGGGCATATCATACTAAGTGTAGACTGTGTGGGCCATCATATTGAGCACAGGACTGTGGGGGCCATCATTCTGAATAGAAGCTATAGAAACTTGATACTGAGTGGGGGGCTGGGCATCCTTCTTAATGAGTGGTGTGTAGGTGGTAAAGACTATCACATTGATTGAGAGGCTGTGGGGGCCATCATACTGATTGAGGGGATGTGGGGGCCATGACATGTGTAAGATCCTGGAGGCCATCATACTGAATGAGTGTCTTTGGAGGATTAATGCTAAGTGAGGTCCATCATACTGAGTGGGGCTGTAAAGAATTCATACTGACAGGCCACCTTACTGTGTATGGGCCATGATACTGTGTGTTGAGGAACTATGGAGATATCCCACTGTGGGGAGGCACTTTAGGGGCATCATGCTATGGAGGAATTATGCTAAATTGCAGGAATGGGGGAAGCTTTCAGGGACTTTGAGGACAATATACAGGGAATTATAATCAATTTTGTAAAGAGAAGACACAGAACAGAGACTTAGAATGAATTGGAGGGAGAGTCACAGTGTCTGATTAATTTATATTTACTGTTCAGTGGAAATTATATCTAATGTGGGGCACAGTTCTGGCTTGTTAATTTATCTTTTGAAATCATGTTTTTAAAAATGATGCTGATGTAAAGTAGACATGTGGTAAATGTTATATATTAACTATTGCATGTGGCATAGCAATCTGGACAAAAATGTTCAAAGATTGAAAATTGCGAAATGTTCACATTTTATGTAAAATGTTCAATATTTTCATAAATGCAAATCATATTGAGCAAAATTTACCACTATCAAGAAGCACAATGTGTCACAAAAAATAGTCTGAGAACCACTGGGATATATTGAAGTGTCCCAGAGTTATTACCACATAAAGTGACTCTGCTCAGGAAAGTAAAATTTGGCCTGGTCAGGAAAGTGAAAACAAGCTTGGGGGTGAAGGAGTTAAAATGCGATTTAGAAATTATTCTTACTTCTTTAACCCCTTCCTGACATCAGACGTACTATCCCATCCATGGGACCCGGGCCCCTATGCCCATGGACGGGATAGTACGTCTACCGCGAACAGCGGCGCCCACGTGGTGGGCGCCGCTGATCGCGGCCGGGTGTCAGCTGATTATCACAGCTGACACCCGGCACAATGTGTCAGGGACGGTCACGGACCGCCCCCGACACGTTAACCCCTTGCACACCACGATCAAACATGATCGCGGTGTACCGGGGGTTAAAGGGAAGCATTGGCAGGGAGGGGGCTCCCTCCGTGCTTCCCTGAGCCCCCCACGGCAGCGCAATGTGCAGCGCTGCTGCTGGGGGCTCCTTTCCTGCAGGCCCCCGAATCCAAGATGGCGACGGGGGCCTGCAGAAAGCTGGCTTCCTCAGTGCCTGCAAAGCGCAGGCATGAGGAAGCCTTGTGCACTGCCTGTGACAGATCGCTGATCTGTCACAGTGATCTGTGATGTGACAGATCAGCGATCTGTCACAGAACAGTGATGTCCCACCTGGGACTATTTAATAAAGTAAAAAAAAAATAAAAAAAAAGTGTTAAAATAATTAAAAAAAAAAAAAATATTCCCCCAAATAAATCCATTTTTTGAAAATAAAAAAAACAAACAAAACAATAAAAGTACACATATTAGGTATCGCCGCGTCCGTAACAACCCGCCCTATAAAACTGTCCCATTAGTTAACCCCTTTAGCGAACCCCTTAAAAAATAAAAATAAAAAACGAAGCAAAAAATAATGATTTATTATCATACTGCCAAACAAAAAGTGTAATAACGCACGATCAAAAAGACACATATAAATATCCATGGTACTGCTGAAAACATCATCTTGTCCCGCAAAAAACGAGCCACCACACAGCATCATCAGCAAAAAAATAAAAAAGTTATAGCTCGCAGAATAAAGTGATGCAAAAATAATTATTTTTTATATAAAATAGTTTTCATTGCATAAAACCGACAAAACATAAAAAAACGACCTAAATGAGGTATTGCTGTAACCGTACTGACCCGAAGAATAAAACCGCTTTATCAATTTTACTGCACGCGGAACGGTGTAAACACACCCCCCCAAAAGAAATTCATGAAACGCTGGTTTTTGTTCATTCTGCATCCCAAAAATTGGAATAAAAAGCGATCAAAAAATGTCACATGCCCGAAAATGGTACCAATAAAAACGTCAACTCGTCCCGCAAAAAATAAGACCTCACATGACTCAGTGGGTCAAAATACGGAAAAATTAGAGCTCTCAATATGTGGTGATGCAAAAACTATTTTTACAATAAAAAGCGTATTTTAGCGTGCGACAGCCGCCAAACATAAAAACCGCCATAAATAGTAAATCAAACCCCCCGTTATCACCCCCTTAGTTAGGGAAAAATAATAAAATAAAAAAATGTATTTATTTCCATTTTTCTATTACGGTTAGGGTTAGGGCTAGGGTTAGGGTTAGGGTAGGGTTAGGGTTAGGGCTAGGGCTAGGGTTAGGGCTAGGGTTAGGGCTAGGGCTAGGGTTAGGGCTAGGGTTAGGGTTAGGGCTGAGATTAGGGTTAGGGGTGTGTTGGGGTTCGGGTTGGAGTTAGAATTGGGGGTGTCCACTGTTTGGGCACATCAGGGGCTCTCCAAATGCAACATGGCGTCTGATTTCAATTCCAGCCAATTCTGAGTTGAAAAAGTCAAATGGTGCTCCTTCCCTTCCAAGCTCTGACATGCGCCCAAACAGTGTTTTACCCCCACATGTAGGGTATCAGCCTACTCAGGACAAATTGCAAAACAATTTTTGGGGTCCAATTTCTACTGTTACCCTTAGGAAAATAAAAATTTGGGGGCAAAAATATCATTTTTGTGGAAAAAAATGATTTTTTTATTTCCACGTCCGAGCGTTATAAACTTCTGTGAAGCAATTGGGGGTTCAAAGTTCTCACCACACATCTAGATAAGTTCCGTGGGGGGTCTAGTGTCCAAAATGGGGTCACTTGTGGGGAGTTTCAATAGTTTAGGTACATCAGGGGCTCTCCAAACGCACATGACACCCGCAGACCATTCCATCAAAGTCTGCATTCCAAAACGTCACTGCTTCCCTTCCGAGCCCCGACGTGTGTCCATACAGTAGTTTTCTCCCACATATGGGGTGTCAGCGTACTCATGACAAATTGGACAACAACTTTTGGGGTCCAATTTCTCCTGTTACCCTTGGGAAAATGAAAAAATTGGGGACTAATTGATCATGTTTGTGGAAAAAATACGATTTTTTTATTTTCATGCCCGGGCATTATAAACTTCTGTGAAGCCCTTGGGGGTTCAAAGTGCTCACCACACATCTAGATAAGTTCCTTAGGGGGTCTAGTTTTCAAAATGGGGTCATTTGTGGGGGGTTTCCACTGTTTAGGTACATTAGGGGCTCTCCAAAGGCAACATGACACCCGCAGACCATTCCATCAAAGTCTGCATTCCAAAACGTCACTACTTCCCTTCCGAGCCCTGATGTGTGTCCATACAGTAGTTTTCTCCCACATATGGGGCGTCAGCGTACTCAGGACAAATTGGACAACAACTTTTGGGGTTCAATTTCTCCTGTTACCCTTGGGAAAATAAAAAAATTGGGGACTAATTGATCATGTTTGTGGAAAAAATACGATTTTTTTATTTTCATGCCCGGGCATTATAAACTTCTGTGAAGCCCTTGGGGGTTCAAAGTGCTCACCTCACATCTAGATAAGTTCCTTAGGGGGTCTAGTTTTCAAAATGGGGTCATTTGTGGGGGGTTTCCACTGTTTAGATACATCAGGGGTTTTCCAATCGCGACATGGTGTCCGATCTCAATTCCAGCCAAAAACGTCAAATGGCACTGCTTCCCTTCCGAGCTCTGCCATGCGCCCAAATAGTGGTTTACCCCCACATGTGGGGTATCAGCGTACTCAGGACAAATTGCACAATAACTTTTAGGGTCCTGTTACCCTTGGAAAAATAAGAATTGAGGGTGAAAAGATCATTTTTGTGGAAAAAATATGATTTTTTAATTGTACGGCTTTATGTTATAAACTTCTGTGAAGCCCTTGGGGGTTCAAAGTTCTCACCACACATCTAGATAAGTTCCTTAGGGGGTCTAGTTTCCAAAATGGTGTAATTTGTGGGGGGTTTCCACTGTTTTGGTACATCAGGGGTTTTCCAATCGCGACATGATGTCAGATCTCAATTCCAGCCAAAAACGTCAAATGGCGCTGCTTCCCTTCCGAGCTCTGCCATGCGCCCAAATAGTGGTTTACCCCCACATGTAGGGTATCAGCGTACTCAGGACAAATTGCACAATAACTTTTAGGGTCCTGTTACCCTTGGGAAAATAAAAATTGGGGTGAAAAGATCATTTTTGTGGAAAAAATATGATTTTTTAATTGTACCGCTGTACGTTATAAACTTCTGTAAAGCCCTTGTGGGTTCAAAGTTCTCACCACATATCTAGATAAGTTCCTTGGGGGGTCTAGTTTCCAAAATGGGGTCACTTGTAGGGGGTTTCCACTGTTTAGGTACATCAGGGACTCTCCAAACGTGACATGGTGTCCGATCTGAATTCCAGACAATTTTGCATTGAAAAAGTCAAACGGCGCTCCTTCCATTCTGAGCTCTGCCATGCACCGAAACAGTCGTTCCCCCCCACATATCAGGTATCAGCGTACTCAGGACAAATTGCACAATAACTTTTGCAGTCCAATTTCTCCTGTTACCCTTGGTAAAATAAAAAAAATTGAACCTGAAGTATTTTTTTTGTGAAAAAAAGTTAGATGTTCATTTTTTTTTTAAATATTCAAAAAAATTCCTGTGACGCACCTAAAGGGTTAATAAACTTCTTGAATGTGGTTTTGAGCACCTTAAGAGGTGCAGTTTTTAGAATGGTGTCACTTTTGGGTATTTTCTATCATATAGACCCCTCAAAGTGGCTTCAAATGTGATGTGGTCCGTAAAAATAAAATGGTGTTGTAAAAATGAGAAATCGCTGGTCAATTTTTAACCCTTATAACTTCCTAACAAAAAAAAAATTTGGTTCCAAAATTGTGCTGATGTAAAGTAAACATGTGGGAAATGTTAGTTATTAAGTTTTTTGGGTGCCATATCTCTGTGATTTAAGGGCATAAAAATTCAAAGTTGGAAAATTGCGAAATTGTCAAAATTTTCGCCAAATTTCCGTTTTTCTCACAAATAAACGCAAGTTATTTGAATGAAATTTTACCACTAACATGAAGTACAATATGTCATGAGAAAACAATGTCAGAATCACCGGGATCCATGGAAGCGTTCCAGAGTTATGACCTCATAAAGGTACAGTGGTCAGAATGGTAAAAATTGGCCCGGTCATGAACGTGCAAACCACCCTTGGGGGTGAAGGGGTTAACACCCAATACCTTTTACTTTGACAAGAGTGGCTTCACAAGATTTGCAATTGAACTTTGTTTTAGTGAAGGAGATTTAGGGTATGAGCACATGGTGCATTACTGAGGTGGTTAAAAATGATGAGTTTTCAAGAGGAACTGGAAACCACTTCAGGATACTCTCCTATGGAAAGTTTTAGAAGCGTTTTTAATTTCCTAATGTGGGATTGAAGAATTTTCAAAGTGATTTGGAAGAGTTTTTTTTTCCCTGAAGCATTTTTGTAGAGTCTTGAACGACCTTGTACCTAGTTTAGAGTGGATTCCACCAGGAGCCACTTTAACCTCTTAAAGACCAGAGATATTTCTGTTTTTGCATTTTCATTCTTTGCTCCCCTTCTTCCCAGACCCAAAAAGTTTGTATTTTTCGGTCAATATGGCCATGTGAAGGCTTGTTTTTTTGCTGGACGAGTTGTACTTTTCATAGAATCATAGAATCGTAGAGTTGCAAGGGACCTCCTGGGCCATCTGGTCAAACCCCCTGCTCAAAGCAGGATTCGCTAAATCATCCCAGACAGATATCTGTCCACCTTTTGTTTGAAGACTTCCATTGAAGGAGAACGCACCACTTCTCATAGCAGCCTGTTCCACTCATTGATCACTCTAACTGTCGAAAAGTTTTTTCTAATATCTAATCTGTGTCTCCTCCCATTCAGTTTCATCAAGTTGCTTCTAATCTTTCCTTGTGTAAATGAGAATAAAGATGATCCTTCTACAATGTGACAGCCCTTGAGACATTTGTAGACAGCTATTAAGCCTCCTCTCAGTCTTCTATTTTGCAAACTAAACATTCCCAAATCATGCAACCTTTCCTCATAAGACAGGGTTTGCTGACCGGTTACCATTCTGGTCGCTCTTTTCTGAACTTGCTCCAGCTTGTTGATATCTTTTTTAAAATGTGGCGCCCAAAACTGGATACAGTGTTCCAGATGAGGTCTAACCAAAGAGGAGTAGAGGGCAATAATGACTTCATGTGATCTAGACTGTATGCTTCTGTTAATACATCCTAGAATTGCATTTGCCTTTTTTGCTGCTGCATCACACTGTTGACTCATATTCAGTCTGTGATCTATTAGTATACCCAAGTCTTTTTCACATGTGCTGTTGCTTAGCCCTATTCCTCCCATTCTGTATATGCTTTTTTCATTTTTATTGCCCAGATGTAGAACTTTGCATTTTTCCCTGTTAAAAACCATTCTGTTAGTTGCTGCCCACTGCTCCAGTTTATTTATATCTTTTTGAATCCTCTCTCTCTCTCTTCTCTAGTATTAGCTATCCCTCCTAGCTTTGTGTCATCAGCAAATTTAATCAGTTTTCCCTCAATTCCTTAATATAAATCATTGATAAAGATGTTGAACAATATAGGGCCCAGGACAGAGCCCTGTGGTACCCCACTTGAGACATTCTTCCAACTGGATGTGCAGCCATTTACGACCACTCTTTGGTTCCGATCACTAAGCCAGTTATGAATCCACCTAACAGTTGCCTTGTCCATTCCATACCTAGTCATTTTTTCAATAAGGATTGTGTGAGATATTTTGTCAAATGCTTTGCTGAAGTCAAGATATACTATATCTACAGCATTTCCCTGATCCACCCAATCCGTGATTCCGTCATAGAAGGAAATTACATTAGTCTGGCATGGCTTATTAGTTACAAACCCATGCTGACTCTGTTTAATCACTTAATTCTTATGCAGGTTCTAACATACATGTTGTTTAACAATTTGTTCAAAGATCTTTCCTGGTATAGAAGTCAGATTCACCGGCCTATAGTTGCCTGGGTCCACCTTCTTCCCCTTTTTGAAGATAGGAAAAATATTTGCTCTTCTCCAGTCTTCTGGGACTTCTCCTGTTCTTCAAGAATTTTCAAAGATTATGGAGATGGGTTCAAAAATTTCTTCTGCTATCTCCTTCAGTACTCTGGGGTGTAATTCATCTGGACCTGGAGACTTGAATTCATTTAGGTTAGCTAAGTGTTTCCTCACTATCTTTCTGTTTATAGATATCCTGGACTCTTCTATTCCCTTAATAGGACAGTGAAGAACAGTTGATGTTACATTTCCTTTCTGAGAGAAAACAGATGCAAAATAGGAACTTAAAAGTTCGACCTTCTCAACATCCTGTCTTACCATTTCATCATTTTCATCCTGTAAAAATCCTACAGCATCTTTGACTTTTCTTTTACTTTTGACATATCCCCAAAATCCTTTATTATTGCTTTTGACGTCTCTTGCAAGCCTCAATTCATTGTCAGCTTTAGATAATCTGATTTGTGCCCTGCAAGTTCTGCAGACAGCATTATATTCTTCTTTAGATATGCCTCCCTCTTTCCATTTTATAAACATTTTTTTTTCCTTTTTAACATGTGCTTAAGTTCTGTGTTCATCCATCCTGGTTTCCTTAAATGCTTCCTATTCTTCCCTCTTTTCAGAATTGTTAACAATTGAGCTTTGAGAATTTCATTTTTCAAGATTTCCCATCCTTCCTGGACATTTTTGTCCTTAAGGATATCTAGCCATTGGATCCCTCCAATTCTCTTTCTGAATCCCTTAAAATCTGCCTTTCTGAAATCTAACCTTGACGTCTGAGTTTTCACAGGTCTTCCTCCTCTAGTTATCCAAAATTCTAAAATAGCATGGTCGCTACCTCCGAGGGTCCCAGCCACTTTTACCTCCTCAACATTTCCTCCCTGTTTATAAGGATTAGATCCAAGGTAGCAGATCCCCTTGTTTTCTTCCCTACCTTTTGGAAGATAAAGTTGTCAGCAAGAGAGGATAAGAATTTCCTTGACCTGTTAGTTTTGCCTGAGAGAGATTCCCAACAAATGTCTGAATAGTTGAAATCTTCCATGACAACTATGTCATATTTTTTGGAGAACTTGGCCATTTGATGCATAAAGAGTTCATCCATATCTTCAGCTTGCACAGGCGGCCTGTAGTAAATGCGTACAATGGTGTCTTTTCCATTGTTCTGTCCTTGTATTCTTACCCAAACAGTTTCCACAGAACTCCCAATCTCTGAAGCTTCAATCTCTGTGCAGATATACGCGTTTCTAACGTACAATGTTACACCTCCTCCTCGTTTATCAAGTCTGTTTCTTGCAAATATGTTGTATCCTTCTAGCCTTGTATTCCAATCAAGTGTATCGTCCCACCAAGTTTCAGTGATTCCAATGACATCATATTTCTTTTCCTGTGTTAGTAGTTCCAGTTCTCCTTGTTTGTTGCCCATGCTTTGTGCATTAGTATAGAAACATTTTAGTTTGTGATTGGTTTCTCTTTCTCCAATATTTTTATTATTTAGATTCTTTTGTCTTTATTCTTCCTTTCCACTTCTAATAGCAGAGATCCCAATACCATTTGCCAGGTGTATGGCTTTTTCTGGCCTTTTGCTTCCCTTCCCACATTGTTTTAGTTTAAAGCTC
Organism: Dendrobates tinctorius; assembly: GCF_039654945.1. Taxonomy (NCBI): domain Eukaryota; kingdom Metazoa; phylum Chordata; class Amphibia; order Anura; family Dendrobatidae; genus Dendrobates; species Dendrobates tinctorius. Next base: position 18,547,335 of record NW_027361737.1, on the reverse strand, counting down.
TCCTGATGAGTGTAGCAAGGCGACTTCCAAATACATGTTTTCCAGTCTTCGTAAGGTGTACCCCATCTCTAGCAAGTAGTCCATCGTATAGGTAATTCACTCCGTGATCCAGAAATCCAAATCCTTGCTGACAGCACCATCGACGTAACCAGTTGTTCACCTGCAGAATCTTATTCCACCTCCTTGTTCCATGGCCATCCACTGAGAAGACCACCTGCGCTCCCAGATCTTTCACTTTCTTGCCTAAGTTTTCAAAGTCACTGCAGATGGTTTCCAGGTCGTTTCTTGCTGTGTCATTTGTCCCCACATGTATTAGCAGGAATGGGTAGTCATCTGCAGGTCTGAAGAGTCCTGATATCCTGTCAGACACATCTTTAATTTTTGCACCTGGAAGAGAGCAAATTTCTCGTGAAGTTATATCCGGTCTGCAGATAGCGGCCTCTGTTCCTCTCAACATGGAATCCCCTATGACCACCACTCTCCGTTTCTTCTTCACAACATTTTTCTTTCTCCATCCAGGAGGATTCTGAAGGCGTACAAGGTTGCTGTTTGTGGGCAAAGTCTAATCCTGATGTATTTCTTCATGGTTCTCCTGCGTGAGAGCCTGGTACTGGTTCCTGAGCAGTATGGCTGCTGACTGCCTCCTGACCCTCCTGCTTCTCTGGATCACATGCTTCCATTCCTCTGTTTCTTCAGGTGCACTTCGAATTTCTTCTCTTTCTGTAACATGAATGACTTTTGAGTGACACCTTTGGTCTTACCATATCATGTACTTGAAAATGGGAAAAAAATTCCAAGTGCGGTGAAATTGCAAAAAAAAGTGCAATTCTATACAGGTTTTTTTTTTTTTTTTACCATGTTCACTAAATGCTAAAACTAACTTTACATTAACTAACATTATGATTCTCCAGGTCATCATGAGTTCATAGACACCAAACATGTGTAGGTTCTTTTTTATGTGGTGAAAAAAGAAATTCCAAAGTTTGTTAAAAAAAAATTGCGCCATTTTCCGATACCCGTAGTAGCGTCTCAATTTTTCGTTTTCTCGGTTTGGGTGAGGGCTTATTTTTGCGTGCCGAGCTGACGTTTTTAATTACACCATTTTGGTCCAGATATGATCTTTTGATCGCCCGTTATTGTATTTTAATGCAATGTTGCGGTGACCAAAAAACCGTAATTGTGGTGTTTTGAATTTTTTTCTTGTTACACCGTTTAGCCATCAGGTTAATTTTTTTTTATACTGATAGATCGGGCAATTCTGAACGCTGCTACACCGTATATGTGCATGTTTGATTTTTTTTTTGTTTTATTTTGAATGGGGCGAAAGGGGGGGTGATTTGAACTTTCATATTTTTTAACATTTTTAAAAAGCATTTTTTTTTGCTTTATGCATGCTTCAATAGTCTCCATGGGAGATTAGAAGCTACCATAACACCCTGAATTGCTGACTTGCTTTGAGTACCGACCACCGGGCGGTGCTCATAGCAATTCGGCAGTGACAACTAGAGTTGAGCGAAACGGGTCGAAAAATTTCAAAAGTCACCGACTTTTGGCAAAGTCGGGTTTCATGAAACGAAACCCGACCCTAGGATGAGGTCGGCCACGAGGTCGGCGACTTACGCGCCAAAGTCGCGTTTCAAAAGTTTGTTTTGCGCTCTTTTTCAGCCAATCAGGATCCACGGACACTGTGGGCAACGTGATGACATAGGCAGGGGTCCCCACCATCTTTCAGAAGGGCATGCAAGTGATTGGCTTGCTTTGGTGGGCATCACAGGGGGTATAAAAGGGCGTGCACGCCGACCGCCATCTTACTTCTGCCGATCTCAGTATAGGGAGAGGTTGCTGCTGATTCTGTAGGGAGAGCGTTAGGCAGGGAAGAAGACAAAAAAACTGCTTCTGCTGCTAGCGATTTGGCCTGCACAACACACCAGTCACTGTGTGTGCAGTGCAAGGGGAGGCTATATAGTGGTGTATCAGTGGTGTTGGTTGTTGGGCTGCCATCAAGGCTTCCTGACATTCCTGCATTGCTGTTTACCCACTGCTCCGCAAACTGCTTTTTTAAAAGCAATCCAATCTCCCTTATCCTTTTGTCACAGCTGTGCCATCGAGCCTGTGACATAGCGCTCAGATATCAGTGGGCCTCACACAATCCAAAAGTGTCCAGTGTCCAAAAGTGTGTGCAGAGATTCAAAATCTCCCTTATCCTCTAGTCACTTTGGTCACAGCTGTGCCATCGAGCCTGTCACATAGCGCTCAGATATTCATTGGGCCTCACACAATCCAAAAGTGTCCAGTGTCCAAAAGTGTGTGCAGAGATTCAAAATCTCCCTTATCCTCTAGTCACTTTGGTCACAGCTGTGCCATCGAGCCTGTCACATAGCGCTCAGATATCAGTGGGCCTCACACAATCCCAAAGTGTCCAGTGTCCAAAAGTGTGTGCAGAGATTCAAAATCTCCCTTATCCTCTAGTCACTTTGGTCACAGCTGTGCCATCGAGCCTGTCACATAGCGCTCAGATATTCATTGGGCCTCACACAATCCAAAAGTGTCCAGTGTCCAAAAGTGTGTGCAGAGATTCAAAATCTCCCTTATCCTCTAGTCACTTTGGTCACAGCTGTGCCATCGAGCCTGTCACATAGCGCTCAGATATTCATTGGGCCTCACACAATCCCAAAGTGTCCAGTGTCCAAAAGTGTGTGCAGAGATTCAAAATCTCCCTTATCCTCTAGTCACTTTGGTCACAGCTGTGCCATCGAGCCTGTGACATAGCGCTCAGATATCAGTGGGCCTCACACAATCCCAAAGTGTCCAGTGTCCAAAAGTGTGTGCAGAGATTCAAAATCTCCCTTATCCTCTAGTCACTTTGGTCACAGCTGTGCCATCGAGCCTGTCACATAGCGCTCAGATATTCATTGGGCCTCACACAATCCAAAAGTGTCCAGTGTCCAAAAGTGTGTGCAGAGATTCAAAATCTCCCTTATCCTCTAGTCACTTTGGTCACAGCTGTGCCATCGAGCCTGTCAAATAGCGCTCAGATATTCATTGGGCCTCACACAATCCAAAAGTGTCCAGTGTCTAAAAGTGTGTGCAGAGATTCAAAATCTCCCTTATCCTCTAGTCACTTTGGTCACAGCTGTGCCATCGAGCCTGTGACATAGCGCTCAGATATCAGTGGGCCTCACACAATCCAAAAGTGTCCAGTGTCCAAAAGTGTGTGCAGAGATTCAAAATCTCCCTTATCCTCTAGTCACTTTGGTCACAGCTGTGCCATCGAGCCTGTCACATAGCGCTCAGATATTCATTGGGCCTCACACAATCCAAAAGTGTCCAGTGTCCAAAAGTGTGTGCAGAGATTCAAAATCTCCCTTATCCTCTAGTCACGTTGGTCACAGCTGTGCCATCGAGCCTGTCACATAGCGCTCAGATATTCATTGGGCCTCACACAATCCAAAAGTGTCCAGTGTCCAAAAGTGTGTGCAGAGATTCAAAATCTCCCTTATCCTCTAGTCACTTTGGTCACAGCTGTGTCATCGAGCCTGTCACATAGCGCTCAGATATTCATTGGGCCTCACACAATCCAAAAGTGTCCAGTGTCCAAAAGTGTGTGCAGAGATTCAAAATCTCCCTTATCCTCTAGTCACTTTGGTCACAGCTGTGCCATCAAGCCTGTCACATAGCGCTCAGATATCAGTGGGCCTCACACAATCCAAAAGTGTCCAGTGTCCACAAGTGTCTGCAGAAATTCAAAATCTCCCCTGTCCTATAGACACCTTGTACCTTGTTTTACATTACTATATAGTTTGTTGGATTTTGTCTACATTTCTACCAAAAATGAGGAAGACTGGTGGAAGAGGCCGTGGAATTGGGCGGGGGTTGGCAGCTGGTAATGATGGTGTTGGTGGTGGATCTGATGGTAGTGGCAAGAGCAAAATAGGACAGAATGCAGGAGGTGTTGAGCCTGCGTCATCATCTGGCTACATATGGCCTCGAACGCTTAGTTTTCTAGGAGTTGGCAAACCGCTTTTAAAGCCAGAGCATCAGGAAAAAGTTTTGTCTTACATTGCTGACTCAGCCTCCAGCTCTATCTCCTCCTCTTCTTCAGTTGTAAAAAGTAAAAGCACTGAGTCGTCATTGGAGGGTCATGTTCATGAACCACACCTTTCCTTGTGTCCTTCACCCCAACCAAGATTGAAGGATGACGCAGGCCATACTACTGATTACTCCATGGAGCTGTTTTCACATACCATGCCTGGATTATCAAGTTAAATGGTGAATTACCCAGGCCAAGATGAATCTGACATGGAGTGCACTGATGCACAGCCGCTGATGGATGATTCTGCTGGTACATTCACTCAGAGCACTACATTGTCCTCGCAGTGTACAGAGCCAGATTCTGACCCTGATGAGACTCAGGTGCCCCTTCCCGCACACTATACCACCATACACGGTGACACAGAGGAAGGTGCACATGACATAGAAGAGGAGGTGATGGATGACCCAGTTGTTGACCCAGATTGGCATCCATTGGGGGAAGAGGGTGCTGCTTCCAATAGCTCAGATGAGGAGCATCCACAGCAGACATTGACATCGCAACAGCTGTTATCTGGCAGGCCCGTAGCACTCCAAAGACAGGTTCCAAACATCAAAAGAGTTGCTGGACAGCTTGTCCAGAGGGTCAAAAGATCACAGCGTGCTAGGCCGCAAAATGTCTGCCAAAGTAGGAAGAGTGCAGTGTGGCACTTTTTGAACAAAATCCTCATGATCAGGCCAAGGTTATCTGTAAGAAGTGCGCAAAGACCTTTAGCCGAGGGAAAAATCTGAAAAATTTGAATACCAGTTGCATGCTTAGACATTTAACCAGCATGCACTTGCAAACGTGGACACAACACCAAACCTCAAGTGCCACATGTGCAACTGATCACAACGAAGGTAGTCAGCAACGCTACATTGTTTCCCCCACTGTAAGCCCACCGGTTAGCACAGCAGCAAATGTTGAGGTGTCGTTGCAAGGCCACAGCAGTCAGGGAATCCCACTGTTATATCAACGAAAGACTGATTCTAGGCCATCAGAAAGAACACCAACTCCATCACCATCATCAACCCTCTCTCAGTCCGCCCTGTCCACCGCTACTTCCACCATATGCAGCTCTCAAGTCCAGCTCACCCTCCCACTATGAGTAGGTCAAGAAAGTACTCAGTCTCTCATCCGCGTACACTGGGTTTGAACGCCCACATTGCCAAACTAATCTCGTTTGAGATGATGCCCTTTCGGTTGGTGGAAAGCACAGCTTTCCGCGAACTCATGGCCTATTCAGTACCACGCTATGACCTACCCAGTCGCCACTTCTTCTCTCGCAAAGCCATCCCAGCCCTCCACCATCATGTGAAAGACCGCATTGTCCATGCACTCAAGCAGTCAGTGAGCGGAAAGGTGCACCTCACAACTGATGCATGGTCCAGTCGGCATGGCCAGGGCCGTTACGTGTCCATCACTGCGCACTGGGTTAATGTGGTGGATGCAGGGTCCACAGGGGACAGCGGTGGTGGGACAGTGCTGCCTAGCCCACAGTATAGGAAACAGTTGGCTGTAGGCGTTCGACCCTCCTCCTCCTCCTCCAGAAGCGAAAGCTCGTCCACAGAGCGCAGTCGTACGAGCACTCCATCAGCAGCTGCCACTGTTGCACATGATGTGTCCCCCTATCGAGCAGCTAGTGGAAAGCATCAGCAGGCTGTGTTGCAGATGATGTGTTTGGGCAACAGACACACTGCCGAGGTGCTGGCCGAGTACTTGAAGCGACAAACTGAGTCATGGCTGGGCAGTGTACATCTTGAGGCAGGCAAGGTAGTTAGTGATAACGGCCGTAATTTTGTGGCAGCCATAGCCCTTTCAAAACTCAGCCACATACCTTGCTTGGCTCACACCTTGAACCTGGTGGTGCAGTGCTTCCTCAAAAATTATCTGGAGTTAACAGCCCTGCTCCAGAAGGTGCGAAGACTGTGCGCGCACATCCGCCGGTCGCCTGTACACTCCGTTCGTATGCAGAAGCTGCAGCGATTGCTCCACCTTCCCAACCACCGCCTCATTATCGACATTGCAACAAGGTGGAACTCCACCCTGCACATGGTGGAGCGGCTGTGCGAGCAGAGGCAGGCCATAATGCATTTGTGGGAGGATACACGGCCAGGCACTTTGAGAGCAGACATGGAGTTGACAGGTGTGCAGTGGTCGAAGCTGAAAGACCTCTGTAAAGTCCTTCAGTGTTTTGAGGAATGCACACGGCTGGTAAGCGCAGACGACGCCATCCTAAGCATGAGCATCCCACTTATGCGTCTGCTCATGCAAACTTTGACGCACCTTAAGGAGCAGGCGTCTGCAGCCAATGTTGATGAGGAGGAAGAGGAGGAGGGAATCCTTGATGACATTCAGCCATTGTCTGCTCAGGGACCTCTCCTGGACGAGGTGGAGGAAGAAGAGGAGGAGGAGGATGATGATGGGGATGATTACTTAGGGGAGGAGGATGCATCTCGTTGGGCAAGTGAAAATGTTGGCGTGGCTAGGTCTGGTACAGGGTTTGTGCATGACTGGAGGGATGTGGATTTGCCAGAAAGTGCTCCTCCACCCAGCACTCGCAGTGCATCATTGACACCGGGAACATTGGCCCACATGTCAGATTATGCCTTGCAGGTCCTAAAAAGGGACCCCCGCATTGCCAAAATGATGAACGATGACGACTACTGGTTGGCCAGCATCCTGGATCCACGCTATAAAGGCAAATTACAAAACATCATGCCACAGGAGAACCTTGACCTAATATTGGCTAATAAACAAGCAACTCTGGTAAATCGGTTGCTTGAGGCATTCCCAGCACACTGCAGCGGTGATGGTTCTCACATGAGCCGTACGGGCCGGGGGCAGCTTGGCAGAGGTGTTCGTGGTGCACACAGCAGAAGTGGCGTTGGAGACAGGGGTTTCATGACAATGTTGTGGACTGATTTTTCAAATACCGCTCACACAACTGGTAATACTGCATCGATGGAAAGTGACAGGAGACAGCAGTTGTCAACTATGGTTACAAACTACTTTTCCTCCCATATCGATGTTCTCCCACACAGGTCATTCCCCTTTGACTATTGGGCCGCTAAACTGAACACCTGGCCTGAATTGGCCCAATATGCCTTACAGGAGCTCGCTTGCCCAGCTGCAAGTGTGCTATCGGAAAGAGTCTTCAGTGCAGCTGGATCAATCCTGACAGAAAAAAGGACCCGTCTGTCAACCCAAAATGTGGATGATCTAACCTTCATTAAAATGAACCATGCATGGGTTTCCAAGGATTTTGTCCCACCTTCCCCTCATGACACATAGGGTGACAGAAAAATGGCTTGCTTTGGTCCACCTCTTCCTGGGACTTCACCTATTTCGCCTTTTGCATCAGCTGAATGTCCAACATCAACATATGCCACTTTCTAAAACTCCCTAACTGTGCTGCCTGCCCCCCCATGGCCGGGGTCACCACCTAGCGCACGACACCGTGCGAGTGCCGTTGCCCTGGACAGGTGGGTAGGCCGACTCTTGGGCGCGGGCACTGGCACAGGGTCCCTCATAGTGCAATCAAGTGTCTCTGACGGTGGTGGTGCACACCCGCCGTCAGACACACCGCTGTACTATGAAGGGCCCAGTGCCAGTACCGACGCCCACGAGTGGGCCCCCCTTGCTTGGGCAGGGCCTCAGCATTTGCAATCTTTACCTCTCCCTGCTCCTCCGCTGTGTAATCTGGGCCGTCAAATCCATACTGTGCCTGACACCGTCTGAGCCTGCCTCCTGATGTATAGACATATATTTTGAATGTGTACGCTATCCATACATGTTATCTGGGGATACGGCACCCTTTCTAACCTTTGTGCAATCACGTGCAATCCATACTGGGCCTAACACCGTCTGAGCCTGCCTCCTGAGACATATATTTTGAATGTGTACGCTATCCATACATGTTATCCGGGGAAACGGTACCCTTTCTAACCTTTGTGCAATCACGTGCAATCCATACTGGGCCTAACACCATCTGAGCCTGCCTCCTGATGTATAGACATATATTTTGAATGTGTACGCTATCCATACATGTTATCTGGGGATACGGTACCCTTTCTAACCTTTGTGCAATCACGTGCAATCCATACTGGGCCTAACACCGTCTGAGCCTGCCTCCTGAGACATATATTTTGAATGTGTACGCTATCCATACATGTTATCTGGGGATGCGGTACCCTTTCTAACCTTTGTGCAATCACGTGCAATCCATACTGGGCCTAACACCGTCTGAGCCTGCCTCCTAAGACATATATTTTGAATGTGTACGCTATCCATACATGTTATCCGGGGATACGGTACCCTTTCTAACCTTTGTGCAATCACGTGCAATCCATACTGGGCCTAACACCGTCTGAGCCTGCCTCCTGAGACATATATTTTGAATGTGTACGCTATCCATACATGTTATCTGGGGATACGGTACCCTTTCTAACCTTTGTGCAATCACGTGCAATCCATACTGGGCCTAACACCGTCTGAGCCTGCCTCCTGAGACATATATTTTGAATGTGTATGCTATCCATACATGTTATCCGGGGATACGGTACCCTTTCTAACCTTTGTGCAATCACGTGCAATCCATACTGGGCCTAACACCGTCTGAGCCTGCCTCCTGAGACATATATTTTGAATGTGTACACTATCCATACATGTTATCCGGGGATACGGTACCCTTTCTAACCTTTGTGCAATCACGTGCAATCCATACTGGGCCTAACACCGTCTGAGCCTGCCTCCTGATGTATAGACATATATTTTGAATGTGTACGCTATCCATACATGTTATCCGGGGATACGGTACCCTTTCTAACCTTTGTGCAATCACGTGCAATCCATACTGGGCCTAACACCGTCTGAGCCTGCCTCCTGAGACATATATTTTGAATGTGTACGCTATCCATACATGTTATCCGGGGATACGGTACCCTTTCTAACCTTTGTGCAATCACGTGCAATCCATACTGGGCCTAACACCGTCTGAGCCTGCCTCCTGAGACATATATTTTGAATGTGTACGCTATCCATACATGTTATCCGGGGATACGGTACATTTTCTAACCTTTGTGCAATCACGTGCAATCCATACTGGGCCTAACACCGTCTGAGCCTGCCTCCTGAGACATATATTTTGAATGTGTATGCTATCCATACATGTTATCCGGGGATACGGTACCCTTTCTAACCTTTGTGCAATCACGTGCAATCCATACTGGGCCTAACACCGTCTGAGCCTGCCTCCTGAGACATATATTTTGAATGTGTACGCTATCCATACATGTTATCCGGGGATGCGGTACCCTTTCTAACCTTTGTGCAATCACGTGAAATCCATACTGGGCCTAACACCTTCTGAGCCTGCCTCCTAAGACATATATTTTGAATGTGTACGCTATCCATACATGTTATCCGGGGATACGGTACCCTTTCTAACCTTTGTGCAATCACGTGCAATCCATACTGGGCCTAACACCGTCTGAGCCTGCCTCCTGAGACATATATTTTGAATGTGTACGCTATCCATACATGTTATCCGGGGAAACGGTACCCTTTCTAACCTTTGTGCAATCACGTGCAATCCATACTGGGCCTAACACCGTCTGAGCCTGCCTCCTGAGACATATATTTTGAATGTGTATGCTATCCATACATGTTATCCGGGGATACGGTACCCTTTCTAACCTTTGTGCAATCACGTGCAATCCATACTGGGCCTAACACCGTCTGAGCCTGCCTCCTGAGACATATATTTTGAATGTGTACGCTATCCATACATGTTATCCGGGGATACGGTACCCTTTCTAACCTTTGTGCAATCACGTGCAACCCATACTGGGCCTAACACCGTCTGAGCCTGCCTCCTGATGTATAGACATATATTTTGAATGTGTACGCTATCCATACATGTTATCCGGGGATACGGTACCCTTTCTAACCTTTGTGCAATCACGTACAATCCATACTGGGCCTAACACCGTCTGAGCCTGCCTCCTGAGACATATATTTTGAATGTGTACGCTATCCATACATGTTATCCGGGGATACGGTACCCTTTCTAACCTTTGTGCAATCACGTGTAATCCATACTGGGCCTAACACCTTCTGAGCCTGCCTCCTGAGACATATATTTTGAATGTGTACGCTATCCATACATGTTATCCGGGGATACGGTACCCTTTCTAACCTTTGTGCAATCACGTGCAATCCATACTGGGCCTAACACCGTCTGAGCCTGCCTCCTGAGACATATATTTTGAATGTGTACGCTATCCATACATGTTATCCGGGGATACGGAGCTTTTCTAACCTTTGTGCAATCACGTGCAATCCATACTGGGCCTAACACCGTCTGAGCCTGCCTCCTGAGACATATATTTTGAATGTGTACGCTATCCATACATGTTATCCGGGGAAACGGTACCCCTTCTAACCTTTGTGCAATCACGTGCAATCCATACTGGGCCTAACACCGTCTGAGCCTGCCTCCTGAGACATATATTTTGAATGTGTACGCTATCCATACATGTTATCTGGGGATACGGTACCGTTTCTAACCTTTGTGCAATCACGTGCAATCCATACTGGGCCCAACACCGTCTGAGCCTGCCTCCTGAGACATATATTTTGAATGTGTACGCTATCCATACATGTTATCCGGGGATACGGTACCCTTTCTAACCTTTGTGCAATCACGTGCAATCCATACTGGGCCTAACACCGTCTGAGCCTGCCTCCTGAGACATATATTTTGAATGTGTACGCTATCCATACATGTTATCCGGGGATACGGTACCCTTTCTCACCTTTGTGCAATCACGTGTAATCCATACTGGGCATGAGAACGGCTGGCGAGCTGTTAAGCAAGCTACAGCACCTGTGGTTTGCACACGTAAGTTTTTCATTTTTTCAGGAATGACGGTTAGGCCTAATTCCGGAACTGCGGTTGACCTGCACTTACTGGGAAATCATTGTTCGCGGGTAATAATTGTAATCAGTGATCCCCATCACTAACGTTGTTCCGCGGGTTATCTGCACCTGTAAGCGACAAACGCTGGCCTTTTCAGTGTAGCGCACATGCAGCCACGGACATGTAAGGGCATGACACACCAGTTATTGGCCAATCTCATGTGCCAGAGCCTCACGTGTCCCTCTAGTAAGCCGGACTCGGACCGCGGGGCATGACGGAGTCTCGTTCGTTAACGGAATTAAGCTTGCAATGTGTGCATCTGTACTGTAGCTGGCATGGTTGAGGTTTCCCAGGTGGAGTCGAATTTAACCGTAGGCTCCACTCATGGTGGTGCCCTTCTGGACATTCCTTTAAGGTTCAGCTTTGCAACCATACTGCCCACGTAAAACAAACACTTTGCCTTCATGAACGCTGTTTGGAGGGTCATGACTCGTGGGAATAACGCCGCCCAATCAGTTAACCTGCTAGAGAGATCCTTCATTGCTCCCAAGCATGACATCACACTCCCTAGGAAGAAGGTAATGCCACTGTGGCGACCGTACTCCTGGGGGCGACACAAGTGCACTGATGCCCAGCCACTGCTCGATGAATCTGCTGGTACATTGACCCAGACCACTACATTCCCCTCGCACGCTACCCGGCCTGAATCTGACCCTGATGAAACTCAGGTTACCCTTCCCATATACAGTTCCATCTTACACGGTGACAAAGAGGAAGCTGCAGATGAAAGTGCAGGTTCGGCCCACCCGCCATCAGACACACCACCGTACTATCAGGGGCCCTGTGCCAGTGCCGTCGCCAATGAGTGGGCCCCCCCTGCTTGCCCAGGATGACAGCACTTGCAAAGTTGAAATACTGTGCAGTGAGATGGAAGATGGGGACGACGAGGAGTCTGGACTAGTACAGGGATTCCCTAGCGAGGAGACTTATTTGATTGTTTTCAATGTTGGGACAGCAATTTTTGGGGAGCACTATACTCTGGAGAATGATAGATGGGGCCCACCATACACTGGAACATTCCAAAGGTGGACATCAGACACTGGAGCAGCATTTACAGGGCCCATTATACACTAGAGCATTAGAAATGGGGCCCATTATGTTTGGAGCATTATTTGGGCCCATAAGACAGTGGAGCTTCATCCATGGGGACCAACATATACTGTAGCATTAAGTGGAGCTCATCATATACTGTTTCAAACATTATATGGGACCAATGATTCTGTATGGAGAAATAGATGGGCCTCGTCATGAGATGTAAAAAGTGAGGTATTTTTCATTGTACTATACCGCTATTTCTCTGCCGTATCGGAGCATGATGAGTTGTGGTATGTGTTAAAGGGGCGCTCTTTCGCCCAGGGCACATGAAAACCTGCAGCCAGCCCTGCGTAACTTGTATTATGAAGTTAATTAAGGTTGACAAGCTTAAGTAAGAAGAATTGATGCTTTTGGCATTCAAATGGGCACTGTAGGTGTGTTTCCTGTCCTCCTCTCACTGCCGACTTTTATTCCCCATTGACTTACATTGGGTTTCGTGTTTCGGGACGACCCCGACTTTTCCCTATAATCGGACGATCTTGCTCGACCCGACTTTTGGAAAAGTCGGGTTTCACGAAACGAAACGCGACCCTAAAAAACCAAAAGTCGCTCAACTCTAGTGACAACCATAGAGGTCTGCAGGAGACCTCTTATTGTCATGCCAACCCATTGGTGATGTTCGATTATTTGACGGGAGGTCACCGATGGGTGGATTTCTGGCGCGATTGTGGGAAGCGCATGTTAAATGCCGCTGTCAGAGTTAGACAGCGGCATTTAACAGGTTAATAGCTGTGGGTAGCTCGCAAATCCACCCGCAACTGCTGCGGGCACATGTCAGCTGTCCAAAGCAGATGTGGGAAAGATGTGGACTCACCACCGGAGCCTACATCAAAGGGAGGGAGTCTGACATAGGCGTACATTTACGCCTGATGTTGGAAAGGGGTTAAAGAAGTGACATATGTTTTATTTTTTCCCCACCAGACATTTTTCAAAATCTGAAGCAGTAAAAAAATGCTGAACAGTCTGAACTGATGAACATCAAGGTGACTTTACAATAGAAATTAATAGGAAGAGTCTTTTGAGCATTTTAAGCCATTTTCCAGATGTTTTTGCAGTAGATCTGCTCCTAAAAGCTCCTAAAAAACTCTGTGTGCACATACACTAAATATTTGAATGCTAGGTGGGGTAATAGACATCATCCACTTTCCGTGACAGTTCTGAACCCTGTAATTTTATAGCCGACATTAGCATAATTAGTAACTGTTCTGTTTGTTTTTCTTGTATCATGCTATGTTTATATAGTAGCATGTACCACAGACCAGGCTTAGCACACCAGGCCATGACCTAAATAACACTGGAAATATTCATCTATCATCATTCTGCATCAAGAAACAGGTCCCCTCGGACTTCTGCTACTGCTAAGCTCCTGGATATCCCTTAAGGATTTTACTTAGCATTTTAACCATAATAACCAAATTCCATTTCTGCTTGCAGGTTTCACACAGAGTAAAAGTGTTGTGTACACAGTGACTGGGAAAGACTCTTTGATATGATGACTGCTAACACATCCTAACACTATGACTATAATTGAAAATCCCACACAAAAATACAAACTGCACATCAGCCTGCTAGTATATCTGTTCTTTGATTTCTCTATGGCCTGAAAATCTGTGTTTTTTGTCTATCTGCATGAGAACATCTACAGTATTTTATCTGCTATTACTTCTGTTAGGATAATTTTCTGCTCAGCCTCATCACTAGTTCATGATATGGTTTGAAGATGAGATATTTTGCTGAATATAGATGATAAAATATTAAGATGAAGATAAAAAGTATTAATGCTAAACTGCTAAACAATGGAAGAGGCGTATCACCTTACAACAAATAGGAACCATTGTAGCATGTGCAATATAAGGTGCTGAATAGGGATGAGAGGACTCGTGGGAGTTCGGGTTCCGGTACCCAACCCGAACTTAAGTCCACAGTTCGGTTCAGGTATCAAAACTGTATCTGAACTTGAACCAGAACCCAAACCCCACTGAAAACAATGGACACCCGAACTTTGATTTGGAAAATACTGTCTCTCTTTGCATTGGACTCCCGGGAGAAGTCATTGTTCGGCGTTTATCGTCGAACACTAACTGTCCAGTACGAGCTCGAAATTTTAAGTTCAGGTTCGCTCATCTCTAGTACTGAGCAGTTGCGTAACTAGAGTCCAATGAACTCCGTTGCAAAATTTGGACCAGCTTCTCATCCCCCACCTCCTGCTTGTTGGTCAAAAGAACGGTCCCGTATAGCGTTCTGAATCCTATAAGGTCATACGTTTTGCTGCCCCTCCCTATTATGTAGTATTGCCCACCATCCTTTATTAATATCCCCCTTCCTGGGCCCCTCCCAGGTATATATGTCCTACCATCCTGGACCCTTCTTGGTATATATGTCCCAAATTGCTTGTCTATATAACACCCATCCTGATAAATCTGTCCCTTATTCTGGGCCCCTTCCTGGTATATATGCCCCCTATCCTGTTATATATGACTCCCATCCTGGTATATATTTTTCCCATCCTGGTATATAGGGCTCCCATCCTGGTATATATGTCACCCATCCTGCTATATACAGTGGGTGAAAGACGTATTGAACATGTCACCAATTTTCTAAGTAAATATATTTTTAAAAGTGATTTTGACATGAAATTCTCACCAGATGTCGGGAACTACCTATCTAATTCACAAGGGCAAAGAAATCAAACTATAGATGTCCATAAATGAAGTTATGTGAAGTAATGAGAAATGACACAGGAAAATAATATTGAACACATAAAGAAAGAGAGCTGCAAAAAACCATGGAAAGTCATAACACCAGCTGAAATCTATGAGTAAGTAGAAAGCAATCTTGCCACTTAATGAAAAATATTATCAGTTAGTTCAACTGATGGCCTATAAAAGGGTGTCTCATTACCAAGGTGCCACACAAGAAATATCTCATGTTGGGTAAAACCAATGAGTTGTCTCAAGACCTTTGCAAACTTATTGTTGCAAAACACACTGACGAGATTGGTTACAGAGGAATTTCTAAACTGCTGAAGTTTCCAGTGAGCATTATTGAGTCCATAATCCAGAAGTGGAACATAATTTCACCATAAACCAGCCACGAACAGGTGCTCTCCACAAAATTTCAGACAGAGGAGTGAAAACTATTATCAGAAGAGTTGACTAGGAGCCAAGGACCACCTGTAGAAATATCTGGAATCGGCAGGTACAATTGTTTCAAAGAAAACAATAAGTAATGCACTCAAACCTCCATGGCCTGAAGGCATGCTCACTACGCAAGACTCCATTGGTGAGCAGCATGTTCAAACACATTTAAACTACAGAAAGAGAAAAGGGTGGCACTCTGACTCACGTAAGTATCTTGTATAAACTTTATTCTTAAAGTTCTTTATATAACATGGAATGGGGGACGGTATTCCTTTGTCTTGATGGAATACCGTCCCTGATTCCATGTTGTATAAAGCGCTTTAAGAATAAAGTTTATAGAAGATACTTAAGTGAGTCAGAGTGCCACCTTTTTCTCTTTCTGAAGTTTGCTCCAAGGACTTGTTTTCTTCGAGTGGAGCACCTGTATGTCACGATACCAGAAAGCTGCTATCAAGTTTCTGCTGATTGCTACTCAAGGTATACGGTCAGAATAATGCTCTTTTTTGCTCTTTTTATAGGGTTCACTTTCAAAACGCATTTAAAGTTTGCTCAACAACATTTAGACAAGCCAGTAAAATACTAAGAGAATATAGTCTGGTCAGATGAGATCAAAATTGAACTTTTTGAATGCCATAATACACACTATATTTGGTGTCCAAAAATTACTGAATTATCACTGTCACGATAATATGGAATATGAGTTAAATTCCTTACACTTTTTCTAGAACTTTCAACTACACAGAGGCAAGCGACCCCCCTCCTTCCCTCTCCCCAGCCTGCAAATTTCTTTCACTCACTGCCTGTAACCTGAAACTACAACTCACTTCTTCCTCTCGCCCCCACCTTAGGAATGTCATTGTCTTCAGACCATGCGGGACTGTCCCATAGCATATAATGGGAATTTATTCATTTGGACGTATTGCAATGTGAGATTGTGATAGAAAAATAAAAACTACATATCTGGGACGTGCGTCGACTAAGCGTCATAGCTCATGTTTTTCCTGGTTGCAGCGCTAACAGAACCAGAGAAATGGATTTCTCGTGAACCGAGGGGAGCCGACAGCCCGTGTTTGAAGTCATTAGAAAGCTATTTTCAATATAAGATGACTAGGTCTGCCGTTATTTTGCTAGGTTCTCAAGCCCAGTTATATAGTCGAGAAGGTTTCAGAACAAAAATTGCAACTTAGAGACAAGGGTAGGACCCCGGTAACTCAGCCCCTTTTATGATGTCATGACCCAGAACTATAGAGTACACCCACTCAGTCGGGACGTGAGTCTGCAGAGGGAACATGAGATATACAGCCACACTGTTATGCATGGCAACGTGTGGCCCATTCCCTTCTCCTAGCCTGATTCGCCGGAATGATCTAAGTACCATGTGAGTGTTTTCTTCTTTAACCCTGTTTTATTTTTAATTACTTGTACATATTTTAATTGTCTCAGATTGTTACATCCTTTTTTACCTTGTAAACACTGCCTACCTTTTGGAGTAAAATATATAAAATTACTAGCTCTGTCTCTATGCTCTAAGAACGAATATTCACGTGCCTGAAGTAATTACGCTACTAATTCAGGTTTGCAACGGACCCTCTAAATTAAATTATTGATTAAGAGAATCATTAGCTGGTGGCAGCAAAAGTGTGGTCCCGGTTGGGTGAAGCTGGCAGCGACGGAAAGGGTTTTATAAGCTTTTGTGTGGCTGTGGCCAGAGCATTTATAATTCCCTCGCTGCAGCGCGCCTAACAGCCAGTCCTCAGTGAGCAGCCCGTCCGGCGACCAATTATCCCAGGTGTAGTTCCCTGACTGACCTGAGGGTAGGGGGGCACCGGAGAGCTGCAAGTTCCAAAGTGGAACCAGAAAGTGGGATATATATAAATCCCTCAGATCTTGGTATATGGTAGCAGCAGTGGGATAATTCAAATAAGCCCCTGCAGTAAATTGATAGGTCAAGACTAGCATGCTGTTTTGTCATCACATTGTTGGCAGCGGTGGGATAACTAAGATAAGCCCCCTGCACATGTGATAGCCGCGTGCTGGCCAAAAGGGTCAAAACCCCCGGTTCGTGACATATTGGTGGCAGAGCGATGGGATCACAGAGCATTAGTGATATGGTCCTGTCACAAAAAACCTGCACGGTTCCTGCGGGGATCCTGCATCACAGGTTTTGGAGAACGGACTCAGTGTTTATTAGTCCTGAGACAATTTAAGTGTACTTGCGATTACCCTCTCCCTTCTCTTTGTTTTGATGGCCTATCTTTTATTTGGCAATCATTGCTGCAAAAGGAGAATGCTGGTACGCACAGCAGAAAAAGGAAACTCTTGCTGGAATATGCACGTACCGAGGTATTGACGTCATGAACAAAAACAGAGACCAACTGATCCCGGCTCTGGTGCAGTTGGACAACGCCCAGAGCCCAGCGGGTGCAGAACCCGGCTCAAGTGGAGGTGGCGCTGCAGCCGAGAACCAACCACTGAATGCTGGCCCCACATGCAACCAGGGCGGGTTGGACCCCTACCTGCAATCGGCCTTGGGTGAACTCTCTGCCGATGACCATGATGGACATCTGAGGCTGATCCAGCAATACCAGCAGGAGGCCCGGGCTGAGCAGAAGGCCCAAGCACGGAGAGCCCATGAACTGGAGATGGTCCAGCGAGGGGGGATTCCCCCCACAGCCCGGAGCCATGAGCCCAACAGCGTTCCGATTCTGAAGCACCGGCCAGAACACTTTCACGTGATGGAAAAGGATGGGGACTTGGACACTTTTCTGCGGGCCTTTGAGAAAGCCTGCAGACAGTACCAGCTGCCTACGGACCAATAGGCCAGGTACTTGACCCCAGGGCTAAAAGGCAAAGCCATGGAGGCGTTTGCTTCTCTCCCGCCAGACCACGATGACGACTATGTGACCATCAAGCAGGCCCTGATCACCAAATATCGGCTAACACCTGATGTTTACCGTAGAAAGTTCCGGAACCTCCAACGTGGCCCACACGACAGTTATAGTGATGTGGTGAAAGGACTCAGGACTCACTTCAGACAGTGGACCTGAAGATTGTCAGTGACCTCTTTTGAGCGGCTGGAGGACCTGATGATCAAAGACCAGTTCCTACACCTTTGCCCAGCCGAGGTCCACCAGTTCATACTGGACCGAGAACCAGAGGACACGGACAAAGCAGCGCAGATCACCGACAACTATGAGGCCAACCGGAAACCAGAGACACGGAAGCCAGTCACAGCCAGCTGGGTAAGCCTGCAACCAACCCCAGCACCCCTGCCAGCCGACCCTCCAGAGGCCCTGTCCCTTTTGCCAACACCAGGCCTACTTCAGACCCTCGCAAGTGTTTTGCCTGCAATCGGACTGGTCATATCAGTGCCAACTGCCCGGAGAAGCAGAAGAACCCCCCAGCAAAGACCTCCGGGCCTAACGCATCCGTTCTTTTGGTGGGTGGGGTGGTTGGGAGGGTCGATGACAATGTGCAGCACGTCCGTGTGGGGGCTCATCTCGCTACAGACCTCAAGGACACTGGGGCAGAATGAACCCTCATCTGACCCGGACTGGCGGCCCCTGAAGAGTTTATTCCAGGGAAAACTCTGACTGTCACCGGGATTGGGGGCGTCCGCTGCCCCTTGCCGATGGCCCAGGTTTTCTTTGATGGGGGTGCCGGGAGTGGGGTGAAGGAAGTGTGGGTGTCCGAAAACCTGCCCACTGATGTTTTATTGGGGACTGATTTGGGGAGGATGGTTGCATACTACATCCCTGACATCACTCCCCAATCTGATAATAAGGGTAATGATAACCCTGATGACAATGATGATGATGATGATGATGATGGGAAACTGAATGTGTTACCTGACAATGCCTTGTTGAATAATAATGCCTCTGATAACCATTCTTTCCCTAGGAATGATGCTGATAGTGATGTAAAGGTGCCAACTAAACCTGATAACCATTCTTTCCCTAGGAATGATGCTGATAGTGATGTAAATGTGCTAACTGAACCTGATAACCATTTTCTGAGAAGGTTGATGTGTCTACAGGTACAGGAGTGCTCAGCCCCGTCGCTCTGCGGAGTGAGGTGGCTGAGGAACCCCTAGCAGGAGCAAGCGACAGTGCTCAAGGAAATGGGGAGGTGCATGGGGACTGTGAGGAAGGTGATTCCATGCCACTGACCAGTGCCACCGTGGAAGGTAACTGGCCCATAAGTAGCACTGCTGCTGAAGTGTTGGGGGTGGATGGAGAGGTAGAACCCATAGCAGCGCTGGCTGATGGGTCTATGAGAAGCTCCAGGGAGGACAGCCTATGTAGCTGCTGTCACCTCAGTCAGAGTGCCTGGAACGCAGGTAACGCCCTGCCTTCTGGACCCTCCGCAGTCAAAGAGTTGACTGAACCAGAGGTGGACCCAGAGCAGGTCCCAGAGGGTTCCCATGAGGAAGGAACCCTGACGTTACTACTAGCTGCCTCCAGCCAGGAGTTCCAGGTCGCTCAGCACTCAGATGTGAGCCTGGAGAAATTGAGACACCTCGCCGAGACACCCACCTCCGTGACTGTTAAGGAGTGGATGTTCTGGGAACGATGAAGGTTGTACCAGGAGACAGTACCCGTAGACTCCCAATAGGAGTGGTTGAGGGAAAGACAGCTGGTCATCCCATATCAGTTCAGGTCTGAGTTGCTGTGGATTGCCCATGAAATCCCACTCGCTGGACACTTGGGGATCAGCAAAACTAAGGCTCGGCTGTCTCAACACTTCTATTGGCCCAAGATGGGGACAGATGTGACCAACTACTGCCGCTCCTATATCACCTGTCAGAGAGTGGGGAAGGCTCTTAAGGCTCCCCTGATCCCGTTGCCAGTGATAGAGGAGCCTTTCAGAGAATTGCGGTGGACATTGTGGACCCGCTGGCCATCCCCAGCAGTTCTGGAACGCAATATATCCTTACTGTGGGAGACTACGCTACCCGGTACCCAGAGGCAGTAGCTCTGTCCTCAACTAGGGCGAATAAGGTGGCGGATGCACTGGTGACCATCTTTTCACGAGTAGGATTTCCCGGGGAGATGCTTACCGATCAAGGGACCCAATTCATGTCTCGCCTACTGGAGGCTCTCTGTAAGAGAATGCAGGTGAAGTGTCTGGTATCAAGTGCGGATCACCCACAGACCAATGGCTTGTGTGAACACTTCAACGGTACCCTCAAACAGATGCTTCGCATACTGGTTGAGACCCAAGGGTGCGACTGGGAGCGGTACTTCCCACACCTGCTATTCAATAACAGAGAAGTTCCGCAGGCCTCGACAGGGTTCTCCCCCTTTGAGCTCCTGTACGGCAGGTCAGTCCAGGGGCCCCTTGGGTTGGTAAGAGAATCTTGGGAAGATGAGCTGAACCCTTCTGAAGTGTCCATAGTGGATTATATCATGCGCTTCCGGGACAAGATGCAGACCTTGACGCACTTGGTGCATGACAACATGACGCAGGCTCAGGCAGACCAGAAGCACTGGTACGACCAAAACGCTCAGGAGCGGACTTACCAGGTGGGTCAAAAGGTGTGGGAGCTGGTCCCAGTACAAAAGGACAAGCTTCAGGCAGCCTGGGGGGGCCCGTACGTCGTTCACCAACAGCTCAACCCAGTCATCTACGTGGTCACCATTGACCAGGCTCGGGGTAGGAGCAAGGCCTTTCACGTCAACATGATGAAAGCCCATCACATATGTGAAGCCTACGTCCTACCGGTCTGCAACCTGCCCGAGGACGGGTAGGAAGACCCCCTCCTGGACAGGCTGGCCCAAGCCAAGGCCGGCGGGTCCATCAAGGACATGGAGGTAAGCGACTTGTTAACCGTATCCTAGAGGTCGCAGTTGTTGACCACACTGGAACCCTTCCGGGCCATGTTCTCCAACCGACCTGGGAGAACGAAGTTAGGGGTCCACGAGGTAGAGACCGGGAATCATGCCCCACTACAGCGAACACCTTATCGGATCTCTGAGGAGGTGCAGCAGGTTATGCGCCAAGAGATTGATGAGATGTTACAGCAGGGGGTGATTCAACGGTCCAAGAGTGCGTGGGCCTCACCTGTAGTCCTCATGCCCAAAAAGGATCGGACCACCCGTTTCTGAATGTACTACAGGGGGCTCAATGCCATCACAACCTCTGATGCACACCCGATGCCACGCATCGAGGATCTGCTCGAGCAGTTGGCGAATCATGGATTTGAGTCGGGGATACTGGCAGATTTCCTTGAGCCCGGCGGCGCAGGAGAGATCCGCCTTTATCACCCCTTTTGGACTGTACGAGTCCACGGTCATGCCCTTCGGCATGAAAAATGCCCCTGCCACTTTCCAGCGGATGGTCAACCACCTGCTTCGGGGACTGGAGAAGTACGCCGTGACGTACCTGGACGACATTGCGGTCTTCAGTTCCACCTGGAAGGACACATTCAGCACCTCCAGGAGGTGCTCAAACGTATTCACCAGGCAGGCCTGACCGTCAAGCCGGAAAAGTGCCAAATGGGCATGAGCAAGGTCCACTACCTGGGACACCGGGTAGGCGGGGGGTTCCATGAGTCCAGAGCCGGAGAAGGTGGACGCGATCATGTCGTGCACCACCCCCAGGACCAAGAATCAGGTGATGTCCTTCTTGGGCACTGCAGGGTACTATTGGCAGTTCATACAGGACTATAGCACCCTTGCAAAACCCTTGACGGACCACACCAAGCGGAGGCTACCCCAAACAGTCGACTGGACAGATGGCTGTGAGGCGGCTTTCCGAGCTTTGAAGACAGCCCTGTGCAACTCTCCAGTGTTGAAAGTAGTCGACAGCAGTCGGCCATTCCTGGTACAGACTGACGCCAGCGAGTTTGGCCTTGGTGCTGTACTCAGCCAGGTCAACTTGGGGAACCAAGACCACCCCGTGTTGTACCTGAGCCGGAAACTTCTACAGAGGGAAGTGGCATACTCCACCATCGAGAAGGAGTGCCTGGCAATGGTCTGGGCACTGCAACGTTTGCAGCCCTACCTGTACGGGCGCACCTTCATGGTGGTAACCAACCACAACCCTCTGGAACCAACGGAAGGTTGCTATGATGGAGCCTTGCCCTCTAGCAGTATGACTTTACCGTACAACACAAAAAGGGAAGCGAGCATGGAAATGCCAGTGGGTTTTCCCACTGGGGCGAATCCGCTGAGGTGCGCATGGCGGATTAACAACAGGTCATGCCTCCTTAGCACACTCTAAGAGGGGGAGGTGTCATGATAATCTGGAATATGAGTTCCATTCCTTACACTTTTTCTAGAACTTTTAACTACACAGAGGCAAGCGACCCCCCTCCTTCCCCCTCCCCAGCCTGCAAATTTCTTTCACTCACTGCCTGTAACCTGAAACTACAACTCACTCCTTCCTCTCATCTCCACCTCAGGAATGTCATTGTCTTTAGACAGTCCCATAGCATATAATGGGAATTTATTCATTCGGACGTAATGCAATGTGAGATTGTGATAGAAAAATAAAAACTACATATCTGGGATGTGCGTCTACTAAGCGTCCTAGCTCATGTTTTACCCGGTTCCAGCGCTTACAGAACCAGAGAAATGGATATCTCCTGAACCGAGGGGAACCGACAACCCGTGTTTGGAGTCATTACAAAGCTAATTTCAATATAAGATGACTGATAGGTCTGCCGTTATTTTGCTAGGTTCTCAATCCCAGTTATATAGCCGAGAAGGTTTCAGAACAAAAATTGCAACTTAGAGACAAGGGGAGGACCCTGGTAACTCAGCCCCTTTTATGATGTGAATGTGTGGCCCATTCCCTTCCCCCAGTCTGATTCGCCAGAATGATCTAAGTACCATGTGAGTGTATTCGTCTTTAACCCTGTTTTATTTTTAATTGCTTGTACATATTTTAATTGTCTCAGATTGTCACATCCTTTTTTACCTTGTAAAAACTGCCTACCTATTGGAGTAGAATATATAAAATAACTAGCTCTGTCTCTATGCTGTAAGAACGAATATGCATGTGCCTGAAGTAATTACGCTACTAATTCGGGTTTGCAACGGACCCTCTTAATTAAATTATTGATTAAGAGAATCATTAGCTGGTGGCAGCAAAGTGTGGTCCCGGTTGGGTGGGTGAAGCTGACAGCGACGGAAGGGGTTTTATAAGCTTTTGTGTGGCTGCGGCCAGAGCATTTACAATTCCCTCACTGCAGCGCGCCTAACAGCCAGTCCTCAGTGAGCGGCCCTTCCGGTGACCAATTATCCCAGATGTAGTTCCCTGACTGACCTGAGGGTAAGGGGGGGCGCCCCGGAGAGCTGCGAGTTTCAAAGTGGAACCAGAAAGTGGGATATACATAAATCCCTGCAGTTCGTGGTAAATGGTAGCAGCAGTGGGATAATTCAAATAAGCCCCTGCAGTAAATTGATAGGTCAAGACTAGCTTGCTGTTTTGTCATCACATTGTTGGCAGCAGTGGGATAACTAAGATAAGCCCCCTGCACATGTGATAGCCGCGTGCCAGCCAAAAGGGTCAAAACCCCCGGTCCATGACAATCACCCCAAAAACACCATACCAACAGTGAAGTTTGGAGGGGGGAACATAATGGTGTGGGGCTGTTTTTATGCATTTGGGACCAGTAATCTTCATATAATTGAAGGAAGGATGAACGAACAAATGAACCAAGACATTTTCAAAAATATCTGCTGTCGTCTTCTAGGATGATGAAGATGAAATCAAGGTGGACATTTCAGCAAGATATTGATCCCAAACACACAGCCAAGGAAACTCTTAATAGGTTTCATAGAAAGAAAAGCTGCTAAAATGGTCCGTCCAATCACTTGACCTGAATCCAATAGAAAATGTATGAAAGGAACTAAAACTCAGAGTTCATAAAAGGAGCCAATGGAACATTCAGGATTTGAAGAGTGCTTGAGTAGGAAAATGAGCCCAAATCACATCTGAGCAATGCATATGACCCATTCCTTGATGGGCTTGATTTCTTTGCGGATTGGATGGGTTGTTACTAGTGTTGAGCATTCCGATACCGCAAGTATCGGGTATCGGCCGATACTTGCTGTATCGGAATTCCGATACCGACTTCCGATATTTTTTCAATATCGGAAGTCGGCATCGGAATCGGAAGTTCAAAATGATTGACAGCCTGACGTCATCATGATGCGCGGTGTGTGCGCATCATGATGCGCCGTCATTTCGGGCCTTCCGGGGGTCTCTGCCGGCCTGCCGGGGGGCTGTGTGGACTGCCCGGGGTCTGTACCGGCCTGCCGGGGGGCTGTGCCGGCCTGCCGGTGGTCTGTGCACCCTGTGGGGGTCTGTACCGGCCTGCCGGGGGGGCTGTGCCGGCCTGCCGGTGGTCTGTGCACCCTGTGGGGGTCTGTACCGGCCTGCCGGGGGGCTGTGCCGGCCTGCCGGGGGGCTGTGCTGATGTCCGGGGGTCTGTGCAAGCATCGTCCGATGGGACTACAAGTCCCATCTGGCGATGCCTGCTACCATGACAGTGATTGACACATTAGCCAATGATGGGACAGTAGTAGTCCCATCATCCGGCTAATGTGTTAAATGTAAAAAAAAAAAAAAAAAAAAATACTACATACATACTACATACATACTACATGCATGCTACATACATACTACATGCTACATACATACTACATACATACCACATACATACTACATACATACTACATACATACTACATACATACTACATACATGCTACATACATGCTACATATATACTACATGCATGCTACATACATACTACATGCTACATACATACTACATATATACACTCACTGGCCACTTTATTAGGTACACCATGCTAGTAACGGGTTGGACCCCCTTTTGCCTTCAGAACTGCCTCAATTCTTCATGGCAGAGATTCAACAAGGTGCTGGAAGCATTCCTCAGAGATTTTGGACCATATTGACATGATGGCATCACACAGTTGGCGCAGATTTGTCGGCTGCACATCCCTGATGCGAATCTCCAATTCCACCACATCCCAAAGATGCTCTATTGGATTGAGATCTGGTGACTGAGGAGGCCATTTGAGTACAGTGAACTCATTGTCATGTTCAAGAAACCAATCTGAGATGATTCGAGCTTTATGACATGGCGCATTATCCTGCTGAAAGTAGCCATCAGATGTTGGGTACATTGTGGTCATAAAGGGATGGACATGGTCAGCAACAATACTCAGGTAGGCTGTGGCGTTGCAACGATGCTCAATTGGTACCAAGGGGCCCAAAGAGTGCCAAGAAAAAATTCCCCACACCATGACACCACCACCACCAGCCTGAACCGTTGATACAAGGCTGGATGGATCCATGCTTTCATGTTGTTTACGCCAAATTCTGACCCTACCATCCGAATGTCGCAGCAGAAATCGAGACTCATCAGACCAGGCAACGTTTTTCCAATCTTCTACTGTCCAATTTCGATGAGCTTGTGCAAATTGTAGCCTCAGTTTCCTGTTCTTAGCTGAGAGGAGTGGTACCCAGTGTGGTCTTCTGCTGCTGTAGCCCATCTGCCTCAAAGTTCGACGCACTGTGCGTTCAGAGATGCTCTTCTGCCTACCTTGGTTGTAACGGGTGGCAATTTGAGTCACTGTTGCCTTTCTATCAGCTCGAACCAGTATGCCCATTCTCCTCTGACCTCTGGCATCAACAAGGCATTTCCGCCCACAGAACTGCCGCTCACTGGATTTTTTTTCTTTTTCGGACCATTCTCTGTAAACCCTAGAGATGGTTGTGCGTGAAAATCTGAGTAGATCAGCAGTTTCTGAAATACTCAGACCAGCCCTTCTGGCACCAACAATCATGCCACGTTCAAAGGCACTCAAATCACCTTTCTTCCCCATACTGATGCTCGGTTTGAACTGCAGGAGATTGTCTTGACCATGTCTACATGCCTAAATGCACTGAGTTGCCGCCATGTGATTGGCTGATTAGAAATTAAGTCTTAACACACAGTTGGACAGGTGTACCTAATAAAGTGGCCAGTGAGTGTACTACATACATACTACATACATACTACATGCTACATACATACTACATACATACATGCATGCTACATGCATGCTACATACACAACACATATATACTACATGCATGCTACATACATACTACATGCTACATACATACCACATACATACTACATACATACATACTACATATATACTACATGCTACATACATACTACATGCATACTACATATATGCCACATGCATGCTACATACATACTACATACATACTACATACATACTACATATATACTACATGCATGCTACATACATACTACATGCATGCTACATACATACTACATGCTACATACATACCACATACATACTACATACATACTACATGCTACATACATACTACATATATACTACATGCATGCTACATACATACTGCATGCTACATGCATGCTACATACATACTACATACATACTACATGCTACATACATACCACATATATACTACATACATACTACATACAATACATTCATACAATACATACATAGACATACAGTACATATAACATAGAGTAACATACTTACCAATACTTGTCACATTGTTCCCCGAAGCCATTGTCTTTTACGGAATAAATATTAACATAACAAACCACAAAAATACTCACCCACGATCCGAAGCAGTCCACGAGTGTGTCCCACAACGATCTTGGGTAGAGAACTGCAGCATCAGCTGTTGCTGCCGTTCTCTACGGGCTGCAGGAATCCAATGACGGAAGGTAGGTATCCTTCCGCACTGTATTCCTCCGCCACTTAAAAAAAAAAAAAAGTCCCTAGTCTCACTTTATGCCATTGCTGCGTGGGAAATTCCCACACAGCAATGGCATAAAGTGAGACTAGGGACTTTTTTTTTTTAAGTGGCGGAGGAATACAGTGCGGAAGGATACCTACCTTCCATCATTGGATTCCTGCAGCCCGTAGAGAACGGCAGCAACAGCTGATGCTGCAGTTCTCTACCCAAGATCGTCGTGGGACACACTCGTGGACTGCTTCAGATCGTGGGTGAGTATTTTTGTGGTTTGTTATATTAATATTTATTCCGTAAAAGACAATGGCTTCGGGGAACAATGTGACAAGTATTGGTAAGTATGTTACTCTATGTTATATGTACTGTATGTCTATGTATGTATTGTATGAATGTATTGTATGTAGTATGTATGTAGTATATATGTGGTATGTATGTAGCATGTAGTATGCATGTAGTATATATGTAGTATGTATGTAGCATGCAGTATGTATGTAGCATGCATGTAGTATATATGTAGTATGTATGTAGCATGTAGTATGTATGTAGTATATATGTGGTATGTATGTAGCATGTAGTATGTATGTAGCATGCATGTAGTATGTATGTAGCATGCATGTAGTATGTATGTAGCATGCATGTAGCATGTAGTATGTATGTAGCATGCATGTAGTATATATGTAGTATGTATGTAGCATGTAGTATGTATGTAGTATGTAGTATGTATGTGGTATGTATGTAGCATGTAGCATGCATGTAGTATGTATGTAGTATATATGTGGTATGTATGTAGCATGTAGTATGTATGTAGCATGCAGTATGTATGTAGCATGCATGTAGTATATATGTAGTATGTATGTAGCATATATGTAGTATGTATGTAGCATGTAGTATGTATGTAGCATGCAGTATGTATGTAGCATGCATATAGTATATATGTAGTATGTATGTAGCATATATGTAGTATGTATGTAGCATGTAGTATATATGTAGTATGCATGTTGCATGCATGTAGTATATATGTAGTATGTATGTTGCATGTAGTATATATGTAGTATGAATGTAGCATGTATGTAGTATGTAGTATGAATGTAGCATGTATGTAGTATGCATGTTGTATGTATGTAGCATGTATGTAGCATGTAATTTTTTTTTTTTTTTTACATTCAACACATTAGCCGGATGATGGGACTACTACTGTCCCATCATTGGCTAATGTGTCAATCACTGTCATGGTAGCAGGCATCGCCCGATGGGACTTGTAGTCCCATCGGACGATGCCTGCACAGACCCCCGAAGCCTGCACAGCCCCCCGGCAGGCCGGCACAGCCCCCCCGGAGCCTGCACAGCCCCCCGGCAGGCCGGCACAGCCCCCCGGCAGGCCGGCACAGACCACCGGAGCCTGCACAGACCCCCTGGCAGGCCGGCACAGCCCCCCGAAAGGCCCGTACAGACCCCAGAGAGGCTGTACAAGGGAAAAACAGGATTTTTCTTATTCCGATAACGGAAGTCCCATAGACTTGAATGGGACTTCCGGTATCGGAATCGGCGATACCGATGCTTTTTTTTAAGATCGGCCGATCCATTCCGATCCGATACTTTGAAGTATCGGACGGTATCGCTCAACTCAACATCTGGACTTCGAGAATTACATGTCAATAGTACCTTTAGAAATACATTTACTTAGAAAATTGGTGACATGTTCAATACTTATTTTACCCACTGGGCACATCCTGGTATTTATGTCCCCCATCTGGGTCCATCCTGGTATATATGTCTCCCATCTTGGCCCATCCTGGTTTATATGTCCCCCTTCCTGGTACATATATCTCCCTTCTCGGCCAATCCTGGTATATATGTTCCCCATCCTGGTATATAGGTATCTCCCATCCTTGTACATATATCCCCTATCCTGGTATATAATCCCTGTTTTGCTACTGTTCTTTAACACATCTTTTTAAACATTTCTACTCACCTTCCCTCTGCTTCCCCACTGCGTGGTGTCCACTTCTGAAGTCAGCAGCTGAGTTCTGCGTACAACTGACAGACAGTGCATGATGTCACTGCCATGCTCAGCATATGACTGGCTTGCCGACGTCAACTGCTGGCCTCTGATTGACTGGCAGCATGTATTGCAGCTGAGGGAGCCAGCGGGTCTACTGCACTGCAATACATTTCAGCTGAATGTGCATTCTTGGATGCGCATCCAGTTGAAGCATGCTCTGGTGTCGGGGGCTCCCCTCCCGCACAGCCTTGGTCGCAGTCGTGACCTTTATGAATGTGATTGTTACGCCCCTAGTGCTGACTTTTAAAAAAATCTACTTATAAGTTAAAATGTAGAACTTAAATATTTAAAAATTCTTGCAGCTATTTCAGAAATGAAAAGGAAGGAAATATTTAAAGGGAGGCTAGAAAATTGTATTAGGAAGTTGCTATTTAAGCAATTTTACAATATAATTTTGTAGGTTTGCTGATAGAAAAGGCCATGTTTTTTAAATAAGGGAAATTTGTCACCTTGAAAATGTTTAATCTCTGAGCAGCATGTTATGAGGAAGAGGGAGCTGAACAGATTGATTTATAGTTTTACAAGAGTAAGATTTAGTATAACTTATTGATTAAATATTAGAGCTGAGCGAAACGGGTCGGTCAAATTCATAAGTCGGCGACTTTCGCTGAAGTCAGGTTTCTTGAAACGAAACCCGACCATAGCGTGAGGTCGGCCACATGGTCGGCGACCCGAGCGCCAAAGTCGCGTTTCAAATGATGCTTCCATCGCCCTTTTTCAGCCAATGATGGAGGACGCACACTGTGGGCAACGCGATGACATGGGCATCGGTCACCATCATCTTTGACAAGGGCATGCAAATGATTGGCTGGCTTTGTGTGGCGTCACAGGGGCTATAAAAGGGCGTGCACGCCGATCGCCATCTTACTTCTGCCGATATTAGCATTAGGGAGAGGTTGCTGCTGCTGATTCAGAATAAGGGATTGTTAGGCAGGGAAGAAGAACCAAAAAACTGCTTCTGCTGTTAGTGATTTCCACTGTACAATACATCAGTTTGTGTGCAGTGACAGGGGAGGCTTTAGTTTTGTGCATCAGCTCTGTTGGTTATTAGGCTGCCTTATAAGGCTCCCTGATAGCTGCATTGCTGTTTGCACACTGCTGTGCAAACTGCTTTTTTAAAAGCAAAAATACTTTTCTTCCTCTTTTCTGCACTGTTACCAAGCATTCATTTTTCCACCCTTTTGTGTGCAGCAGTCCTGCTTATTAGGCTGCCTGCGTCACTGGCGTAGCGTGGGGGGGGGCGGGGGGGGCGGTCCGCCCCAGGCGGCATGTGTGTGGGGGCAGCGCGGCAGCAGCAATTCCACCCTGCAGTGCAGTGCAGCGGCGGGCAGGGAGCGATGCAATCACGGCAGCTCCGCTGCCTGCAAGAGTGAATAGCAGAAACGGAGCGGCAAGGGTCCGTCCTGCTTCCTGCCCGGAGGCCGCGCTTCCTGTTTCACACAGAGGAGCGCCGCTGAATGACGTCATCATTCAGCGGCCGCTGCTGTGTGAGGGAGGAAGCGCTGGCGATGCTGCGGACAGGTGAGAGGAGAGAGGTGGTGTCTTGTGTGTATGTATGTGTGTATGTATGTATGTATGTCTCTGTGTGTGTATGTCTGTGTGTATGTCTGTGTGTATGATGGAGCAGGCAGTGATGGGGTGATGGAGCAGACAATGATGGGGTGATGGAGCAGGCAGTGATGGGGTGATAGAGCAGACAATGATGGGGTGATGGAGAAGGCAGTGATGGGGTGATGGAGCAGACAATGATGGGGTGATGGAGCAGGCAGTGATGGGGTGATGGAGCAGACAATGATGGGGTGATGGAGCAGGCAGTGATGGGGTGATAGAGCAGACAATGATGGGGTGATGGAGCAGACAATGATGGGGTGATGGAGCAGGCAGTGAGGGGAGTGATGGGGGTGATGGAGCAGGCAATGATGGGGTGATGGAGCAGACAATTATGGGAGTGATGGAGCAGGCAGTGATGGGGTGATGGAGCAGACAATGATGGGAGTGATGGGGGTGATGGAGCAGGCAATGATGGGGGTGATGGAGCAGGCAGTGATGGGGTGATGGAGAAGGCAGTGATGGGGTGATGGAGAAGGCAGTGATGGGGTGATGGAGAAGGCAATGATGGGAGTGATGGGGTGATGGAGCAGGCAATGATGGGGTGATGGAGAAGGCAGTGATGGGGTGATGGAGCAGACAATGATGGGAGTGATGGGGTGATGGAGCAGGCAATGATGGGAGTGATGGGGAGAAGGCAGTGATGGGGTGATGGAGAAGGCAGTGATGGGGAGAAGACAATGATGGGGTGATGGTCGAGAGGGCAATGATGGGGTTGTGGGTGAGAATGCAATGATGGTGGTGGTGGAAAGGGCAATAAATGGGGGTGGTGGAGGAGGAGGAAATGATGGAGGTGGTGGAATGGGCAATGATGGGAGTGGTGGGGGAGAAAGCAAAGATAGTGGTGGAGAAGAAAATGATGGAGGTGGGGGAGAGGACAATAATGGGATGCGAGGGGAGGAGGACAATGAGGGGTGTGGGGGATTGGGATATACATAATAAAGGAGACTATGTAATACAGTGGGGCAAAAAAGTATTTAGTCAGTCAGCAATAGTGCAAGTTCCACCACTTAAAAAGATGAGAGGCGTCTGTAATTTACATCATAGGTAGACCTCAACTATGGGAGACAAACTGAGAAAAAAAAAATCCAGAAAATCACATTGTCTGTTTTTTTTCATTTTATTTGCATATTATGGTAGAAAATAAGTATTTGGTCAGAAACAAAATTTCATCTCAATACTTTGTGATATATCCTTTGTTGGCAATGACAGAGGTCAAACGTTTTCTGTAAGTCTTCACAAGGTTGCCACACACTGTTGTTGGTATGTTGGCCCATTCCTCCATGCAGATCTCCTCTAGAGCAGTGATGTTTTTGGCTTTTCGCTTGGCAACACGGACGTTCAACTCCCTCCAAAGGTTTTCTATAGGGTTGAGATCTGGAGACTGGCTAGGCCACTCCAGGACCTTGAAATGCTTCTTACGAAGCCACTCCTTCGTTGCCCTGGCGATGTGCTTTGGATGATTGTCATGTTGAAAGACCCAGCCATGTTTCATCTTCAATGCCCTTGCTGATGGAAGGAGGTTTGCACTCAAAATCTCATGATACATGGCCCCATTCATTCTTTCATGTACCCGGATCAGTCGTCCTGGCCCCTTTGCAGAGAAACAGCCCCAAAGCATGATGTTTCCACCACCATGCTTTACAGTAGGTATGGTGTTTGATGGATGCAACTCAGTATTCTTTTTCCTCCAAATAAGACAAGTTGTGTTTCTACCAAACAGTTCCAGTTTGGTTTCATCAGACCATAGGACATTCTCCCAAAACTCCTCTGGATCATCCAAATGCTCTCTAGCAAACTTCAGACGGGCCCGGACATGTACAGGCTTAAGCTGTGGGACACGTCTGGCACTGCAGGATCTGAGTCCATGGTGGCGTAGTGTGTTACTTATGGTAGGCCTTGTTACATTGGTCCCAGCTCTCTGCAGTTCATTCACTAGGTCCCCCCGCGTGGTTTTGGGATTTTTGCTCACCGTTCTTGTGATCATTCTGACCCCACGGGGTGGGATTTTGCGTGGAGCACCAGATCGAGGGAGATTATCAGTGGTCTTGTATGTCTTCCATTTTCTAATTATTGCTCCCACTGTTGATTTCTTCACTCCAAGCTGGTTGGCTATTGCAGATTCAGTCTTCCCAGCCTGGTGCAGGGCTACAATTTTGTTTCTGGTGTCCTTTGACAGCTCTTTGGTCTTCACCATAGTGGAGTTTGGAGTCAGACTGTTTGAGGGTGTGCACAGGTGTCTTTTTATACTGATAACAAGTTTAAACAGGTGCCATTACTACAGGTAATGAGTGGAGGAAAGAGGAGACTCTTAAAGAAGAAGTTACAGGTCTGTGAGAGCCAGAAACCTTGATTGCTTGTTTCTGACCAAATACTTATTTTCCACCATAATATGCAAATAAAATGAAAAAAAAAACAGACAATGTGATTTTCTGGATTTTTTTTTCTCAGTTTGTTTCCCATAGTTGAGGTCTACCTATGATGTAAATTACAGACGCCTCTCATCTTTTTAAGTGGTGGAACTTGCACTATTGCTGACTGACTAAATACTTTTTTGCCCCACTGTATATACCTGTATGTGTGTGTGTGTGGCTATATAACATCAATAATCTATATATATATGTATATATACACACACGTAGCTTTGACGCCATAAAAGGAGGGGGGCCCGGACACATTTCTTGCACAGGGACCCCAAGCTGTCAGTGTCCGCCCCCTGTCCGCCAAAATAATTTGTACTTTCTGTTTTTTTTTCTGTCACATTATTAAAAATTAGTATTAAAAAAAGCCATTAGGTCTTCATCCAGCATCATCAAGCTAATACATACATATAGAGAACTGCAAGAAGTTGAAAGTCTAGAAATTTAGAAATAATAGCAGAGATAGTAGCAGACTAAAAATTAGATCTTTGAGTGTAGTGTGGGCTCTTTGGATGCTTCCGAATTATCAATGACCAAAGGGGCGGCAAATTTTTCGACCGCCCCGGGCGCCACAAACAGTTGCTACGCCACTGGCCTGCGTCCATACTTGGACTGAGAGCATCATTGTCAGTGTCCTCAAATCTCTAGTGAGATCCAAATTCTCACCAATACTATATACATTCTCCACCTTGTCATACACCATCCAATTTCAGCCTGTTACATTGAGGTGTAATCTCTACTGGGCCTGAGACAATAGTTCAGCGTCCTCAAATCTCTAGTGAGATTCAAATTCTCACCAATACTACATACACCCTCCATCTTGTCATACACCATCCAATTTCAGCCTGTTACATTGAGGTGTAATCTCTACTGGGCCTGAGACAATAGTTCAGCGACCTCAAATCTCTAGTGAGATTCAAATTCTCACCAATACTATATACACCCTCCACCTTGTCATACACCATCCAATTTCTGCCTGTCACATTGCAGTATAATCTCTACTGGGCATGAGGCAATAGTTCAGCGTCCTCAAATCTCTAGTGAGATTCAAATTCTCACCAATACTACATACACCCTCCACCTTGTCATACACCATCCAATTTCAGCCTGTTACATTGAGGTGTAATCTCTACTGGGCCTGAGACAATAGTTCAGCGTCCTCAAATCTCTAGTGAGATTCAAATTCTCACCAATACTACATACACCCTCCACCTTGTCATACACCATCCAATTTCAGCCTGTTACATTGAGGTGTAATCTCTACTGGGCCTGAGACAATAGTTCAGCGTCCTCAAATCTCTAGTGAGATTCAAATTCTCACCAATACTACATACACCCTCCACCTTGTCATACACCATCCAATTTCAGCCTGATACATTGAGGTGTAATTGGGTCGCGCTCCCAGGGCTGTGGGGTACTCGGTACCGGGCTGGTATCTCAGAGGGAAGTGTCACAGTAGTGGTGACCCGGTTCGAGGCCCTGGGCGCCCATGTAAAAGGGATTAAGTGATGGAATAAAGTTTATGAGTGAATGATTCGTGACGCCACCTGTGGTGTTCGGCAATGAAGATGTTAAGCCGACGCTGCGGACAGATCCTCTGGGACAGATGGTGGGGTGCAGCAATGATGGTGTAGCCCTCCACAGGCAGGGCTGTAGTCCCAGGGCAGAGTAGATGAAGAGGATAGGTGTTGAGGAAGAGGGTGTAGTGTTTGGCACAGAGATGTAGCAGTGCTGGAGAGTTTGCAGGAAGAAGGCAAGGACACAACAGGGTGCAGTTTCTTTACCTTTACTTTGCTTGGCAAATGCAGTCCAGGGTCCAGATTACACATGGAACTGGAGCTGGCTAGCCTGGAAGCAACTTAGGAATCTCTCTAGGCAGATGGGTTGTGTATTCTCCTTCCTAGCGCTTAGTTTTAGGTACTTGCAGTATTGTGTAACACTGAAGTTCCACTTGCTTATTCTCTTTAGAACTCCCTCGTATGGCAGACAGCTGTAGCCTTTCTCTTCTGGCTCACACGTCGCTGTTGTGCCTCCGAGTCTTATGTGGGAATAGAGCATTTACAGCCTCCTATTCCTCTGATTTCTGTTGCAGGAACATCAGTATCCATACAACCTTGGAGATCGGCTCCAGATCATGCGCTATAGCTGGGAATGAGCCTGAACTCTCTGCTCAATCTCCCAGCTCCTCTCCTCACGTCCACACACGTTGCCCTTCTCACACGAACTCCTCCTTTTCCCTTCCTGGCCCCCAGAGAGTAGCTCTTCCCCCAGTTTTGGGTTCAGAGCTCCCTCTGCTGGCCTGGAGTGGGAGCTGTGTTGTGTGTTGTGATTAACTGACAGAGAGACCCTTCATTGCTTCCAAGCTTGACATCACACTCCCTAGGAGGAAGGTAATGCCATTGTGGTGACCATTCTCCTGGGGGCGCCACATTCCCCCCTAGTGCAATTCAGTACTCCCGGACTGAAGAAAACATGCAAAACATATAAAACAGATGAACAATTGTAAATGTAAAAAGATTTAAAAAAAATGAAAAATTACAAAAACCAAAGCTCAAAAATAGTCCTGATGACGATTAGTCCATGCGTCAATGTCCATGGTCCAATTCCTGAGCAATTGGTAAACTATTTACAAGTAGAGTTTTGACCACACATAGTCCTGTGGTCCAGCTGTCCATTGAAACAGAATAAAATATCCAAAAAGTCTTACAGAGTCTCTGTAGGCACAAAACTTGAAACGTTGCATATTTACAGATTAACAATTACAAAGCTTATCTATATGCAGAACCTTAAGGGTGGAATACCTTGGGTACTACGGACATACCTACTTAGCACTGGTGTTGTTGGCGACCTTACTGGATGCCTTGTGCTAACTACTACTGGTATAGTGTGTGTTGTACTGGCTACATTACTGTTGGCTCTGCATAGCACAGGGATGCTAGATTTCCTAGGACCACTTCTACTCACTGTGGGCATGACAGATTCCCCACTGGCAGGGTGAGAATTCTCTTGTTCCACTGCTGGTGTAGCATCCGCTGCTTGTACTTGCTGATTTTCAGGGTGGTCTTGAGTCATTTCTTCTTGCACTACCAGTTGGGGAAAGGTCAAAACTGGCACCACTATGGCTTGATTCGCTCTAGTCCAATTTGCAGGGAATTCTCCAAGTACAGTGCTGACCTTTTCTTCTTCTTCCTCTATGGGCTAAAGGTTGGTTTGCTCTTCCATTCTGTCCTTGGTCAGGGCACAG
This sequence comes from Dendrobates tinctorius, assembly GCF_039654945.1. NCBI lineage: Eukaryota > Metazoa > Chordata > Amphibia > Anura > Dendrobatidae > Dendrobates > Dendrobates tinctorius. The sequence goes on along the minus strand of NW_027361737.1, from coordinate 18,510,934 downwards.
TTTCAGATGATCCCTCGATACTTCTGATGAGGTTTCTCCTCCATCCTTACTGATAAGGCACACATTGGTGTTGTCAAAGTTTGATGGTAAGACGGTGTAGGGTTCAGCTTCCCATTGGTCATCCAATTTATGCATCCTTCTTTTCCTCTTTAGGACTTGTTCTCCAGGTGACAAGGGAACTGCAGGTGCATGTTGATTGCAGTTCTTCTCCTGTTTTTGTCTCACCTGAGCTAGACTCTTTTCCACACACTCTTGTGCTCTACGGTACTGCTGCTGCCGTTCTGTATCCCAGTCAGCATCTGGTGATGTTACCTCAGGTGTCAGGACTCCCATATCCAAATCAATAGGCAGCTTGCCAGGCCTCGCTCTCATTAAGTAGGCTGGAGTGCAGCTGGTGGAATTCACAGGAATGTGATTGTAGAGGTCGACCAGATCTGGCAACTTCTCTGGCCACAGATTCCTCTCTTCCAAAGGCAAGGTCTTCAGTAGATCGATTACCACTTGATTCATCTTTTCACCCATGCCATTGGTCTGTGGATGGTACGGTGTTATCCTGATCTTGCAACCGTACAAGTTACAGAATTCCTGGAACACTTCTGCCTCAAAGGCTGGACCTTGATCTGTAAGCACTCGCTCGGGATATCCGTGTGGTCGACAAAAGTGCTGTTGGAATGCTCTAACTGCTGTCCTCGCTGTTTGATCCTTGACAGGCACGACTACCAGGAATTTCGAGTAGTGTTCAACGATGGTAAGAGCATAAACGTAGCCTGAACGGCTTGGAACCAGCTTCACATGGTCCAGGGTGACCAACTCAAGTGGCTGTTTGGTTATTATTGACTGCAAAGGGGCTCGCTGGCTGTTTCGATCCTTTCTGCGCAGGTTGCATTGTCCACACTCCCAACACCAATTTTCAATGGCCTTCCTCATACCAGCCCAGTAGAATCTCTCTCGGAGCAAGGCCTCCAACTTCTTCCATCCGAAGTGTCCAGCTCCATTGTGGTATGCTTCCAAGACCATTGATGCCTCCCTCTTTGGGACTACCACTTGCCAGACTAACTCATGAGTGCGGGCATTGATACTCCTCCAGCACAGCTTTCCCTCATAGAGGAACAGCCTGCCTCTTTCCTTCCACAACTGCTGGGTTTCTTCAGGAGCATCTCGACCTGGGCGTGAGTCAGCTTGTGACAGTAGCTCCTTTACCAGGCGGACTGCGGGGTCGCTATCCTGCGTTTCTGCCTAGTCATGATGAGGCAATGGATTTAGTGTGGCCTCTTTCATGATAGATCGTCTGTTTCTCACTCCTTGGGCACGTTGGGCCGCAATTGGTCGGTGGAAGGCAGGTAACTCTATTTCTTCGAGTGCCTCAGGGTCTTCTCCTGCATCTGGCAGATTAGGCATTCTGGACAGCGCATCAGCATTGGCATTCTTGTGCCCCGCTTGGTACTTGATGGTGAATTCATAGTTAGACAGCCGGGCCATCCATCGCTGCTCCAGTGCACCTAGTTTGGCAGTTTCCAAGTGAGTCAACGGGTTGTTGTCCGTGAAGATGGTAAATTTGGCTGAAGCTAGGTAATGCTTGAATCGTTCAGTCACAGCCCAGACTATGGCAAGGAACTCCAGTTTGAAGGAACTGTAGTTGTCAGGGTTCCTTTCAGTGGGATGAAGCTTCCTGCTGGCGTAGGAGATCACTATTTCTTTGCCATTCTGTACCTGTGACAGTACTGCTCCCAGTCCCACCTTGCTGGCATCAGTATACAGAACAAATGGTTGGTCATAATCGGGGTAGGCCAGAACTTCATCTCCTGTGAGAGCCATCTTCAGTCGAGTGAAAGACCTCTCCAGTTCCTCATTCCATTCAAATGTAGGACTCTTCTTCCTGGCTTTCTTGGGCTGGCCCACCAGAAGATTTTGCATAGGTGTGGCTATCTCAGTGAAGCCTTTGATGAACCGTCGGTAGTAGCCTACCAACCCGAGGAATTGACGTACCTCATGGAGGTTGCTGGGCTTCTGCCAGTCCCGGATGACATTGACTTTTTCAGGATCCGGTGCCACACCTTCTACACTCACTACATGACCAAGGTACTGTACCTTGGGCTTCAGGAGGTGGCATTTGGAAGGCTTCACTTTCAGGCCAAAGTTGGACAAGGCTTCAAACACCTCAGCCAGGTGCTTCAGAAGGTCTTCATAAGTCTTGGAGAAAACAATGACATCATCAAGGTATAACAGAACTGTCTCGAAGTTCTTGTGTCCAAGACAGCATTCCATTAGCAGTTGGAATGTCCCAGGGGCAGTGCAGAGCCCGAATGGCATGTAGTTGAACTTACAGAGACCCATTGGTGTGGTAAACGCTGTTTTCTCCTTGTCTGCCTCTGCCACGGGAACCTGCCAGTACCCACTAGTGAGATCTAAGGTGGAAAAATAGTTAGCAGTTTTAAGTGCGGCTAATGACTCCTCAATTCTGGGTAATGGGTAAGCATCCTTATGTGTAATGCTGTTCATTTTTTGGTAATCAACACACATTCTCATGGTGCCATCTTTCTTTTTCACAAAGACTATTGGGACTGCCCAGGGGCTACAACTGTCTCTGATCACCCCAGCCTCCTTCATTTCCCGCAACATACTTTTGGCACATTGATATTGTGTTGGGGTATAGGCCAGTACCTTTCTTTAATGGGTGGATGATCTCCAGTGGGGATATAGTGTTGACCCCCTTTTGCCTTTCCAAAGTCTAGACGGTGTTTACTGAATACCAGCTCATACTCCTGAGTCACTCGGTAAATCCCATTTTTTTTTGAAGGGGTGGAGTCAGTCCCCACATGCAGCTGCTGACACCACTCCTCCAGCTGCTTTACAGAGCCATTGTCCTCCACCTGGTCGGATGAGACCAAGGGCTCTGCTGCCCGTATTGCGTTGTTACTGACAGTAAGCAGCTTAGCAACTGTGGTATACCGAGGTACTGTGGCCTCTTCCTCCCCACAATTCAAGAGGCGTACAGGTACTCTCCCTTTGCGGACATCAACTACCCCTCTGGCTGTCAGGACAGTGGGCTGGCTATCAGAGTACACTGGCTCTACCAATGCTTGGTAATCTTTTCCTCTGAAGCCCATGGCTGCCCGACATCAAATTAACATTTCACATCTGGGGGGTATCGCAATGGGGAAAGGATCACTCACTCTGACTCTGCCAATTTCTCCACCAGACAGTTCTACCTGCTGTCTTTGCATCAGGGCCTTGATCTCCTTCTGCAGGACTCGTTGTTCACTGGAACCAGCAGTTTCAGCCACCTGTTACAACAAAACAATAACCTCGGCAAGACAATTTTCAATCACATTAGTACCAAGGGTCATCAATGGGTTACATTCTCGTCGATCAATGTCTACAACTATCAGACCTTGAGATTTTAACTCTACTCGCCCCACTTTAATAGTAATCTCTTTACATCCTACTTGCGGCAAAGACTGACCATTGCTGTCAACTACTGTCAGTTCATCACTTGGGCCACGGGTAAGTTCAGAGTCAGCCCAATACCACTTGTAAAGGATATATGGCATAGTTGTCACCTGAGAGCCAGTGTCCAGCAAAGCGATCTTGGGGATGCCGTCAATCACCACTGGGAGGATCGGTCGCCCTCCAACATACTTGGCTCGCCAGTTCTTTGGGCCTTGTGGTCCTACTCCTGGGGGTTGGCCCTCTGCCCCAGGGTGGCAGAATTTTGTGATGTGGCCTGCCTTGCTGCTGCGGCGAAAGATGGGACGTCCGTCCTGGTCATAGAGATCGTTGTTTCTCCGTCGGCGTGGCGCGATCCTCTTCTTCCGTAGCCACGGGACATCCTCTGGACTGGAGGCCAGCTGGATCTTCTCCTTTGATGACACCTGCATGGACTGCACAGTTTTAGCAAGTGCAGCCATACTTTTGGTCAGCTCTTGGACCTGAAGGCGCAGTTCTGTAGATGGATCATTATCCAGAGTCTGTGAGTCAGCCCCCACAGAGCTGGGAGGGAAAGATGCTGCTTCTTGGTGGTATGTGATCTCTGGGCGCCTAGCGGGCGCTTGACGGCTGACATTTGGTTCATGCAGCACCCGGATAGCCCTGTCCTTGAAGTCTGCAAAGTCTAGATCAGGGTTTTGTAGGGCTATGATGCACAGCTGTGCTCTGTGGGTACTGGATAGAAGGCCCTCAATAAATTGCTCCTTTAACAGTCTGTCTCCATCTTTCACACTGTCAGGGTCAATCTGCTTTATGGCTCGCAGCGCCTCCTGCAGGTTAAGAGCATAGTCCCGTATACTGTCCTGCACGCTTTGCTTACACCCAAAGAATTTCATCTTTATTTCAGCTGCAGTGAAGGTGTCAAAGGTGCCTTTTAGCTTAGCCAGGATTTTTTTTAACAGTCTCTTTATCAGTGTCCTGCCAGGCTTTTACTTCCCTTTGCGCTGCACCAGTTAGCTGCCCAATAAGGATGTTCACTTTTTGGTTTTCAGACAGAGGATACACCTCAAACAAACTGCACAGTCTCTCTTTAAATTCACTCAGGGTATGTGACTCCACTGAGTACTGCGGTAGCCAGGCTGCTCCTGGTATATAGGGCATGGACAGCGGCATGATGCAGACCGCTGCGGTGGGTGCTGATTCTTGCGGTACTGTGGAGGCAGCGCTGGCTGCTGGATTCTGCAGTGCCATTGGAGCCGCAGCTGCGCTGGGCCCTACAGCTTGCAGCACTGTGGGGTTTGCAGTGGCATCCACCGCTGCCTCTGCTCCTGCTTCAGACATTCTCTTCCCCCCCAGTTAACGTTTGCAAGGCCCTGGGATGCACTGGCTTGCTGGTTACCGCTCCTCCGGCTGGACGATCGGGGGACGCCGGGACTGCAGGCCAGGCCTCGGCTTCCCACTACCCGCGCGCTGGCCTCTTCCTGCGTGGCACTTCACTTTTTGTGCTTTTCAGCTGGCTCCGCCCACGACAGCCTGCCCCTTAGGCTTCCCGTGCGCGCCAAGCAGCGGGGTAATGGCGGCAATTGCGCAAACAGTCTATGGCACACAGGACACGGGGACATCGGGCTCCGTTAATCCTGTTCGTGATGCCAAAATGGGTCGCCCTCCCAGGGCTGTGGGATACTCAGTACCAGGCCGGTATCTCAGAGGGAAGTGTCACAGTAGCGGTGACCCGGTCTGTGGCCCTGGGCGCCCATGTAAAAGGGATTAAGTGATGGAATAAAGCTTATGAGTAAATGATTTGTGACGACACCTGTGGTGTTCTGCAATGAAGATGTTAAGCCGACGCTGCGGACAGATCCTCTGGGACAGATGGTGGGGTGCAGCAATGATGGTGTAGCCCTCCACAGGCAGGGCTGTAGTCCCAGGCAGAGTAGATGAAGAGGATAGGTGTTGAGGAAGAGGGTGTAGTGTTTGGCACAGAGATGTAGCAGTGCTGGAGAGTTTGCAGGAAGAAGGCAAGGACACAACAGGGTGCAGTTTCTTTACCTTTACTTTGCTTGGCAAATGCAGTCCAGGGTCCAGATTACAGATGGCACAGGAGCTGGCTAGCCTGGAAGCAACTTAGGAATCTCTCTAGGCAGACGGGTTGTGTATTCTCCTTCCTAGCGCTTAGTTTTAGGTACTTGCAGTACTGTGTTACACTGAAGTTCCACTTGCTTATTCTCTTTAGAACTCCCTCGTATGACAGACAGCTGTAGCCTTTCTCTTCTGGCTCACACGTCGCTGTTGTGCCTCCGAGTCTTATGTGGGAATAGAGCATTTACAGCTTCCTATTCCTCCGATTTCTGTTGCAGGAACATCAGTATCCATATGGGTCGCCCTCCCAGGGCCATGGGGTTACTCGGTACTGGGCCGGTGTCCGGGGGATGTGTCACAGCAGCGGTGATACGGTCTGTGGCCCTGGGCGCCCAAGTCGAGGGTGGTTTGTGGTAGTTAATGGAATAGTTTGTGACGCCACCTGTGGTGTTCGGCAAGCGAGGTGTTAAGCCGACGCTGCATGCAGATCCGCTGGGACTGATGGTGTGGTGCAGCAAAGATGGTGTAGCTCCCCACAGGTGGAGCTGTAGTCCCAGGGCAGTGTAGGTGCTATGGATGAGGAGAGGCGCAGGATGGTATGGATGCTGGTACCCAGATGTAGCGGTGCTGAAGGTGTTAGCGCACAAATGAATGGAGGACACCAGAGCTGCAGTTTCAAAGCTTTACTCACAGTTCGTGGTACACACTGGTGCCCGCCTCCGTGCCGTGTCCTCCGGGGTTAAGACTCAACCAACCTCCCGGGCAAGTCAGGGTTCTCCTCTCCAACACTCCGCCAACATATACCTTCCTGAATGACTCCGCCAATGCGCCTTGTGGTGTGAAGCATTCCAGTACTTAGTAACCCTGAAATGCCTCCTAAGAGATGTTCCTAGAACTCTACTTGCACGGCAGACAGCTGTAGACTGCTTCGGGGACGCCTCACTCCCGGCTCTCTATCTGTGTTGCTGTTGTGCCTCAAATCTTAGATAAGAGTAAGGCTTGTTTCACACTTGCGTTTTTTTGCGCTGTATTTTAGCGCTAAAAAACGCATGCGCTTTTTTCCCTATATTTTGCATGGGATGCGCTTATGTGCGTTTGTATGCGTTTTTACGTGCATGCTTTTTTTGTGGTGTGCGCTCGGGCGCACAAAATGCAACCTGTTGCATTTTTTGGGCGTCCGACTTGCCTCAAAACGTTTTTTTGCGCATGCGTTTTTTTTGTTGACCATTGGTTAGACAAGGGAAATTAGGGGTTTGGGTTAGAGTTAGGGTTAGTTAAGGGGGTTTAGGGTTAGGGTTTGGGTTAGGGTTAGTATGATTTGTTTAAGGGTTAGGGTTTTGGGTTAGTTAGGGTTTAGGGTTAGGGTTAGGGTTTGGGTTAGGGTTAGTAGGGTTTGATTAAGGGTTAAGGTTAGGGTTAGTATGGTTTGGTTAAGGGTTAGGGTTAGGGTCAGGGTTAGGGTTAGGGTATGGTTTGGTGAAGGGTTAGGGTTAGGGTATGGCTTGGTTAAGGGTTAGGGTTAGTAAAGTCATGGTTTGGGTTAGTGTGAGGGGCCAACTAATGTTGGAAAAAAACGCAAATGCGGTAAACGCAATAAAAACGCATACAAATGCATAAAAGCCCTGCGTTTTTTTCATGCATGCTCATAAAAATGCTTGAAAAAACGCAGCATTTGTATGCGTTTGTATGCGTTTTTTCCATGCGTTTTTTTGCGGGAAAAACGCGCTGCAAAACAAAGCAAGTGTGAAAGTAGCCTAATGCATTTACAGCCAACTACTGCACCGGTGTCTGCTGCAGAACCATAAGTGTCCATACAACCTCGGGGATCGGGCCCCGGCCTTGCGCTGAGAACTTATAGGCAGGGTTCCTCTTCCAACCCACGTCTCCTCTCTGTTCTCTACTCCTTCGTTCCGTACTTGACTCTCTTTCTTATGGAAACTTAGGTTACAGTTCTATGTCTTTCCACCTTCCTTACTTTCCCCTGCCAGCTGGCTCAGGTCACTGAGGCAGCTGCAGCACTCCTTTCTCCATCCCTTCTTCCAGTGATCCTCACTCCTCTCCGAGTGACTTCCTACTCCGCCGACCTTCTCTCAGACTGAACCCGTAATTCTAAACCTTCCCAATCTTTTATATGGTTCTAAACTCCACCCACCTCCCAACACATCCAGTGTTCCAAGCAGGGAACCACCAGAGGTGCTCTGCTACTCTCTAAGCACTGAGCCGCAATGTGGTTGTGCAGAACTACCCTGTTGTGTGGGGTGCGAGTGTTGGAGTGTGGAAAGGAGCTCCCAACTTACCCAGACGGTGGGGCACTACACCTTAGGAGAAGGAGCAGTACCTCTGTGGCGACTGAGCCTCAGGGGCGCCACATATACAACCTTGGAGATCGGGCTCCAGATCATGTGCTATAGCTGGGAATGAGCCTGAACTCTCTGCTCAATCTCCCAACTCCTCTCTTCATGTCCACACACATTGCCCTCCTCACACGAACTCCTCCTTTTCCCTTCCTGGCCCCCAGAGAGTAGTTCTTCCCCCAGTTTTGGGTTCAGAGCTCCCTCTGCTGGCCTGCAGTGGGAGCTGTGTTGTGTGTTGTGATTAACTGACAGAGAGAAACTTCATTGCTTCCAAGCATGACATCACACTCCCTAGGAGGAAGGTAATGCCATTGTGGCAACCATACTCCTGGGGGCACCACATAATCTCTACTGGGCCTGAGACAATAGTTCAGCATCCTCAAATCTCTAGTGAGATTCAAATTCTCACCAATACTACATACACCCTCCACCTTGTCATACACCACCCAATTTCAGCCTGTTACATTCAGGTGTAATATCTACTGGGCCTGAGACAATAGTTCAGCGTCCTCAAATCTCTAGTGAGATTCAAATTCTCACCAATACTATATACACCTTCTACCTTGTTTTACAGTACCATATAGCTGGTGGTATTTTGGGTACATTTTCACAAAAATGAGGAAGTATGGTAGAAGAGGCCATGGAAGTGGGCGGGGGTTGCCAGCTGGTCCTGATGGTGGTGGTGTTGGTGGTGCATCTGTTGGTAGTGGCAAAAGCACAATAGCACCTAAGGCAGGAGGTGTTAAGCCTGCATCATCGTCTGGCTCCACAAGGCCTCGAAGGCTCCCTTTTCTGGGAGTAGGTAAACCGCTTTTAAAGCCGGAGCTTCAGGAACAAGTTTTGGCTTACATTGCTGACACAGCCTCCAGCCTTCTCGCCTCCTCTTCTGAAGTGTCAAAAAATAAAAGCACTGAGTCGTCAGTGGAGGCTCCTGGTCAGGAACAACACCTTTCCTTGTGTCCTTCACCCCTACCAAAAGTGAAGGATGCAGAAGGCCACACTACAGATTACTCCATGGAGCTCTTTTCACATACCATGCCTGGGTTATCAAGTCAAATCGTGAATTCCCCAGTCCAAGATGAATCTGACATGGAGTGCACTGATGCACAGCCACTGCTAGATTTTTCTGCTGGTACATTCACTTAGAGCACTACATTGTCCTCGCAGTGTACTGAGGCAGAATCAGACCCTGATGAAACTCAGGTACCCCTTCACGCATACTATACCACCTTACACGGTAACACAGAGGAAGGTGCACATGAAATTGAAGAGGATGTGATGGATGACCCAGTTGATGACCCATATTGGCATCCATTGGGGGAAGAGGGTACCGCTGCCATTAGCTCAGAAGAGGAGGAGGAGGATCCGCAGCAGGCAACGATATTGCAACAGCTGTTATCTGGCATGACCGTAGCAGTCCAAAAACGGGTTACAAAAACCAAGAGTTGCAGGACAGCTTGGCCAGACGGTCAAATTAGCACAGCATGCAAGGCCTCAAAATGTCTTCCATAGTAGGAAGAGTGCAGTGTGGCACTTTTTTGAACAAAATCCTAATGATCAGGCAAAGGTTATCTGTAAGAAGTGCGCAAAGACCTTTAGCCGAGGGAAAAATCTAAGAAATTTGAATACCAGTTGCATGCTTAGACATTTAACCACCATGCATTTGCAAGCGTGGACGGACTACCAAACCTCACATACCACATGTGCACCTGCTCTGAATGAAGGTAGTCAGCAACGCTACATCGCTTCCCCCACTGTAAGCCCACCGGTTAGCACACCACCAGCAGCAAATGTCGAGGTGTCGTCGCAAGGGCAAATCAGTCATGGAATCACAATGTTATTGCTACGAAAGTCTGAATCTAGGCCATCAGCAACACCACCAACACCATCACCATCACCAACCCTCTCTCAGTCCGCCATGTCCAACGCTAGTTCCACCATATGCAGCTCTCAAGTCCAGCTCACCCTACCAGAGACTCTGAGTAGGAAAAGAAAGTACTCATCCTCTCATCCGCGTACACTGGCTTTGAACGCCCACATTGCCAAACTAATCTCGATAGAGATAATGCCCTACCGGTTGGTTGAAAGCAAAGCTTTCTGCGAGCTCATGGCCTACGCAGTGCCTCGCTATGACCTACCCAGTCGGCACTTCTTTTCGCGAAAAGCCATCCCAGCCCTCCACGTGCATGTGAAAGACCGCATTATCCATGCACTCAAGCAATCAGTAAGTGCAAAGGTGCACCTCACAACAGATGCATGGTCCAGTCGGCATGGCCAGGGCTGTTACGTGTCCATCACTGCGCACTGGGTTAATGTGGTGGATGCAGGGTCCACAGGGGACAGCGGCGGTGGGACAGTGCTGCCTAGCCCATGGTATAGGAAACAGTTGGATGTAGGCGTTCGACCCTCCTCCTCCTCCAGAAGCAAAAGCTCATCCACAGAGCGCAGTCACACGAGCACTCCATCTGCAGCTGCCAATGTTGCACACGAGGTGTCCCACTATCGAACAGTTAGTGGTAAGCGTCAGCATGCTGTGTTGAAGATGATGTGTTTGGGCGACAACAGACACACAGCGGAGGTACTGGCCAACTACTTGCAGTGACAAACTGAGTTATGGCTGGGCAGTCTACATCTTGAGGCAGGCAAGGTAGTTAGTGATAACGGCCGGAATTTTGTGGCAGCCATAGCCCTTTCAAAATTCAGACACATACCTTGTTTGGCTCATACCTTGAACCTGGTGGTGCAGTGCTTCCTCAATAATTATCCGGAGTTAACAGCCCTGCTCCATAAGGTGTGAAGACTGTGCTCGCACATCCACCGGTCGCCCGTACACTCCAGTCGTATGCAGAAGTTGCAGCAATTGCTCCACCTTCCCAAGCACCGCCTAATTATCGACGTTACAACAAGGTCGAACTCCACTCTGCACATGGTTCAGAGGCTGTGCGAACAGAGGCAGGCTGTAATTCATTTGTGGGAGGATACACGGTCAGGCGGTTTGCGGGCAGACATGGAGGTGTCTGGTGTGCAGTGGTCGAAGCTGAAGTCCTCTGTAAAGTCCTTCAGTGTTTTGAGGAATGCACACGGCTGGTAAGCGCAGACGACGCCATCATAAGCATGAGCATCCCAGTTATGTGTCTGCTCATGCAAACTTTGATGCACATTAAGGAGCAGGCGCCTGCAGCCGAGGAGGAAGAGGAGGAGGGAAGCCTTGATGACAGTCAGCCATTGTCTGCTCAGGGAAGTCTCATGGACGAGGTGGAGGACGAAGAGGAAGAGAAGGAGGAGGAGGATGTTGGGGATGATTATTTAGGGGAGGATGCTTCTCAGGGGGCAAGACAAAATGTTGGCATGGCAAGGTCAGGTACAGGGTTTGTCCATGACTGGAGGGATGTTGATTTGCCAGAAAGTGCTCCTCCACCAAGCACTCGCAGTGCATCATTGACACCTGGAACATTGGCCCACATGTCTGATTATGCCTTGCAGATCCTAAAAAGGGACCCCCACATTGCCAAAATGATGAACGATGACGACTACTGGTTGGCCAGCATCCTGGATCCACACTATAAAGGCAAATTCCAAAACATAATGTCACAGGAGAGCCTAGAGCTAATATTGGCTAACAAACAAGCAACTCTGGTAAACCGTTTGTTTGAGGCATTCCCAGCACACAGCGGTGGTGATGATTCTCCCACGAGCCGTAGAGGGCAACATGGAAGAGGTGTTCGTGGTGCACACAGCAGAAGTGGTGTTGGACACAGGGGTTTCATGACCATGTTGTGGACTGATTTTTCAAGTACTGCTCACACGACTGGTAATACTGCATCGATCGAAAGTGACAGGAGACAGCAGTTGTCAACTATGGTAACAAACTGCTTCTCCTCCCATATTGATGTTCTCCCTCACCTGTCATTCACCTTTGACTATTGGGCCAGTAAACTTGACACCTGGCCTGAATTGGCACAATATGCCTTACAGGAGCTTGCTTGCCCTGCTGCTAGTGTGTTATCTGAAAGAGTCTTCAGTGCTGCTGGATCAATCCTGACAGAAAAAAGGACCCGTCTATCGACCCAAAATGTTGATGATTCAACCTTCTTTAAAATGAACCATGCATGGGTTTCAAAGGATTTTGTCCCAACCTCCCCTGCTGACACGTAGGTTGCCAGAAAAATGGCTCGCTTTTGTCCTCCTCTTCTGCGGACTTCTCCAATTACTCCATTTGCAGCTGCTGAATGTCCAACATCAACATATGCCATTTTTTCCACCTCCCTAACTGGGCTGCCTCCCCCCACAAGGCTGGGGTCATCACCTGGCGCCTGCACCCGTGTGAGTGCCGTTGCCCAGGACAGGGGCAACGGCACTGGCACAGGGTCCCTCATAGTACAATCAAGTGTCTCTGACGGTGGGGTGCACACCCTCCGTCAGACACACCGGTGTACTATGAGGGGCCCTGTGCCAGTGCCGTCACCAACGAGTGGGCTCCCCCTGCTTGCTCAGGATCACAGCACTTGCAAAGCTGAAATACTTACCTCTCCCTGCTCCACCGCCGTGACGTGTTCCGCGTTTCCTGACAGTGACATTCTGGTCAGAGAGCGTGATGACATCACGTCTGTACGTCCTCTGTCTACACAGTCCAAGTGCAGTGAGATGGAAGATGGGGACGACGAGGAGTCCAGACTAGTACAGGGATTCCCTAGCGAGGAGACTTATTTAATTATTTTCAATGTTGGGACAGCAATTTTTGGGGAGCACTATACTCTGGAGAATGATATATGAGGCCCACCATACACTGGAGCATTCCAAAGGTGGACATCAGACACTGGAGCAGCATTTACAGGGCCCACTATACACTGGAGCATTAGAAATGGGGCCCATTATATATGGAGCATTATTTGGGCCCATAAGACAGTGGAGCTTCATCCATGGGGACCAACATATACTGTAGCATTATGTGGAGCTCATCATATACTGTATGGAACATTATATGGGACCAATGATTCTGTATGGAGAAATATATGGGCCTCATTACTCTGTATAGCGCACTATGCGGTGGCCATAATACTGTATGGAGTAATATACTGTCCGTTTTTGGAGCTATTGGAGAATTTAAAATGGATATCAGTCATGAGATGTAAGAAGTGAACTATTTTTCATTGTACTATACCGCTATTTTTCTGCCGTATCAGAGGATCATGAATTGTGGCATGTGTTAAAGGAGCCCAGTGACACTCTTTGGCCCAGGGCCCACGAAAATCTGGAGCCAGCCCTACCCCCCCACTACTTTAGCCAAATAACCCCCAGTTTTCAATGCCTAACTATTATTATAAAGTTAACTAAGGTTGACAAGCTTAAGTAATAAGAATTGATGTTTTTGGCATTAAAATGGGCACTGTAGGTGTGTTTCCTGTCCTCCACTCACTGCCGACCTTGGTTCCCCATTGACTTGCATTGGGTTTCTTGTTTCAGTCAGCCTTTGACTTTTCACGATAATCGGCCGATTGCGTTCGACCGGACTTTTGAGAAAGTCGGGTTTCATGAAACCCGACTCGACCCGAAAAAAGGCAAAGTCGCTCATCCCTATTAAATATATTTTCCTTCTATGCTAAGGAGTCTAGCAGGAGGTCTTACTGAAGGGTTTTTCTCATCATCATAAATTGATAATATTGCAAAGTTCTCATCAGGGACAGACACTAACAGCTAGGGGCACTTGTGCAAGAAATGTGTTTGGGTACCTCCGCTTCTACGGCATCAGAGCTGCAGATTATATATAAACTATGCTGGATGCAGAGTGATTCTCAACTTGTCTCTTCAGAATTCCCCATAGGTGTTCGATTGGGTTCAGATCAGAAGATACATGGCCACTTAATCATTTTCACTCTCTTCTTTTTCAGAAAAGCAATAATGGCCTTGGTTTTTTGTTTTGGATCATTGTCCTGTTGGAAAGTGCACGTCTACCATGGACATGGAGTCTTGGCATCATCTTCTCTTTCAATATATAACACTGTACATCTGTGAATTCATGATACTGTAAATAAAATGTAGCTCTTTGACACCAGCATCACTGAAAGCCCCACAAAGGAACACTGCTACCACCATATTCCACTGTAGGAATCATGCATTTAGAAAAATGAATTTAGAAAAATGCACGGTGCCTACAGTGAAACATGGTGGTGGTTCTTTCTGAAGAAGAATAGAGTGAAGGTGATTCAGTGGCAAAGTATGTCTCCTGATCGGAACTCAATTGAACGCCTATAAGGAGAGTTGAAGAGACAAGTTGACCATTACTCACCATCCAGCATCAATCCAGGCTGTTGCAATTTGTCGTCAACTTGTTAATTCCATGCCTAGAAGTACTTAAAAATCATGGCGGTCAGACACAATACTAGTTGTAGTTTTGATGTAGGGTGTATTTATTTTTGCATTGCATAGTTTCAGTAAAACTGAAGATTTCATAATGAAAGTTATATTATTAACCTATTCTTTCATGTTATAGGTTAAAAAATGTTCTATGAAACATAATTTTGTTAAAATATCTTACTTTTCTAAGGTGGTGTACTCATTTGTACTGAGAACTTTAGTCATTTTAAAATCAACAGTCATTCCATTTTGTACATAACAAGAGAGAATGGTACATAATAGGTGACAATGCTAAATATAACATGAGAACTATGAGAGCACAATATGTAATCAGGGACGGCGATATACATAAGAGAGGACCCTATATAATAAGAAACAGTACTATACTTTACAAGAGAGAATACTATTTGATAAGGGACAGCACTTTACATTCTAAGATAGGACACTATATAATAACTAAACAGTGTAAAATATTCAGTGCCTTTGTAAAAGTATTCATACCCTGTGCATTTTTCCACATTTCTTCATGTTATACCCACAAACTTCAATGTACTTTTTTTTAGAATGTTATGTGATATACCAACACAACATTGCAAGTATTTGTGAAGTATAAAGGAAATAGATTGATACCTCTAAATAAGATCAAGAGTGACCTATTGCATCCAGAAGTAACATAATTAGTAAGTTGAGTCCACTTATGTGTAATTTATTCTCAATAGAACTACAGCTGTTCTGAGAAGGCCTCAGAGAGATTTATTTAAGAACATTAGGGGGCAAACAACATCATGAAAACCAAGGAACACACCAGACAGGTCAAGTTGTGAAGAAGAGTAAAGCTGGGTTAGGTTGTAAAAAAAGCCCAAGCTCTAAACATCTCATGGAGCACTGTTCAATCCATCATTGAAGAAGTAAACCTCTCTTGGAGGAAATATCTGGCCTAAGAGCCGACTTTCAACAAATAGGCAAGAGAGTCGAAGCTTTGGAGTCCGCTAACTTTGAAACGGTCGATGCGATAAATTGCCACCACGAACAAGTCCTTCAACAGCAACATCAACTCAACATAGCTCTCTTGGTGGTAGAGGATGAGGAAAACAGAAGCAGGAGGAAGAATGTCAGATTGAGGGGTATAACTGAGTCCTTTGCACGTGAAGCCTTGGACAAAGTCTCCAGAGAAATTTTCACCAACCTCCTTGGACAAGAGAGAGCCGACTCCATAATCATTGAACGGGTGCACCGTGCATTAAAACCAAAGCCGAGCGTGCCCCCCCCGACAAGTCATATGTGGCCTCCTAAGCTATGTGTAACGCTCACGCCCTGGCTGGTTGGCGAGAGCGAGGGGAGTGGCCCCATTGTGCCACAAACCAGACTACCCTGGAAAGGACGTGACTAAGCAGCTACCTTGGTGTTCACTGGAGCCTCTGATGTTGAGGTCAGGCTTGTGTGGCAGCTAGCTGGCAGGTAACACTCCATGGTGGTGTCTGGCTGTGGCTGCTGATCCCACTGAGAGACTGGACACTGATAGCAGATGCGGGCAGGTGCTGACAGACACGACTGGTACTCTGACGCTGGCACTTTGGCAGGACAGGTGGGCACGGCTGTCACTCTGGCAGGGCAGGTGGGCACAGCTGGCACTCTGTCATGGCAGACGGGCACGGCTGGCACTCTGGCAGGACAGGTGGGCACGACGGAGGCACTGGCAGGCAGGTGGGCACGGCTGAGGCACTGGCAGGTGGGCATGGCTGAGGCAATGGTAGGCAGGAAATGACTTGGTAGTGACAGGACAGAGACACGGACTGGGACGAGTAGGATATATGAACAGGTAGGGGCTGTTCACACTGGAGGTGCAGGAACTGGTTCGGGAAGGACAAAACATACACAGATATAATGGTGTGAGGGAACAGATAGAGAACTGTTCACACAGAAGATGCAGAAACTGGTTCAGGAACCAGTACAGATGGGTAGGGCAAAGATCCACAGGATACGGAACGGAAACGGAGCAGAACCACAGGATTGCAGAGCAGGGTAGAACTGCAAGGCTCCAGAGAGAAACTTCAGTTTGCAGCAAGAGGTTCTGCAGCAGCAGGTGCCACAGGAAAGGAGAGAAGAGCGGAGCCGCAGGTATGCGAAGAGAAACTGCAGTTTTCAGCAAGAGGTTCTTTTGCAGCAAGAGGTTCTTTTGCAGCAAGAGGTTCTGCAGCAGCAGGTGCCACAGAGGAGAGCAGAGCAGAACCGCAGGTATGTGGAGAGGAGCTGCGGCAAGGCGTTCTGCAGCAGCAAGAACAAAGCAAGGCAGAACTACAAGGTATGGGGAGAGAAGCTGCAGCAAGAGGTTCTGCAGCAAGAGCGGAGCAAAGCGGAACCGCAAGGTATGCGGAGAGGAGCTGCAGAACGAGGTTCTGCAGAAGCAGCGCACAGGCAGAACTGCAAGAGTGCAGAGCACAGACAGAACCGCTAGAGTGCGGCCACAGGCAGAGCAAGGAACCAAAGCAGGCAGATGTAGAGGACTCAAGGATAACACAGCCGAGAAAGGAGCCACAGAAAAGGAGACAAACAGACAGAGGTATAGGACAGAGTTCAGACTAGGCAACGTATAGAGCAAGGCACAGAGACAGGGATAAGCACACAAAAGCCGTCTTCCATAGCGTGTCCACATCGGACCTTACCTGCCTGAATCCTGCTTATACAGGTACTATACACATGATCAGGTTTTTAAATACATCGGTTAGGGACTGTTCTGAGATGGGTATACCTTGACGTTTGGTAGAGCGGCTTAGTATACATTTTTTGCAAAAAACATATCAACTAAATACCCTGTTTTGTTATCTTTTTACTAGCACTTGCTGTTTACTGTTACTTTTTTTACAACAGAGTATTTTTAAATGTTTATTTCACTGTGTTTTTCTGTGTTTTCAGTCTTTTCGTGGTGTGAATACTGTCATACAGACTTGTTCACTGTGTGCATGGCCCATGTGTGTCTAATTGGTGTCTTGTTCATGCAAGATGGGTAGGTTTCCACCCCTTCTTTATGGGCTGTGCACACAAAAGCTGTCTTCCATAGTGTGATTACTGTGTTTTTCTGTGTTTTCTGTTATAAGTAGTACAGTGTATCATCATACATCATCAATACAATCAAAGGATCACATGTTCAATCCCTTGTGGGTAATGAATAAAGAAAAAATTAGTTTTAAAGTGTAAAATAACTAAATGTAAAAACAAAATCCCTGTTGAAATAATAAAAGAGGTACGGTATATGCATGATAAAACAACCCCACTCTGCAAAAATTACACATATTTGGTATAACCACATTTGTAACAACCCAAACTATAAAAATAAAACCTAACATATCCTATATGGTGAACATCATTAAAAAAATAAGAAATACTATGAATTGCTGTTTTTTGTTAATCTGATGTAAAAAATAAATAAAAACTGAAAAGTGATTAAAATTTTCTACATATCCCAAAATGGTATCAATAAAAACTACGGATAATTATGTAAAAAACCCTCATACAGTTCTATAAAAATTAAAAAGATAA
Organism: Dendrobates tinctorius; assembly: GCF_039654945.1. Classification (NCBI taxonomy): domain Eukaryota; kingdom Metazoa; phylum Chordata; class Amphibia; order Anura; family Dendrobatidae; genus Dendrobates; species Dendrobates tinctorius. The sequence continues at coordinate 18,493,184 of NW_027361737.1, read as the reverse complement.
GACGATCAAAGGAAAAAACATAAGATTTGTTTTTAAGTGATGATTTTTCTTGTACAAATATAGTAAAACATAAAAAGGGTATACATTGAAAGTTATCATGATGGCATAAGCCTTCAGAATAAAAATAACTTGTCAATTACACTGCATGGTGAACTCTGTAAAAAATTAAAATAAAAAACAATTCCAGATTTAATGTTTTTTCTTCATGTCTACTACAAAAAAAATGGAAAAATAAATCGAAAAGTCTTGTGTATCAAAAATAGTACCAGTATAATGTACAGTACATCTTGTCTCCCAAAACAGAAAGCTCTCATATGGCTCCATAAATAGAAAAGAAAGTTATGGTTATCATAACATTGTCCAAAAAAAAGATTTTTTTTTAAAGTACCGTAATCTCTTGTGAAGAGCAGCAAAACATAAAAACATACGGTATGTCAATTTGTTACTGCTGTGATCACATGGACCTGCAGAATAAAGATAACAATGATGAATGGTGTCTAAAAATAATAAAAAATATATAGAATTGCTGTTTTTTCAGTTAATTTTGCCTCCGTAGGAGTATAACAAAAAGTAATTAAATAGTTGCATTTACCACAAATAGGCACAAATGTAAACTACAACTTGTCATGCACAAAAGAAATCCTCATACATTTCCGCTGATGGAAAATTGTGAAGTTTATGGATTTTAGAATATTGTAACTCAAAACAAATATATTTTTTAAAAAGTGTATTAATTGTACAAAAGTAATAAAACATAAATAAACCCAAGGAAATGTGGTGTTGTCATTATTGTGCTAACTCACATTTTAGTCATTCTAATAAAGAGTTAATAAAAGTTTGTCAATAAGTTGTATGCATGCCAAAATGATACCATTGACAACCCATCTAAAATTAAAAATAATAAGCTATGTCGCCGAAAAAAAATAAAAAGTGATGAGTCCTGGAACGCAAAACTAAAAATAATAAGCAAGGTTGCTGAAAAAATAAAAAAGTTGAGTCCTGGAACTCAAAAATGAAAATGCGAAAAAATGGCTTGTCATAAACACTAAAACTGGCTTTGATGCCAAGGTTCGTTTTCTTTTTTTGTGTTCTCGTCTGTTTTCTTGTTGAACACATTGACAGATATCATTGTATTCAGACTTAATGGGGAACTCTTGCTGTTGTTATGAGGGCACCATGGAGTGGTTCTAATTTGGAGCTTTGAGGCTCGTTTTGGGCATCGGCATTGTATGTGTTATAGGGACATGGCGACTGGCTTAATTATTGGTACACTTTGGCTGCTTTGTTTTAGGAGTATTAGCGCTGTCATTATGGTGTGTGGATCCATTAAAGCAGTTGCTTCCTAGCATGGTAACACAGATAGGCTAATACATGCTCCCATTATTATTTTTGCTACATATAATGACCCAGTGTTATAGATGAGAAGGTTTTGTTTATTACTACATTTAATAATGTCCTGAAGAAGACAAAACATGATAAATACTTTTACGCAAACTTCGTTTTCCATGTTGTCCTTCAGGACCTGTTACTACTGAGCGCTCACTGACTTTAGATGAAAAATAAAATGCAAAGAGAGGCGCAATGAGTGTACCTGTGTTTAAATTAATTCCCTAACTGAATCGACAGGGTGCTCACCTTACAGGGTTGTGCCACCCTTGCACAACCACGGTGTGAACGTGAATGGTAGTTGGGGAGCGTGTCCTCGCAACCCAGAAGGGCACTGTACGTGGAATGCCACCTGAGGAAGACGGTAGTGACCGTAGAAACGCGCTGTGGGTATTGGAGGAAGAATAAAAGCTGAGTTTTTTACCATTTTTCTGGTTTCTGCCTCTCCTTTAGCGCTCCTATTGACCGCTTTTTTTTGTTGCTTCTCACTGACTTTAGGACACAGATGTCTTTTACAGCCCTATTCGGCTGTGACATAAAGGCTAGTCCTCTGATGTACAGGAATGTACTTTGATGAATACAAGCCAATCTGTGTGATTTACTGTAAGACACATCGGACAAGCACAAAGATTAATCAGTTTTAGTCTTTCAGTGTTAAATGGGTAAATCTTTGGCACATAAGGGCTTCTGTGCACTGACCCTCGATAGAGCAGCTCTGGCTTTTTATTGTGGGCTTTAAGTACAATGCAAACACAAAATCAAAAACAGACATAAAGATACATAATACATTTATCATACACACAGCAAAGCACGAGAACATTATCGATTGAACAAAACCCTAGTATTCCATTACAAAAATGTTCTACATTCAGATGATTGGCCCCATGATAGGTCCAGAAATCTACCGTACATCTGGAGGAAATATGTAACCTGAACTCTGCAAAGATAACTTATGACAAGCCCACTGAATTCATACACAGCTTATTAACTCTTATACAGTATCCATTAGATGATGGTGAGCCAGAGCCCTTAAGGTGGACACAAATGAAGCAATATCACATTCTATTGTGCCCTCTAAAATCATGTTTTGGACACAGATGAAGCACAGTCAATGAGGTAGAATCCAAATAATCTCATGTGGACTAGTACAGGCCCTGTTACATGGGACAATCAACCAAATGAGTATTCGACAGAACGCTCATTCCTGATCAATAGATGTAAACGATTGCCAAGCAACATGCTATATAGTATTTTTCAGTGTTCATTAGGGGCAGGAACACTGCCTGTGTAAAGGTGCTGAATCCTCAAACCTAGACAGATATTAAGAATTGTGAAAATAATCTATTAGAGTAGCTGTTCACACCAGGTAAGATTAACAGTGAAAATGCTAGAATCTGTGAACAGCAATTAACAGTCTTTTATACAGTGAACATTATTTCCACTCTGGGATCTGCCAGAGGCAGCACTTGCGGACAAGACAGTAGAGACTACAATGGACAGCTCTTGATATTGTTTTCAATTGGGAGACAAAAATTGATTAACAATGAAGAACTATTTTAACAGGACCATGTCAAATGTTAACTTTGAAAAATGTACTGTAACAAAAATGAGACAGCTAGTATGGCAATGAACAATGTAAGAACTAGAACAAGTGCAGAACTTACTGAGAGCTAGGCAGACAGTGGTGCTGATTACAAAACCGACAAAAGACAAAATGAGAAAAGCCCTGCTGTAATTAAAAAAATAAAAAGCAAAAGTGCATCTAAATAATTCAGAGTTCTAAGTAATACTGTGTTTGATCAAATAAAGCATAAAAGCCGTCCCACCGTAGACAAGGTGACTCTTACCGGGGCGGTCCTACACTGTCTAATAATAAAAACCTTATGTGTCAAAGTTGACGTCAGTGTGTGAATAAGGGCAGTGGTGCTGTGCCGGAACTTTGGTCCATTGCAGGATGTGTAAGGGTGATGGACCGCTATGGTCGCTTTCCTGACTCCTGAAGATACTATTCGTGTTATTGTGATGTAAAGTGTAATGTGAAGAATGTCTTGAGTCTTATGTAAGTATTGTGTCATGTGTGGTATTGTGGTGTTTACCTGTGTAATATACAGTGTGAATAGGGTAGCGCATTTAGTAGATGTATAGTTTAGGAACTGTAGGTGTTAATGCTTGGGACTAGACCACAGTAGAAGTGGCTAGTGTTAAGGCCCCGTCACACACAGCGAGATCGCCAGCGAGATTGCTGATTTTGTGATGCCACAGCGATCTCGCCAGCGACATTGCTATGTTTGACATGGATCAGCGACTGGCCCCCCTGCCGGGAATCGCTGATCGCGCTGGAATGTCCTGGGCCATTTTATGATCGTTGGTCTCCCTCTGGCCAGCGCGCATTGCTGCGTGTAGCAGCGAGAGACCAGCGATCAGCGACGCTGGATGCTGCTTTCCATTGTAAACAGCGGGTATCTAAGAGCCGAGCAACTCTTAGTTACCTGCTGTTTACCTTGGAAACCAGCGTGCACGCTGGTCCTGATCGCTGGTGAGTCTGTCTATGTGACAGCTCACCAGCGATCACCTATGTCCCAGAAATCCCATCCACGTCGGATCGTTGGTGGGATCACTGGGACATTGATACGTGTAACGGGGCCCTTAGGGAGGGTGACTGATTCCTGCTACAAAGACAGATAGGGTCTGGAGTGCAGAGTGAGCAGTGCTGCTTACTAGGGTGACCCTAAATGAGATGACACTGGACAGGAGGGATAGCAAATTTCTGAAGATAAGTGATTAAGAGATTCAGAGTGGCCTTCAGGAGATGGGTTAAAAAATTATTATTATCAAAAATAGGGGGACCTATGTCATTTTTGGGGGTCCACCCTTTTTAATAACCAGCAGAGGCTGCGCAGACAATTGTGAGCTGATATTAATAGCATGGGAACCTTTATGGGTATTGGCCCCTACACAGAATAAAAAGGAAAATGACCCGAAACCAACAATCAATGACATTAAATACTATCTTCAATAATGAAGAGTCATGAAAGTGATGATATGGCTCCCACAGAGCCCTGATCTCAACATCATCAAATATCAAATCTGGTATTACTTGAAGTAAAAGAAGGATATGCACAAGCCTACATCCAGCTACATCCAGAAAAGATATGTGGTTAGCTTTCCAAGATGTTTGAAACAACCTCTCTGCTGAGTTATTTTGAGAACTGCAAGAAATATTCACAGCCAATATTAGTTTGATATACAATAATCAATATTGAAATTGCGACACCAAGAAGGGAAATTCTTGGAATTATGGAAATCACAGAATATCGACATGTTAATAATATGGAAATTATGAAAAAATGGAGCAGCTGGCATGGTCTAAATATGTTACCTTGGACTGCAACTTTTCAGATTTGTCTTCCATTTAGCAGATATGGGACATTTAGCAGATATGGGACATTATTGGTCTTCATTTACAAAGAGAGCTGCAAGAACTGGATCTTGATTTGTGCGTCCAAGTGTATTCAGCATGGAAAAACATTCCTCGGACAACCAATAATAATCTGACTGATAGCTTCCAAGTCATCATTTGCTTGCTTGTACTATAGACAGATAGTCTGAATCATGGTTTGCTACAAGGTTGAGCCACAGGCTAGTCTTTCCTGGAGTGCTACTTTGGCAGGCACAGAGATCATAAGCAGGTTGACATGGCGACCCATTATCACTCCACATTCACATTGCGGAGTGAGGAAGAGGGACAAATGGGCTACTGGAGTGGATACCTGGCATAATCATGCAGGTTAAATATTGCTCTTAGTCATTTCCAGCTGCATTTAACAAGTAGAGATGAGCGAATTTTTCAAAATTCTGTTCCGATTATGATTGGTGGCGAATATCGTTTTTGCAATATTTGCTGAACACAGCTGAACGTCATTGAAGTCAATAGTAGAAATGAATGAATATGTTCGAAATCGATCATCAAACATATATTCAGCACGATTAAGGTACCAATATGACACGAATATGGCAAATTCAGATTTGGTGACTGATTCCAAACATATTTGCTCTTTTCTAATAACAAGCTAACAGCATTGGAAACTGCTATCAGAGGCTGATGTTGGCTGTGTAATACAGCTGGCATCTGCCTTATGTGTAACCCACTCCATACACTCACACTCAAGCTGTGATCTAAAAATGCATCATGGGGACAATAGCGCTTAATGTTTCAAGTGAACACAAATTACGAAGAAACAACCTTGAAATAAACCCACATATGTTTGTGACATCATCAACATTAGGAAAAAAACAATACTATGACTTTAAGGCTGGTTTTACGCTTGCCATGCTTTTGCCATTTGTTTTTGCTGTCCTTTTTTGCAGGCCGTATGGCCGTAATTTACACATTCTTCTGCAAAACGGGCCGATAAAAACATTCTGCAAAAACGGGCCGATAAAAACCTTCTCGGATCACCATTTTTCCCTTTTCCCTGTCATAACAAATAGCAGGGAAATCCGCAAATACGGTGTACCGCAAAAACAAGCTAATGTTGTTTTTGTGGTACCATTGAAATGCATTGCGGCCTTGTCCGTAAACCGTGAAAAATATTGAGCAAGCTCAATATTTTTTCACTGCCGCAAATACGGCCCTCATGGCCATATGGAGCACGGCCCTTCTACTAATTTTTGCGGCCCGTTTTTGCGGCCCCATAGAAATGCATTGGGGCTGCAAAAATGGCCAGCAAAAACATGGTAAGTGTAAAAGCAGCCTTACACAAATTAAGTAACTTAATAATTAAGTCACTTTGGATTGTTGAGCCCTGAACTCAGTGTCATATTATGCAGAGCTGTCTGCATTGTCAACGTTGTTATTATCATTGTGCATGGAGATATGAGTGACGTCTCGGTCCTACGGAAGGGTCGGTTACCTCTGTTTCATGGACACTTCGGTTGCTGGGAACCAGATCTCAGGAAACACCACAAAGCTGCAGTTCTGTTCCAACAGTTAAACTGTACTGAACAGCAGCATATTCATCTCACAGACTGCACAGTTAAAACACAGAGACATCTTCTTGCACGATTCTCAGCCCGGGACCCCTTACTGCAACAGCTTTATCCCCATGGCCTGTAATACTCTGCTCACATGTCCTGCCCTTGGGCAAGCTGCCTGGGTGTCTGACAGAACCAGGAAGTATCTGTCCTCTACCCCCCTGCTCTGTGCTGCTCTGCTCTGTGACTCCTCTCATCTGCTTAAACCCTATGCTGCCTGTATCTAACTAACACTTCTATCTATTCTATGCTATTCTATCTTTATAATGCCACCCTCTATTCTAATGCCCCTACAGTACTATACTGCCCCTAAGATTACACACAACACATAACAAGTGCATCACATTACAGTATAATAACCTTAGTAAACTGCACATTAGTAAAATAACAGGGTGAACAGAATTAAGGAGAGAGAAGGCACATGAGGGTCCCCGCCACCTCCTTACATGCACACATCATATAAAAAGAATAATAATTTATTTGTCAAGGAATATATATACAAAATCCTTCCTGCTTCACACCACATTTTTGAAAATTTTGAAAGCTACATGCTTATATAGTAAAGAAAAAAACCTGATCTTTTGTAAATCTGATGCAAACTGATGCAGTTTGGAGCAAGTAAATCTGTTTTTGAAAAAAAAAAAAAAATATATATACAGTACACCTTTGCAGCCATTTTAATTTTTTTACATACTTAGGAAGATGCCAGGAGATCATGTGTCTTGTTTTCTGGTAAAAAAAACACATGAAAAAAACAGCTGAAAAAGTAAAAATGCAAATGTATGACAGACAGTATATTTGCCTACGTCTTCCATATACTGTGATGTTAAAAAAATGGGCAGCAGGGTGGCTCAGTGGTTAGTGTTGCAGCGCTGAGGTCCTGGGTTCAAATTCCACCAAGGACAACATCTGCAAGAAGTTTGTATGTTCTCCCCATGTTTGTGTGGGTTTCCTCCAGGTTCTCTGGTTTTCTCCCACATTCCAAAGACATACTGATAGGGATTATAGATTGTGAGCCCCATTAGGGACAGTGCCAATAATGCCTGCAAAGCGCTGTGTAATTAATAACGCTATATAAATGAGTAAAATAAATATATATATAAATTTTAGAGGATGAAAATACACCACAGACAGATCACTGCATAAAATAACCAGATTGGAATGGATATGAACGTATATCAGTCTGACACTCATTTTCGATCCCGACCAGAGCATCACAGCTTCATATATTTCTGTGAGGTTGTCACGATTTGATTGGGAGACCTGCGGGGAGTCTGTGCATTAGTGGTCTGGGCTTGGACCAAATTGCATGGATGTCTGCATGAGTCCTTAGAATGGAGTAAAGTGTACATGTCCAGCTGCCACTCCATTCATTTCCTATGGAGTTGCTGGAAAAGCCAAGGCAGCACTTTGTATGCCCAATGGGAATGAATGGACTGGAGGTCAAGCACGTGCACTGCCATTACATTCTGAAGAAGCTAAAAGTTCCTCGTTCTGCTGATTGGTGTAGATGCCAGCATTTCGACTCCCACCAATCAATAACCTATCATCAATCCTGAGAATAAGTGAAAACTTGTTTTCACTGGAGAATCCCATTAATACAATGGGGTACAGAGTTCTATGTGCCACTGCACAAGACAAAGACTCAAAGAAATCTGATCTCTTCTTGTAATGATATTAACATGATCCTGTGACAGAAATAATGCAGGAAATTCAATTGCCTTTTTTTTTAGAACTTTCCCTTTTTTTACATGTTTCTTATATTAAAATTTGACAGCTGTGTGCAATATTTTCAGTATAAAAAAGAAAAACTTTTTCCACATTAATTTAAAGAATCACTCTAATTAAAATTTTTTATCTTCTTAACATGTCGCAGTCTTCACATTATGTAGCACTGTGTACTTACAATTGCTCAATTTTGCCTTTCTTTCCAGCTAATTCTTCTCTTTTCCTTTAGGTCTATGACATCATGTGATTAAATATAGACTAGCTGAATCCTTCCAAGCTCTATGTAGAAACAGGAAGTCTCTTTTTCCTGAATGAGTCTTCCCCCTCTTCAACTCCTGACTCAGCTGCTCTGCTCCGCCCCCTGCCAGGGACTTTGCAGCTATGCAGTTTGTTAACCTCGATGCTGTGCATTTCCATTGTGTGAACAGCGCCACATACAAGTCTTTTTTTGTGTGCAGTATTATACCAAGTAGCCACCCCCTCCATTGGGATTGGTTGGTTGTGAGTGGTTGCCACATCGGTATTTCTGCATCTGTGTTGCCGCCATCTTAACTACACGGGTCCACTGCATCCTTGTTTGGAGGCCTGGACAGGTTAGCATCTCTGCCTTTTTCTAGTATTTTTTGAATTTTGGAGGATCTCTAAATCCCCTTTTGTGCTACACTACCGATCAAAAGTTTGGGGTCACCCAGACAATTTTGTGTTTTCCATGAAAACTCATACTTTTATTAATCAAATGAGTTGCCAAATGAATTTAAAATCCTAGTCCAGACATTAACAAGGTTCTAAAAAAAGATTTTTTATTTGAAATAATAATTTTCTCCTTCAAACTTTGCTTTCATCAAAGAATGCTCCCTTTGCAGCAATTACAGTATTGCAGACCTTTGGCATTCTAGCAGTTAATTTGCGGAGGTAATCTGGAAAAATTTCACCCCATGCTTCCAGAAGCCCCTCCCACAAGTTGGCTTGGCTTGATGGGCACTTTTTGCGTACCATACGGTCAAGCTGCTCCAACAACAGCTCAATAGGGTTGAGATCTGGGGCTGCGCTGGCCACTCCATTACAGATAGAATACCAGCTGCCTGCTTCTTCCCTAAATAGTTCTTGCATAATTTGGAGGTGTGCTTTGGGTCATTGTCCTGTTGTAGGAAGAAACTGGCTCCAATCAAGCGCTGTCCACAGGGTATGGCATGGCGTTGCAAAATGGAGTGATAGCCTTCCTGTTATGAATGGGCACCAAGGAGGATAGCAGGCCCAAGCTAAGCCACAGAAAACCAGAGAGGTTGGTAACTAAGCGGATGCAGACCCCTGATCCTGTCCACACAACTAGCAGTAGCCGTGGAGCATGCCTACGATGATCCTAGATGCCTCGGCACAGCCAGAGAGCTAACTAAGCCTATAGCAAGAAAGGGGAAATCTAAACGGCCCCAGAGCAGACCCCAAAGGAATAAATAGCCCCCAAACATATATTGTCGGTGAGACAAGATGAAAACACAAACGCAGGGAGAAAAATAGACTGAGCAAACAATGGGGTCCACACTGACTAGATAGGAAACCAGAGAACCACAGGAGTTTTGAATAAAAATACAAAATATCTTTATTACCATATACAAATAGTTAAAAGGCATTATAAATGTAGACAATGCATTCCAAGTAGAAAGTCCTACTTGATATTTTGTGGATTAACTCATGATTGTATGGGGGGGTCACTATTTGGGGAAAGCTATTATGGTTATTATACATACATAACTTTTGACTCTGGTTGTAATCTTGGCGTCACACTTCCCGGTTTTTGGTGTTTATTGGAATGCACTGTCTACATTTATAATGCCTTTTAACTATTTGTATATGGTAATAAAGATTTTTTGTATTTTTATTCAAAACTCCTGTGTTTCTCTGGTTTTCTATCATTTTGCAGTGGAGTGGCTATTACATTCATAGGGTGTTTGTACACTCGGTGTAGTGAACAATGAGTCTGGTGATTGATATACTAACTGACTAGATAGGACAGGAAAGGAAAGACACTGTCTGAAATCATGCAAAAAACCCTGCAAAAAGTCCAACATGTCTGATGCACAAAAAAACACTGAAGTCGCACGACTTCGCCCCCACTATATCAGCACTCTGGTATATTCTGAAAGCAAAGCAAAAAGAGACCAATATAACAGGGAACAAAACAAACCGGCACAGGCAGTAACATATGGGTGGTGATTCAGCACAGCCCCAGCCGGAGCTGGATGACCCGCACAAAGCAGAGATAAACAAAACCAGATCAAATGCAAACAGAATAACAAATGATCCACTTAGCTGAACATGCAGGGAAAGAGCAGGAGACATCAGACCTCAGAGGGCACAGGAAGAAAATCACCAGCAGGGATAGAGGGAGTCAGCTGTCTTAAATCCCAATCAGAAACCCCAGATCTCCAATTGTCTTCCTCATTATCAGGTGGCAAGCCTCCGTCAATCAAATCAGCTCCACTACCTCCAGTAATCATCAGAGGGAGTCCAGAAAGAGAACTCACAACCCCTCTGTCAATCTGACCAGCTCCACTACCTTCAGTAATCACCAGAGGGAAGCCATAGAGAGAATTCACAACACTTCCTTATTCAAAATCCCTTTTACCCTGTACAAATCTCCCACTTTACCAGCACCAAAGCAACCCCAGACCATCACATTACCTCCACCATGCTTGACAGATGGCGTCAGGCACTCTTCCAGCATCTTTTCAATTGTTCTGCATCTCACAAATGTTCTTCTGTGTGATCCAAACACCTCAATCTTGGATTCATCTGTCCATAACACTTTTTACCAATCTTCCTCTGTACAATGTCTGTGTTCTTTTACCCATATTAATCTTTTCCTTTTATTAGCCAGTTTCAGATATGGCTTTTTCTTTGCCACCCTGCCCTGAAGGCCAGCATCCCGAAGTCACCTCTTCACTGTAGACGTTGACACTGGCATTTTGCGTGTACTATTTATTGAAGCTGCCAGTTGAGGACCTGTGAGACGTCGATTTCTCAAACTACAGAATCTAATGTACTTGTCTTGTTGCTCAGTTGTGCAGCGGGGCCTCTCACTTCTCTTTCTACTCTGGTTAGAGCCTGTTTGTGCTCTCCTCTGAAGGGAGTAGCACACACTGTTGTAGGAAATCTTCAGTTTCTTGGCAATTTCTCGCATGGAATAGCCTTCATTTCTAAGAACAAGAATAGACTGTCGAGTTTCACATGAAAGTTCTTTTTTTCTGGCCATTTAGAGAGTTTAATGGAACCAACACATGAAATGCTCCAGATTCTCAACTAGGTCAATGGAAGGTCAGGTTTATAGCTTCTCAAATCAGCCAAACTGTTTTCAGCTGTGCTAACATACTTGCACCAGGGTTTTCAAGGGTATTCTAACCATCCATTAGCCTTTTACACAGTTAGCAAACACAAAGTACCAAAAGAACACGGGAGTGATGGTTGTTGGAAATGGACCTCTATACACTGTAGGGTAGTGCTTATAGTTAGTGTTGGGGGACACTCACTTGGCACAGGATTAATGTAGACAGGCACGGTTTTGAACATAAAACAGTCTACTGCAGTTTATTATGCCATCATAAACTGCTGAGGAACATGTTACACATCACATAGTCCATAAGGCTTCTTAGTACATGGCTTTAACTCGCAGTTTCTAAGCACGCGGGATTTCTCACTCAGCACAGGTATTTCCCCCTGTCCGGGTTACCTCTTAGGAGCTCCTGCTCCACACGCTGACTCCTGTCAGTACTCTCTCTCTCATGGAAGCGCACTTGGATTGCCGTTCCAGACAGTGCCTTGCTCACTAGGCCATCTACGGTTCCAGACCCCCAGCCGGGCAGTAGCTCCCCTACGTAGAGCCGTCACACAGACTCTACCAGGTCCGGGCCTTCCCATGTGCTCCCCAGGAAGTTCAGTCCCAGATACTTCCAACACACACAGGCCTTCCGGGACCTTGCACTCTGACCACTCAGGATCAAAACACACAACCCATGTGATCAGACCTCAGTCACATTATATATCCCAAACCACCCCCATATGGGGACAGTGTATGTGTGGCTAGCCGATTCCACCCAGCTCTCTGACTAGCCCTATAAGCCACCCTTATAGGTAAATAACTCGTGGACTACAAGTCCCAGCATGGCAATACTATTTTGACTTATAGCACAGAGAACGTCTGCGACACATACTGGACATTTTCAACCATGCCGGTCACTGTTTCACATCAAGGAAATGCCCACATGCATATGCAGCGCCCCCTAGCTTTAACAGAGGTTACTGTACCACAACATCTATGAAGATATTGCATTTCAAACCAGACGTTTGCAGCTAAAATAGTCATTTACCACATTAACAATGTATAGAGTGTAATTCTGAATCATTTAATGTTAGCTTCATTGGAAAAAACTGCTTTTCTTTCAAAAGTAAGGACATTTCTAAGTGACCCTTACTTTTGAACGGTAGTGTATATTAGCTATGAAGGATTGTAGTTCTAATGATGACTCATCCAGGTAAAAGAGACCTCCTAGACTTCCTGTTTCTACAACATAGAGCTTGGAAGGATTCAGCTAGTCAGTTTTTAATGACGTGATGTTATAGACCTAATGGAAAGAAGAATGAGCTGAGAAGTAAGGAAAAATGAGCAATTCTAAGTACAGTGCTATATAATATGATAACTGCAATTCATTAAGATGATAAAACCTTTGATGAGTGGCATGATTCTTTAATAAATGTTTCCATGGGAATTGCAACATACGACAACAATTGTGATCTGACCAATTTAACCAGTACATTCAGGGTAATTTATATATATCATTGTAGGTTTTCCCACCTACAAAGAATGGATAAGTCTGTAATTTTTATCATAGGTACACTTCAACTGTGAGAGATAAAATCTTAAAAAATCCAGAAAATCACATTGTATAATATTTACATAATTAATTTGCTTGAAGTAAATATTTGATACAATTGAAAAATAGAACTTAATATTTGATACAGAAACCTTTGTTTGCAATTACAGAGGTCAGGCGTTTCCTGTACTGCCCTGCAGGATTTTAATCCATGAAGTCGTAGTGTGTTACTAATGGTAATGTCTTAGACTGTGGTCCCAGTTCTCTTCAGGTCATTGACCAGGCTCCCCCCCATGTAGTTCTTGGCTGTCTCCTGACATCTCTCAGAATCATCCTTACCCCACAAGGCGAGATCTTGCATGGATCCCCAGACCGAGAAAGATTGACAGTCATCTTGTGTTTCTTCCATTCCATTATCTAGTAATTGTGCCAACAGTTGTCTTCTCACCAAGCTGCTTGCCTATTGTCCTGTAGCACATAACAGCCTGGTGCAGATCTACAATTTTGTCCCTGGTGTCCTCAGACAGCTCTTTGGTCTTGGCCATGGAGGACAGATTGGAGTGTGATTGATTGAGTGTGTGGACAGGTGACTGTATACAAGTAACGAGTTCAAACGGGTGCAATTAATATCGGTAATGAGTGCAGAGTAGGAGGGCTTCCTAAAGAAAAACAAGTCTGTGAGAGCCAGAATTATTGCTGGTTGGTAGGTGATCAATTACTTATTTAAAGCAATAAAATGCAATGTAGTTCTTTAAAAATCATAGAATGTGATTTTATAGTATTATAGTTTTTATTTTTAGATTCTGTCTTTCACAGTTGAACTGTACCTATGATGAAAGTTACAGACCTCTCCATTCTTTGTGTGAAAACTTGCAAAATCATCAGTGTATTAAATACTTATTTTCCCCCACTGTACATACATTATATATATATATATATATATATATATAAACAACGACAAAGCAAAGTCCAGCAATAACGTGAGTAATCCAGGATGCTGTTAAAAATTTTTTTCTTTTTATTCATAAATCCATTAAAATGCAATGGTCCAAGCAGTTCAAAACAGCAATAACGCAGGAAAGTCGTGCAGATAGGACTACGCGTTTCAGCGGTAGAACCCGCCTTCTTCACGGTCCAGAATCATTGCATTTTAATGGATTTATGAATAAAAAGAAAAAAATTTTTAACAGCATCCTGGATTGCTCACGTTATTGCTGGACTTTGCTTTGTCGTTGTTCACATTTGTATGGATGGACTCCTACATCCAGATACGGGCACAACGGAGTTAACCAGGTCAGCTGAGGTTCCAGGTGGTTCACAGGAGTGAGCTGGTCTACATTGTTGGATATATATATATATATATATATATATATATAAAAGCATATATGTACTGTATATTTATGTTTACTCCAAAAAGAAGGCACATCCTCTTGACTGGATATATGGGAGGACTTGCTTCCAGCTGAGCACCAGGATTTTCTGGCAGCACACAGCAGAATGTGTCCATTCATGTTTTATTACTCAATTATGACGATAATACAGTGGTAATTGTGGAATTTAGCTTGACTTACTCCATAGTGGCTCCAATTTCATTGGGAAGATAACATTTAATTGCAGTTGACGATTAATGTGTTTTATGATCTAAATACTCCCGCAGGATTTTTATATTCAAATAGGACAATTTATAAAGATTAGAACAGGCTGTCTCACAGTGCAGTGCTCACAACAGGCTGCAAATTCACATGGTGAAATTGGCTCTTGATAAGAATGTAGAGTTTGACACAAAGCTAAATGTAACACCTGACCAGACACAAGTGCACATATATATATAGTTATGCAGTTATACTTGTTAACATTGAAATTCCAATATCAAGAAGGAAAATTAAATAATCAAAATAACAGAATTGATAGACATGTTAATCATTGAAAATGGCGAAAAAATGGAGACAATTTTCAAAAATCTTAAATTAGTCACAGTTGAATATGATCATCACCTGCAGAAATATACGCACATGTACACCTTGGCTTTTATCAATCAAGGTTATTAATGGTTATCGCTGAGGAATGTTCTGCATTGCTGAATGTGGGTCGCCCCTCACACCCAGGGCAGCGGGGTACTCGGTACCGGGCCGGTGTCAGGGGGATGTGTCACAGCAGCAGTGACCTGGTCCGTGGCCCTGGGCACCCAATATCAATGGCGGTGATGTTAATAGTGTTATAATAGTTTGTGACGCCACCCGTGGTGTTTGGCAAGGGAGATGGTAAGCCAACGCTGCTTGCAGATCCGCTGGGACTGATGATGTGGTGCAGCAAAGATGGTATAGCTCCCCACAGGTGGAGCTGTAGTTCCAGGGCAGTGTAGGTGCAATAGACGAGGAGAGGCGCAGAATGGTATAGATGCTGTTACCCAGATGTAGCGGTGCTGGAGGTGTTAGCGACGAATGAATGGAGGACACCAGGGCCTGTAGTTTCAACGCTTTACTCACAGTTTGTGGTACCCACTGGTGCCCGCCTCTGTGCCGTGTCCTCCGGGGTAGAGACTCAATCAACCTCCCGGGCAAGTCAGGGTTTTCCTCTCCAACACTCCGCCAACATGTGGCTTTCCTGAACGACTCCTCTATTGCGCCTTTTAGTGTGAAGAACTCCAGTACCGTAGCTCTCTGGAATTCCTCCTGTCAGATGTTCCTAGAACCTTACTTGTATGACAGACAGCTGTAGCCTCTATCGGGAACTCTCTTCTCAGAAGTCCTGGCTCTCTATCCAGTTGCTGTTGTGTCCCAAGTCTTTGATGGGAGTAGTGCATTTACAGCCAACTACTCCACCAGTGTCTGCTGCAGGACCATAAGTGTCCATACAACCTCGGGGACCGGGCCCCGGCCTTGCGCTGAGAGCCTATAGGCAAGGTTCCTCTTCCAACCCACAACTCCTCTCTGTTCTCTTACTCCTTCATTCCGCGCTGTTCCTTCTCTCTCTTATGGAAGCTTAGGTTGCAGGTCTATGTTCTGTTCTCTTTCCCGTGCCAGCTGACTCAGATCACAGAGACAGCTGCACCACTCCTTCTTCTCTCTCTCTCTCGGGAGCCCGTTCCACTAAGACCAGTCCTCAGCCTCTCCTGACTGAATGCCTTCCTCCACCTTGAGCTCCCCTCAGGCTGACCTTCTGTTAATCTACTCTAAGCCTCTATTCCAGACTGAACTGCAATTCTAAACTTTCCCTCTCTTTTATACTAACTCCACCCACCTCCCAGCACATCTCGTGTTACGAAGCAGGGTTCCACGAAGAGTGCTCTGCTACCCCCAGCCTGAAGCAGCTAGGCGGACCTACTGAACTATCCTGTGTGTGGGATGCAGGCGTTGGAGTGTGGAAAGGAGTTCCCAACTTACCTAGTTGGTGGGGCACTACACCTTAGGAGAAGATGCAGTACCTCTGTGGCGACAGAGCCTCAGGGGCGCCACAAATGCACTTGGGCATGCAAATCATGAATATCCGCTGCTGACATCTCCCTTTACAATTGCTCAAAATGACATCCCAGAGATGAGCTATGGGAGACAAATCTACAGACTGCAGGCTATGGCTATACAGTGGGGCAAAAAAGTATTTAGTCAGTCAGCAATAGTGCAAGTTCCACCACTTAAAAAGATGAGAGGCGTCTGTAATTTACATCATAGGTAGACCTCAACTATGGGAGACAAACTGAGAAAAAAAATCCAGAAAATCACATTGTCTGGTTTTTTTTCATTTTATTTGCATATTATGGTGGAAAATAAGTATTTGGTCAGAAACAAGCAATCAAGATTTCTGGCTCTCACAGACCTGTAACTTCTTCTTTAAGAGTCTCCTCTTTCCTCCACTCATTACCTGTAGTAATGGCACCTGTTTAAACTTGTTATCAGTATAAAAAGACACCTGTGCACACCCTCAAACAGTCTGACTCCAAACTCCACTATGGTGAAGACCAAAGAGCTGTCAAAGGACACCAGAAACAAAATTGTAGCCCTGCACCAGGCTGGGAAGACTGAATCTGCAATAACCAACAAGCTTGGAGTGAAGAAATCAACTGTGGGAGCAATAATTAGAAAATGGAAGACATACAAGACCACTGATAATCTCCCTCGATCTGGTGCTCCACGCAAAATCCCACCCCGTGGGGTCAGAATGATCACAAGAACGGTGAGCAAAAATCCCAGAACCACGCGGGGGGACCTAGTGAATGAACTGCAGAGAGCTGGGACCAATGTAACAAGGCCTACCATAAGTAACACACTACGCCACCATGGACTCAGATCCTGCAGTGCCAGACGTGTCCCACTGCTTAAGCCTGTACATGTCCGGGCCCGTCTGAAGTTTGCTAGAGAGCATTTGGATGATCCAGAGGAGTTTTGGGAGAATGTCCTATGGTCTGATGAAACCAAACTGGAACTGTTTGGTAGAAACACAACTTGTCGTGTTTGGAGGAAAAAGAATACTGAGTTGCATCCATCAAACACCATACCTACTGTAAAGCATGGTGGTGGAAACATCATGCTTTGGGGCTGTTTCTCTGCAAAGGGGCCAGGACGACTGATCCGGGTACATGAAAGAATGAATGGGGCCATGTATCGTGAGATTTTGAGTGCAAACCTCCTTCCATCAGCAAGGGCATTGAAGATGAAACGTGGCTGGGTCTTTCAACATGACAATGATCCAAAGCACACCGCCAGGGCAACGAAGGAGTGGCTTCGTAAGAAGCATTTCAAGGTCCTGGAGTGGCCTAGCCAGTCTCCAGATCTCAACCCTATAGAAAACCTTTGGAGGGAGTTGAAAGTCCGTGTTGCCAAGCGAAAAGCCAAAAACATCACTGCTCTAGAGGAGATCTGCATGTAGGAATGGGACAACATACCAACAACAGTGTGTGGCAACCTTGTGAAGACTTACAGAAAACGTTTGACCTCTGTCATTGCCAACAAAGGATATATCACAAAGTATTGAGATGAAATTTTGTTTCTGACCAAATACTTATTTTCCACCATAATATGCAAATAAAATGAAAAAAAACCAGACAATGTGATTTTCTGGATTTTTTTTTCTCAGTTTGTCTCCCATAGTTGAGGTCTACCTATGATGTAAATTACAGACGCCTCTCATCTTTTTAAGTGGTGGAACTTGCACTATTGCTGACTGACTAAATACTTTTTTGCCCCACTGTATGTTTAGGTTAGGAAGGGTGCTCACAGTAGCACAAGAAATATACAACCTACTGTTGTCCTACTGAAAACGGTTCCTGCAACCTTTTCAAGAAATGGCTGTACCACTGGTTGCACCACCAAATCAATGTAACAACTAGCTTTTATTGTACCTGGAATGAAGACTAGAGATGTCTGGCTAACTTACAATATGCCACCCCACATTAAGCAACTGTACCTGGTAGCAGGGCCGCCATCAGGGCAGTAGTGTATGGGGTACAGTGAGGAGGGGGCCCTCCTCACTGGGCCAGTCCCCCCTCCTGACCGGGCCCCAGGGACAGGATTCGGCAGCTTGCTAATAACAAAACGTGCTTCTTAGGATACATGTTCAGTTGAAATCTAATGCCATACAGGACTGCTTCCCGCACTGCAATAGGAGCCGCTAGCCAATCAGAGGCCGGCAGTAGATGAGAATGCTCATGTAACTGGCGTGACATCATTGTCATGCACCTGTATGTCCGCACCTCAAATGGTTGAGGAAGTATTGCAAACCATACGTCTGCAAGATGTCAGTCTGCAGCGTGCATCACATAACGGCATCATACAAGTGTGAGATATGAATTAATCCAGAACTGAACCAGAAGGGAACAGAAGGTAGCTGGATAGTCATTGTAAATAATGTTTCTATTTGTTTTCACTCTCACCCCTATAATCCTTCACTTTCTGCTAACCTCCCTAGTACCTACACCTAGCAAGGAACTGGTTATCTCTCCCTCCATCCTCCCCATCCATCTCACCTCCTCCTCAGATCTGTTCCTCAACATGCAATCCTCTGTTTCCAAACACAGACAGCCCCCTCATGACCTCTCCTGCTCCCACCTGCTATCACTTTCTCTGCTCCTCCTCACTGCCAATGATATCTCTCCAAATCCTGGCCCTCCTCACCACATCCCCACAGTCATTCCTACCTCCCATCCACGCTCTATCACAAACTTCCATAACCTCTCTAACCTTATACCAATTTGCTTGGCCCTCCCTTCCCCAGTTCCAATAACAGGAGCTCTGTGGAACGTTCGATCTGTCTGCAACAAACTTTCATATATTCATCATGTCTTGATTACTAACAAACTTTTCTTCCTCGCTATCACCGAAACCTGGCTCACTTCCTCAACACAGCCTCTCCAGCTGCACTTTCGAATGGTGGATTCCACTTTTCCCACACTCCCACCCCAGCAACAAGCATAGCGAAGGAGTTGGTTTTCTCCTGTCAGATAACTGCTCCTTCACCCAAATTCCACTGCCACCCTCCATCACCTTTTCTCTTCCTTTGATCTGCACTCTATGTGCATCTACTCCCCCTCCAACCTCCAACTGGCTGTCAATTAACCCCCCAGGGCCAGCCACCACCTTCTTTGACCACTTCACCACCTGGCTACTTCATTTCCTCTTCGCTGACATCCCCACTATCATCATGGGTGACTTCAACATCCCCATTGACACTTCCCTCTCAGCTGCCAATAAACTTTTATCTCTCACTTCCTTCTTCGTCCTCACTCAATGGACTTCTGCAGCTATTCACAAAGATGACCACACACTGGACCTCATCTTCACCCACCTCTGCTCCCTATTTAACATCTGTAACTCACCTCTCCCTGTTTCTGACCACAACCTACTTACATTTTCTTCCCTCTCCTCTCCAGGTCCACAATCCTCACTCGAAACAACTCACACACCCTCACAGAAATCTTAAACACCTTGATTTACACTCACTTTCTAAATCCCTACTCTCTCTTACAAACATAAGTTCCATACACAAAGCAGATACAGCTGCCGCTTTATTTAACACCACAATAGCTGCAGCTCTGGAATTGGTTGCCCCTCTCACATACACCAAAGCTCGCAAAATCAACAGACAGCCCTGGTACACCAGCCTGACCAAAGACTAAGACGGGCTTCCAGGGTTGCTGAGCGGAGATGGAAATGATCCCACTCCAACGAGCACTTCATCACATTTTAAACAGTCCCTCATTACTTTCAAGGCCACACTCACTGCAGCAAAACAAACCTACTTCTCATCTCTCATATCCTCCCTGTCTCACAACCCTAAACAGCTATTCAACACTTTTAATTCTCTTCTTCGTCCCCCAGCACCTCCTCCCTCTCCACTCATCACAGCTGAAGACTTTGCCTCATTCTTCAAGCAGAAAATTGATACCATCAGAGAAAGCTTTGGCCTACAACCCCCACAACCTCTCTTGCTAATTCTTGCCAAATACTCCACCATCACAGAAGATTGACTCTCCACTCTACTCTCAAGATCACATCTCACCACCTGTGCACTCGACCAGATTCCATCCCACTTTATCCCAAACCTCACCTCAGTCTTCATCCCAATCCTAACCCATCTCTTCAACCTATCACTAGTAACTGGTGTTTTTCACATTTCAAACATGCCTCAATCACACCCATCCTCAAAAAGCCCTCTCTTGACTCATCCCCTGTATCTAGCTATTGCCTCATATCACTTCTCCCCTTTGCCTCAAAACTACGGGAACAACACGTCCATCTTGAACTGTCCTCCCACCTCTCTTCCTGCTCCCTCTCTGACCTCTTATAATCTAGCTTCCGGCCACATCACTCCATTGAAACTGCCCTAACTGAAGTCACCAATGACCTACTAACCAAAAAGCAACACTACTGTGTCCTCTTCCTCCTAGATATGTCCTTTGCATTTGACACAGTGCACCACTGTCTATTACTACAGACTCTCTCATCTCTTGGCATCACAGACTTGGCCCTATCTTGGATCTCATCATACCTAACAGACTGGACATTCAGCATCTTCCATTCGCACACCACCTCTTTACCTCACCCCCTATCTTTCGGAGTCCCGCAAGGTTCAGTCCTAGGACCCCTGCTCGTCTCCATTTACACCTTCAGCCTGGGACAGCTCATAGTCCCACGGCTTTCAGTATCATCTCTATGCTGATGACACACAGATCTACCTCTCTGGACCAGATATCACCACCCTACTAACCAGAATCCCATAATGTTTGTCTGCTATTTCATCCTTCTTCTTTGCTAGATTTCTAAAACTTAATATGGACAAAACAGAATTCATCATTTTTCTCCCATCTCACTCGCCCCCCCACAACGGACCTATCCATTAAAGTAAATAGCTGCTCACTCTCCCCTGTCCCACAAGCTCGCTGCCTTGGGGTAATCATTGACTTTGATCTCTCCTTCAAACCACATATCCAAGTGCTCTCCACATCCTGCCGACTTCAACTCAAAAATATTTCCCAGATCCATACATTCATAGTAACATAGTTAGCAAAGCCGGAAAAAGACATTTATCCATCTAGTTCAGCCTATATTCCGTCAGAATAATCTCCAGATCTACGTCCTTCTAAAGAACCTAATAACTGTAAGATACAATATTGTTAAGAGATGAGAAGACATATATGGGGCCAGGATGAGAGGACATATATGGGGCAGGATGCAGACATAAGGGGGCAGGATAGAAGGACATTTGGATGGAGACATATAGGGGCAGGATGGAGACATAAAGGGGACAGGATGGAGACATATATGGGGCAAGATGCAGACATATAGGGCCAGGATGAGAGGACATATATGGAGCAGGATGGAAACATACAGTCATGGCCAAAAGTATTGACACCCCTGCAATTCTGTCAGATAATACTCAGTTTCTTCCTGAAAATGATTGCAAACACAAATTCTTTGGTATTATTATCTTCATTTAATTTGTCTTAAATGAAAAAACACAAAAAGAATTGTCCTAAAGCCAAATTGGATATAATTCCACACCAAACATAACAAAGAGGGTGGACAAAAGTATTGGCACTGTTCGAAAAATCATGTGATGCTTCTCTAATTTGTGTAATTAACAGCACCTATAACTTACCTGTGGCACCTAACAGGTGTTGGCAATAACTAAATCACACTTGCAGCCAGTTAACATGGATTAAAGTTGACTCAACCTCTGTCCTGTGTCCTTGTGTGTACCACATTGAGCATGGAGAAAAGAAAGAAGACCAAAGAACTGTCTGAGGACTTGAGAAACCAAATTGTGAGGAAGCATGAGCAATCTCAAGGCTACAAGTCCATCTGCAAAGACCTGAATGTTCCTGTGTCTACCGTGCGCAGTGTCATCAAGAAGTTTAAAGCCCATGGCACTGTGGCTAACCTCCCTAGATGTGGACGGAAAAGAAAAATTGACAAGAGATTTCAACGCAAGATTGTGCAGATGCTGGATAAAGAACCTCCACTAACATCCAAACAAGTTCAAGCTGCCCTGCAGTCAGAGGGTACAACGGTGTCAACCCATACTATCCGTCGGCATCTGAATGAAAAGGGACTGTATGGTAGGAGACCCAGGAAGACTCCACTTCTTACCCCGAGACATAAAAAAGCCAGGCTGGAGTTTGCCAAAACTTACCTGAAAAAGCCTAAAACATTTAGGAAGAATGTTCTCTGGTCAGATGAGACAAAAGTAGAGCTTTTAGGGCAAAAGCATCAACATAGAGTTTACAGGAGAAAAAAGAGGCATTCAAAGAAAAGTACACGGTCCCTACAGTCAAACATGGCGGAGGTTCCCTGATGTTTTGGGGTTGCTTTGCTGCCTCTGGCACTGGACTGCTTGACCGTGTGCATGGCTTATGAAGTCAGAAGACTACCAACAAATTTTGCAGCATAATTTAGAGCCCAGTGTGAGAAAGCTGGGTCTACCTCAGAGGTCATGGGTCTTCCAGTAGGACAATAACCCAAAACACACTTCAAAAAGCACTAGAAAATGGTTTGAGAGAAAGCACTGGAGACTTCTAAGGTGGCCAGCAATGAGTCCAGACCTGAATCCCATAGAACACCTGTGGAGAGATCTAAAAATGGCAGTTTGGAGAAGGCACCCTTCAAATATCAGGGACCTGGAGTAGTTTGCCAAAGAAGAATGGTCTAAAATTCCAGCAGAGCATTGTAAGAAACTCATTGATGGTTACCGGAAGCGGTTGGTCGCAGTTATTTTGGCTAAAGGTTGTGCAATCAAGTATTAGGCTGAGGGTGCC
Organism: Dendrobates tinctorius; assembly: GCF_039654945.1. Lineage (NCBI taxonomy): Eukaryota > Metazoa > Chordata > Amphibia > Anura > Dendrobatidae > Dendrobates > Dendrobates tinctorius. Next base: position 18,469,925 of record NW_027361737.1, on the reverse strand, counting down.
AATACTTTTGTCCGGCCCATTTTTGGAGTTTTGTGTGAAATGATCAATGTTTTGCTTTTTGCTTCATTCTCTTTTGTGTTTTTTCATTTAAGACAAATTAAATGAAGATAATAATACCAAAGAATTTGTGTTTGCAATCATTTTCAGGAAGAAACTGAATATTATCTGACAGAATTGCAGGGGTGTCAATACTTTTGGCCATGACTGTATATGGAGCAGAATGGAGACATATGGGACCAGGAAGAGGGGACATATATGAAAGCAGGATGGAGACATATAGGGGCACAGGATGGGAGGGCATTTGGAGGGCAGGATGCAGACATATGGGGCCAGGTTGATAGGACACATATGGGGGAAGGATGGAGACATATAGGGCCAGGATAAGAGGACATACAGTGGGGAAAAAAAGTATTTAGTCAGTCAGCAATAGTGCAAGTTCCACCAATTAAAAAGATGAGAGGCGTCTGTAATTTACATCATAGGTAGACCTCAACTATGGGAGACAAACTGAGAAAAAAAAATCCAGAAAATCACATTGTCTGTTTTTTTTTCATTTTATTTGCATATTATGGTGGAAAAAAAGTATTTGGTCAGAAACAAGCAATCAAGACTTCTGGCTCTCACAGACCTGTAACTTCTTCTTTAAGAGTCTCCTCTTTCCTCCACTCATTACCTGTAGTAATGGCACCTGTTTAAACTTGTTATCAGTATAAAAAGACACCTGTGCACACCCTCAAACAGTCTGACTCCAAACTCCACTATGGTGAAGACCAAAGAGCTGTCAAAGGACACCAGAAACAAAATTGTAGCGCTGCACCAGGCTGGGAAGACTGAATCTGCAATAGCCAACCAGCTTGGAGTGAAGAAATCAACTGTGGGAGCAATAATTAGAAAGTGGAAGACATACAAGACCACTGATAATCTCCCTCGATCTGGTGCTCCACGCAAAATCCCACCCCGTGGGGTCAGAATGATCACAAGAACGGTGAGCAAAAATCCCAAAACCACGCGGGGGGACCTAGTGAATGAACTGCAGAGAGCTGGGACCAATGTAACAAGGCCTACCATAAGTAACACACTACGCCACCATGGACTCAGATCCTGCAGTGCCAGACGTGTCCCACTGTTTAAGCCTGTACATGTCCGGGCCCGTCTGAAGTTTGCTAGAGAGCATTTGGATGATCCAGAGGAGTTTTGGGAGAATGTCCTATGGTCTGATGAAACCAAACTGGAACTGTTTGGTAGAAACACAACTTGTCGTGTTTGGAGGAAAAAGAATACTGAGTTGCATCCATCAAACACCATACCTACTGTAAAGCATGGTGGTGGAAACATCATGCTTTGGGGCTGTTTCTCTGCAAAGGGGCCAGGACGACTGATCCGGGTACATGAAAGAATGAATGGGGCCATGTATCGTGAGATTTTGAGTGCAAACCTCCTTCCATCAGCAAGGGCATTGAAGATGAAACGTGGCTGGGTCTTTCAACATGACAATGATCCAAAGCACACCGCCAGGGCAACGAAGGAGTGGCTTCGTAAGAAGCATTTCAAGGTCCTGGAGTGGCCTAGCCAGTCTCCAGATCTCAACCCTATAGAAAACCTTTGGAGGGAGTTGAAAGTCCGTGTTGCCAAGCGAAAAGCCAAAAACATCACTGCTCTAGAGGAGATCTGCATGGAGGAATGGGCCAACATACCAACAACAGTGTGTGGCAACCTTGTGAAGACTTACAGAAAACGTTTGACCTCTGTCATTGCCAACAAAGGATATATCACAAAGTATTGAGATGAAATTTTGTTTCTGACCAAATACTTATTTTCCACCATAATATGCAAATAAAATGAAAAAAAAAACAGACAATGTGATTTTCTGGATTTTTTTTTCTCAGTTTGTCTCCCATAGTTGAGGTCTACCTATGATGTAAATTACAGACGCCTCTCATCTTTTTAAGTGGTGGAACTTGCACTATTGCTGACTGACTAAATACTTTTTTTCCCCACTGTATATGAGGGCAGGATAGTGACATATGGGAACAGAATGGGAGGACATTTAGGGGGCAGGATGGAGACATATGGGGTCAGGATGAGATAACATAAATGGGGGCAGGATGGAGAAATATAGGGTCAGAATGAGAAGATATATATGGGAGCAGGATATAGACATATGGAGCCAGGATGAGAGGACATATAAGGGAGTTGGACTGAAACATATGGAGTTCAAGATGGAGACATTTGGTGCCAAGGTGAGAGGATATACACTACCGTTCAAAAAGTTTGGAGTCACCCAGACAACTTTGTGTTTTCCATGAAAACTCATACTTAATCAAATGAGTTTCCAAATGAATTTAAAATCTAGTCCAGACATTGACAAGGTTTGAAAAAAAGACTTTTATTTGAAATAATAATTTTCTGGTTCAAACTTTGCTTTCATCAAAGAATGCTCCCTTTGCAGCAATTACAGCATTGCAGACCTTTGGAATTCTAGCAGTTAATTTGCTGAGGTAATCTGGAGAAATTTCACCCCATGCTTCCAGAAGCCCCTCCCACAAGTTGGTTTGGCTTGATGGGCACTTTTTGCGTACCATACGGTCAAGCTGCTTTCACAACAGCTCAATGGGGTTGAGATCTGGTGATGGCGCTGGACACTCCATTACAGATAGAATACCAGCTGCCTGCTTCTTCTCTAAATAGTTCTTAATTTGGAGGTGTGCTTTGGGTCATTGTCCTGTTGTAGGATGAAATTCACTCCAATCAAGCGCTGTCCACAGGGTATGGCATGGCGTTGCAAAATGTAGTGATTGCCTTCCTTATTCAAAATCCCTTTTACCTTGTACAAATCTCCCACTTTACCAGCACCAAAGCAACCCCAGACCATCACATTACCTCCACCATGCTTGACAGATGGCATAAGGCACTCTTCCAGCATCTTTTCAGTTGTTCTGCATCTCACAAATTTTCTTCTGTGTGATCCAAACACCTCAAACATGGATTCGTCTGTCCATAACACATTTTACCAACCTTCAACTGTCCAATGTTCTTTTGCCCATATTAGTCTTTTCCTTTTATTAGCTAGTCTCAGATATGGCTTTTTCTTTGCCACTTGCCCTGAAGGCCAGTGTCCCGGAGTCACCTCTTCACTGTAGACGTTGACACTGGCGTTTTGCGTGTACTATTTATTGAAGCTGCCAGTTGAGGACCTGTGAGACGTCGATTTCTCAAACTACAGACTCTAATGTACTTGTCTTGTTGCTCAGTTGTGCAGTGGGGCCTCCCACTTCTCTTTGTACTCTAGGTTAGAGTAGAGTAGGGCCCGGCCAAAAGAGTCTACATTGTCATGGTGGAAGGCTTAAAAAATCTTTTGGCCCAAACCAAAGCTGCTGGTTACGTATGTGATATGGTGTTCTATGGGAGCTGTTAATGTGTGGTTGGTGAGGATGTGGTGTAGAAGTGGAGTTTTTCCAAGAGTGGACAGTAGGACTGTGTAAGGTTCGGGGTGGAGGCGGAGCTAGGGTGGAGCCTGGAAGGAACCTCAAGGGGACCTGAAAATTTTGCCAGTATGGGGCCCTGAAATTCCTGGTGGCAGCTGTGCCTAGAAGAAGGACCTCATATTGAACAGTATTGCTGTAATCGGGGCAAATTGTGTAAGAAATTGTGGAGTGCTTTTTCTCTTATCACTTCTTGTGAAATTAAAAAATAAACAGTTTAATTGAAAAAAAATTAAAATTTTGATTTTTTCATTTCACTTTGTGCTAATTCTTGTGACGCACCTGAAAGGTTAATAGACCTCTTACCGTAATTATTATTTAAAATCCTTTGAGTTACAATTTTTCGAGTATATTGATTTTTGGAGGGTTTAAAATATTGCCCTTCAAAGGGACTTGAGAACTGAATCTTCCCCTAAAAATTATTTTTCTAAAAGTTTCTTGAAATGATAAAAAATTGCTGTAAAATGTGTAAGTTGTAATGCCACCACCTCCACCCTGAAAAATAAACATAAAAATGATGGCAACATAAAAGTACTAATATAGGATATATTTATTACTTTGTGTGGTATTATTATCTGCTTTACGATCAGACAAATTAAAAGTTTTTGAGAATTGTAAATGTTTTTTAGCATTGTAAATTTGTTTTGTTTTTAATAAGTTCAAAGCATACAAACCTAAATTTACTATTAATAATGTACAATGTGTCACATAAAAGTCTCAGAATCACTTCAAAACGTAAATTTATTCCAAAGTTATTATCATATTTGAAAAATTTACCTGCATCCTACAGTAGCATCCCAACTAGGTTGTATTATTAAGTAGTCGTGCAGGAATACATTTTTGTATTTAGCATTAGAAAACAACAAATGTGGCGATACTTACACTTCCCAGGTTCAAGTATGCTGCTCCACTGCTCTGGTCTTTGCTGACAGGCTGCAGTGGTGAAATCACAACTACAGTTTACATGACCACTAGAGTTGAGCGACTTAAGTCGGATCGGGTTTCATGAAACAAAATTCATTTCAGATGAAACTGGTCCGACTAGGGCAAAAAAAGTCGGAGTTTCATCCGAAACCCGACCCCAATGCAAGTCAATGGGGAATAAAAGTCGGCATTGAGTGGATGAATGTCATCCGCTCAATGCCGACTTTTATTTCCCATTGACTTGCATTGGGGTCGGGTTTCGGACGAAACTCCGACTTTTTTTTGCCCTAGACGGACCAGTTTAGTCTGAAACGAATTTTGCTTCATGAAACCCGATCCGACTAAAGTCGATCAACTCTAATGACCTGTCATGGTTTGAACAGGGTTCTTGCCCTGCACTCACAGGGTTAAGTGTTCGTGGCCTCTTTCTGGATCTGGGAGGGGTATTTATACTCACTCTTTACCAGGGTTCTCTGTCAGCTATACTGTTGTTCTGGTGTGTCTGACCCCTGGTGTGCGTGTATTCTGCGTTGCTTGTTTGCTTCCCGTGTATGACCCGGCCTGTTCCCTCACTCTGTACTCCGTCTCTCGCTTTGGTACTACTGTCTTCTCCGGTTCTGACCTCCTGGCTTGGCTATCGTTACTCCGTTACAGTTTGTCCCTATTGTACCGTCTATTGCCCGTTCTGGTTTTCTGACCTATTGCTACGTCCTGACTATCCTTTCTTTCTAAACCCCGTGGTACTGTATTGCTATCTGGTGCTTTGACCCTGGCTTCGTCTGGTTTCTGTCTCTGTCTATGCCCCTTGGTAACATTGCCCCGTAGTTACCTTTCTAGGAGTTTCCCTGCAGCTCCTAGATCTGTGGAGCTTAGGCCACGCCCCCAGCAGTCATGTGCTTCAGGTCCTGATACTCTGAAGCACGCATCGTCACCGCTGCTGCCCTATTTCACAGGTATCTGTGAGTACAGTCTTTGTACTCAGGACACCCGCACTGGCACAGTGAGTAAGTGCAGTGCGGGGCTCCTGACAGACCACTGCAGTCAATCACTGTGCTCAGCGGTTTGTGCTGTCTTCAGTGGTAAAGCCATTGAGCTCTCTAAGACCTGGAGAATTTGGAAGACACATGACCTCTTTTTCATATTCCTTAAACCATTCTTGAACAATTTTTGCAGTGCATTATCTTGCTAAAGAAAGCCATTTTCCATTAGGTATAACTGCTGATAGGAATAGTTGTACTTGATTACCTACCTTGTTTAGGTAGGTGGTACGTGGGCACAAGCCCTTCTTCATGTTTCTTTATATTCTCCTGGGTAGTATTAAGGGTTACACACCTGTTCAGGTTTCTCATCTTCTTGGTATTGTTGATGCATCTATTATTTTTCTCATGTTGCTGTTATGACATATGGGTTTCTGCATCTTGATTTGTGACTTATAGGCATTATCATACAGCTTTTGATTCATTTGTATGCAGTTTATATATTTGTTGCTCTTCATGTGAGAAGGTCTCACCCAATATTCGCATTGTCAGATGGAGACCGACGTTTTGATGCTGGTGTTTTGCTGGTTTTAATTGTTTTTAATTCAAGATGTTGACTTGGTCGTCTAATAAAGAAATACTATGCTATATACAGTACTTCTGGATACTTTGGCTGCTATATTTATATTAGGGGATTGACTCATGCCTTTATAGCACACTGCTTTGTTTTAGTTGTATGGCTTTAAGTAGGTCATATGTGTCAAAGCGCCATCCACATAAAATCATAGAATCGTAGAGTTGGAAGGGACCTCCTGGGCCATCTGGTCCAACCCTCTGCTCAAAGCAGGATTTGCTAAATCATCCCAGACAGATGTCTGTCCAGCCTCTGCTTGAAGACTTCTATTGAAGGAGAACTCACCACCTCTCCTGGCAGACTGTTCCACTCATTGATCACTCTGTGAGGCTGTGTGCCCACGTAGCGTTTTTAAGCGTTACTGCAGCTCTTTTAGACAAGCGTTTCTGCTGCAGAAACGCTTAAGAAAAGCATCCAATGGTTTTGTAATGGAAAACGCACATGTTGTGTCTGTCAATGGTGCGTTTTTAACTGCTGCGGAAATGCTTAACGGTTAAAAACGCAGCATGTTCATTAATTTTGCGGAATCGCACGCGATTCCGCATACCATCAATTGTATGGGCAAAAACGCTTAGGAAAACGCATGCAAAAACGCTTGACAAACGCTTACAAAAGCGCGTCAAAAATGCATGCGTTTTCCCGGGAGCAGGGTGTGCGATTCTGCTCAAAAAAAGAAAAGAGAAGCCAGCGTTGCCAAGGTCAGAACGCATAACATAAAGTGCATTTGCACATAACATCTAACTGTATTCAAAATGAGATATTTAGCAAAAAAATTGATCAATTCAATTGAGCCACCCCGCCGCGCCAAGGCAATCTCATGTGGGGGGTCCTACTCTACGTTTTTAATAAACGCAGCATGTTCATTAATTTTGCCATCAATTGTATGGGCAAAAACGCTTAGGAAAACGCATGCAAAAACGCTTGACAAACGCTTACAAAAGCACGTCAAAAATGCATGCGTTTTCCTGGGAGCAGGGTGTGCGATTCTGCTCAGGTTTATTCTGCATGAGAATCGCTACGTGGGCACATAGCCTGAAAAAGTTTTTTCTAATATCTAATCTGTGTCTTCTTCCATTCAGTTTCATCCCATTGCTTCTAGTCTTTCCTTGTGCAAATGAGAATAAAGATGATCCTTCTACAGTGTGACAGCCCTTGAGATATTTGTAGACAGCTATTAAGTCTCCTCTCAGTCTTCTCCAATTTGTTGATGTCTTTTTTAAAATGTGGCGCCCAAAACTGGACACAGTATTCCAGATGAGGTCTGACCAAAGAGGAGTAGAGGGCAATAATGACTTCACGTGATCTAGACTGTATGCTTCTGTTAATACATCCTAGAATTACATTTGCCTTTTTTGCTGCTGCATCACACTGTTGACTCATATTCAGTCTGTCTATTAGTCTATTAGCATACCCAAGTCTTTTTCACATGTGCTGTTGCTTAGCCCTATTCCTCCCTTTCTGTATATGCTTTTTTCATTTTTATTGCCCAGATGTAGTACTTTGCTTTTTTCCCTGTTAAAAACCATTCTGTTAGTTGCTGCCCACTGCTCCAGTTTATTTATATCTTTTTGAATCCTCTCTCTCTTCTCTAGTATTAGCTATCCCTCCTAGCTTTGTGTCATCAGCAAATTTAATCAGTTTACCCTCAATCCCTTCATCTAAATCGTTGATAAAGATGTTGAACAATACAGGGCCCAGGACAGAGCCCTGTGGTACCCCACTTGAGACATTCTTCCAACTGGATGTGAAGCCATTTACGACCACTCTTTGGGTCCGATCACTAAGCCAGTTATGAATCCACCTAACAGTTGCCTTGTCCATTCTATACCTAGTCATTTTTTCAATAAGGATTGTGTAAGATACTTTGTCAAATGCTTTGCTGAAGTCAAGATATACTATATCTACAGCATTTCCCTGATCCACCCAATCAGTGATTCCGTCATAGAAGGAAATTAAGTTAGTCTGACATTACTTATTAGTTACAAACTCATGCTGACTCTGTTTAACAAATTCAATCTTATCCAGGTACTTACATACATGTTGTTTAATAATTTGTTCAAAGATCTTTCTGGTATAGAAGTCAGACTCACCGGCCTATAGTTGCCTGGGTCCACCTTCTTCCCCTTTTTGAAGACAGGAACAACATTTGCTCTTCTCCAGTCTTCTGGGACTTCTCCTGTTCTTCAAGAATTTTCAAAGATTATTGTCATGATCCATGCGGGATCATGTCAGATAAGAGCACTGGTAAGCTTTTTTTTTCTCTCTCTAAGCTTTGTGCTTAGAGATAGTTTTGCCCCTGGTGGCCAGTATGGTCATTGCACTGGTGTTTTTAGAGATAGTTTTGCCCCCGGTGGTGGTTAGTGTAATTGCACGGGAATCACTAACAGGTGTGTTTACTCAATAAAGGTGTGTCAGTTGTGCTCACTCAGGTTGGTGATATTGTTTGGCTTTTCTAAACATCCTGGGTGAAGGAGGGAGCTGAGGAGAGTCCAGGGCAGCTCAGTCAGGGTCCTGGAGTGGCAGCTATGGTGTCAGTGAAGAATTCTTGCAAAGCTTGGTGGAGTGGCAGCTATGGTGTAGAGCTGCACTCAGTTGCTGGACTCTGTTGCTGGAAGCTGCACTCAGGTGCTGGACTCCGTTGCTGGACAGTTGCACTCAGGTGCTGGACTCTGTTGCTCCAAGGTGGCACTTGAGTGCTGGACGCTGTTGCTGTAAAGCTGCACCCAGGCTACACAGACATCGTATAGCGGTGTACGCTCCTCACACACTACCGTGTACCGCCTTGTATCACGGACAAATAGAAGCTATCTGCGTGTGACTCTGGCAAAAAAAGCCGAGGAGTTTTTCCATTTTTCCAGACCTACACCTTAGAGTGCTGTCCGCTTTTCAAACAGTTTCGTATATCTGCTGTTTGATAACGGTCAAAACTAGACAGAGACAGCATGTGTCAGTTCCTATACAAATAAACGGAGATTGAAAATGTTCCATACAGACACCGTATAGCGGTGTACACTCCTCACACACTATTGTGTACCGCCTTATATCACAGACAAATAGAAGCTATCTGTGTGTGACTCTGGAAAAAAAGCCGAGGAGTTTTTCCAGACCTACACCTTAGAGTGCTGTCCGCTTTTCAAACAGTTTCGTGTATCTGCTGTTTGATAACGGTCAAAACTAGACAGAGACAGCGTGTGTTAGTCCCTATACAAATAGACAGAGATTGACAATTGTCCATACAAACACCGTATAGAGCTGTCCGATTCTCAAACAGTATTGTATATCTGCCGTTCTCATTACAGTCACATCTATACAGAGTCAGCGTGTGTGTGACACTCCATAAATACATATACGGAGATTGTTAGTTACACAAAAAACGTATACAGCTGTACACTTCTGATACAGTTCCGTATATCTGCTTGTTGGATTACGGTCCAATACATACTGTGAGAGTGTCTGTGACTAACAAAATATATACGTAGATTTAATTTTTTTAATACACCTTACACAGCTGGAGGCTCCTCATACAGTACCATCTCTCTGCTAGTATTTTTGGTACATTTTCCCAAACATGAGGAAGTATGGTGAAAGTGTCCGTGGACGTGAGCAGGGGGGCGCAGCTGGTACTGATGGTGGTGGTGCATCAGCTGGTTCTGGCAAAAGCACAATAGCAGCTAAGGCAGGAGGTGTTGAGCCTACGACATCGTCTGGCTCAAGAAGGCCTGTAAGGTTGCCTTTTCTTGGAGTAGGAAAACCGCTTTTAAAGCTGGGGCATCAGGAACAGGTTTTGGCGTACATTGCCGAAACAGCCACCAGCTCTATTGCCTCCTCCTCTTCATGTTCGAAACCTGCAAGAACGGAGTCGTCAGTGCAGGGTTCTGGTCCTAAAAAAAACCCTTTCCTTGTGTCCTTCATCCCCACCAAAAGTTAAGGTTGCGGCAACCCACACTTCAGATTACTCTATGGAGCTCTTTTCACATACCATGCCTGGGTTTTCCAGTCAAATCCAGAATTCCCCAGTCCAAGATGAATCTGACATGGAGTGCACTGATGCACAGCCACTGCTAGATAATTCTGCTGGTACATTGACCCAGAGCACTACATTGCCCTCGCAGTCTATTGAGCCAGAATCTGACCCTGATGAAACTCCGGTGCCCCTTCCCGCATACTACCACCTTACACGGTGACACAGAGGAAGGTAAAGAGGAAGGTGCAGATGATTTTGAAGAGGAGGTGATGGATGACCCTGTTCTTGACCCGGATTGGCATCCATTGGGGGAGGAGGGTGGCGCTGGCAGTAGTTCAGATAAGGAGAAGGATCCGCAGCAGGCATTGACATCGCAGCAGCGGTTTTCTGCCAGGCCCGTAGCTGTCCAAAAACATGGAACAAAAACTAAAAGAGTTGCAGGACAGCTTGGCCAGACAGTCAACTTAGCACAGCGTGCAAGGCCAGAAAATGTATACCATAGTAGGAAGAGTGCAGTGTGGTACTTCTTTGTCCAAAATCCCACTGATGAGGCAAAGGTTACCTATAAGAAGTGTGGGAGGACCTTTAGCTGAGGTAAACAACTCAGAAATTTGAATACCAGTTGCATGCTTAGACATTTAATTAACATGCACTTGTAAGCGTGGACGGACTACAAAACCTCAGGTAGCACATGTGCACCTGCTCCGACTGAAGGTAGCCAGCAACGCTCCATCGCTTCCCCCACTGTAAGACCACCGCCATCGTTAAGCACACCACCAGCACTAAATGTGGAGGTGTCATCGCAAGGCCAAAGCACCCAGGGAATCACAATGGTTTTGCAACACAACACTGAATCTAGGCCATCATCACCAATACCATTACCAACCCCCTCTCACTCCGTCTGGTCCACCGTTACTTCCTCCATATGCATCTCTCCAGTCCAGCTCACCCTACCAGACACTCTGAGTAGAACAAGAAAGTACTCATCCTCTCATCCGCGTACACTTTGCTTGAACGCCTACATTGCCAAACTAATCTCATTAGAGATGATGCCCTACTGTTTGGTTGAAAGCGAAGCTTTCCGCGACCTCATGGCCTACGCTGTCCCACGCTATGACCTACCCAGTCGGCACTTCTTTTCTCGAAAAGCCATCCCTGCCCTCCACCGGCATGTGAAAGACCGCATTGTCCATGCACTAAAGCAGTCAGTGAGTAGAAAGGTGCACCTCACAACAGATGCATGGACCAGTAGGCATGGCCAGGGCCGTTACGTGTCCATCACTGGGCACTGGGTTAATGTGGTGGGTGCAGGCTCCACTGGGGACAGTGGCGGAGGAACAGTGCTGCCTAGCCCACGGTATAGGAAACAGTTGGCTGTTGGCTTTCGATCCTCCTCCTTCTCCTCCTCTATCAGCGAAAGCTTGTCCACAGAGGGCAGTCGCACGAGCACTCCATCCGCAGCTGGCATTGTTGCACACGAGGTGTCCCACTATTGAACAGCTAGTGGTAAGCGTCAGCAGGCTGTGTTAAAGATGATGTCTTTGGGCGACAACAGACACACCGCAGAGGTATTGGCCGACTACTTGCAGCAACAAACTGAGTCATGGCTGGGCAGTCTACATCTTGAGGCAGGCAAGGTAGTCAGTGATAACGGTCGTAATTTTGTGGCAGCAGTAGCCCGTGCAAAACTCACACACATATCTTGCCTGGCTCACACTTTGAACCTGGTGGTGCAGTGCTTCCTTAATAATTATCCGGAGTTAACATCCCTGCTCCATAAGGTGCGAAGACTGTGCTCGCACATCCGTCGCTCAAACTTCCACTCCACTCGTATGCAGAAGCTGCAGCGATTGCTCCACCTCCCCAAGCACTGCCTAATCATAGACGTTGCAACAAGGTGTAACTCCACCCTGCACATGGTTGAGAGGCTGTGCGAACAGAGGCAGGCTGTAATGCATTTGTGGGCGGATACACGGGCAGGCAGTTTGAGGGAAGACATGGAATTGTCAGGTGTGCAGTGGTCAAAGGTGAAAGACCTCTGTAAAGTCCTTCAGTGTTTTGAGGAATGCACACGGCTGGTAAGCAAAGATGACGCCATCATAAGCATGAGCATCCCACTTATGCGTCTGCTCATGCAAAGTTTGGCACACATTAAGGATCAGGTGTCTGCAGCGGAGGAGGAGGAGGGAAGCCTTGATGACAGTCAGCCATTGTCTGGTCAGGGAACTGTCCTGGACGAGGTGGAGGAAGAAGAGGAAGAAGAGGAGGAGGAGGATGAAGGGGATGATTATTTTGGGCAGGAGAATGCTTCTCAGGGGGCAAGAGAAAATGTTGGCGTTCCAAGGTCAGGTACAGTGCTTGTGCGTGACTGTAGGGATGTGGATTTGCCAGAAAGTGCTCCTCCACCCACCACTGGCAGTGTATCATTGACACATGGAACATTGGCCCACATGTGCAATTATGCCTTTTAGATCCTAAAAAGGGACCCCCACATTGCCAAAATGATGAGGGATGACGACTACTGGCTGGCCAGCATCCTTGATCCACGCTACAAAGGCAAAGTACACAACATCATGCCACAGGAGAACCTAGAGATAAGGTAAACCGTTTGTTTGAGGCTTTCCCAGTACACAGCAGTGGTGCTGGTTCTCCCACGAGCCGTAGAGGGCAACATGGAAGAGGTGTTCGTGTTTCACACAGCCGAAGTGGCGTTGGAGACAGGGGTTTAATGACCATGTTGTGGAATGATTTCTCAAGTACTGCTCACACGATTGCTAATACTGCATCGATTAAAAGTGACAGGAGACAGCAGTTGTCAACTATGGTTACAAACTACTTCTCCTCCCATATCGATGTTCTCCCTCACAGGTCATTCCCCTTTGACTATTGAGCCTCTAAACTGGACACCTGGCCTGAATTGGCACAATATGCCTTACAGGAGCTCGCTTGCTCTGCTGCTAGTGTATTATCTGAAAGAGTCTTCAGTGCTGCTGGATCAATCCTGACAGAAAAAAGGACCTGTCTGTCTACCCAAAATGTTGATGATCTAACCTTCATTAAATAAACCATGCATAGGTTTCAAAGGATTTTGTCCCACCTTCCCCTGATGACACATAGTTTGCCAGATAACTGCCTCGCTTTTGTCATCCTCTTCCTCGGACTTGCCAAATTCTGCCCTTTGCAGCAGCTGAATGTCCAGCTTCACATCAACATAGGACATTTTTTAAACCTCCCTAAGTGGGCTGCCCACCCCCTCTCCAATGGCTGGGGTCAACACCTGGCACACCCTGGCAAGTGCCATTGCTCTGAACAGGTGGATGGTGCCACAGATGGCCGACGGCACTGGCACAGGGCCCCTCATAGTACAATATAGTGTCTCTGACGTGAGGGGCCCACTCGCCGTCAGGCACACCAGCGTACTATCAGAGGCCCTGTGCCAGTACCGTCGGCCACGAGTGTGCCCCCCCTGCTTTGTCATTTCCACAGCACTTGCAAGTTGCAATACTTACCTCTCCCTGCTCCACCGCTGTGTAGTCTGGGCAGTTAAATCCTTCAGAGGGATGGCCACTAGAAATTTGGTTTATTGATCGATAATGGGTAAGATGTAGCTATGGCCTTTCCTACTGGCCTCTACCTTCAGATGATCAATGGCTACCATTTGTAATGGACATCAACTTACAAACAGATGCAGTGGTGCTTTATGATCAACTTTCACAGTTGTGATAGTCACAGACGTGTGACATTCATGCCACCATTTTTCTATGTCTCCTCTCATGCCAATCCAATAGAATCACCTACGGTCTGTGGCTTCTGTCTTTTGCACTCCAAAATGACCAGACACATCATGATAGGCAGTGAGGACCATGTCTACATCTCTCCCTGTGATCGCAGTTTGATGGAGACGAGTAACGGTGATGTGATCCACGCTACTGCGATAAAACAATCCTTTCTTCACAAAGAACCGTTTTCGCTGTCTCCACAGACACAGTAATTGAGGGTCTGCATCGCCTCTGCAACATGAACCGGGAGGTTTCCCCCCGATGAGTAATTCCCAAATTTCTGCTAACACTCAACTTTCCATCTGTACTTGTATCCATGTAGTTTCCAGTAGCGGAGAGTCTGGACTGGCTTACTGAGATTGAAATATATACGAAGATTTAAATGTGCCACAACACTGTATACTGTTGTACGCTTCGACTACCTTTCCCTTTTTCTACTTTTTAAATTCTGGTGTAATACAAACTGAGCCTGTGAGTGTCTGTGTCTGACTCCGGAAGTATAAATGGAAATTTAAAATTACCTCTAGACTGAATAAACCTGGTATGTGCTGATACAGTACCCTTATTCAAAATTTTGTATTACGGTATCATCCATTGTGAGCGAGTGTGTGTGGTTTACGCCTTCTATATATACGGTGAATTGGAGATACCAATTTTTACCCTATGCTCGATAGAGCTTGTATCTTGTTATACAGTACCTTTGTTCGACATTTAGTATTACGGTCAAATCCATACTGAGTTAGCGTCTGAGAGTGACTACGGGACTATGTATTCGGAGACTTCAATTGTACCCTATAATATATATACTTGCTATTTTGTTATCCAGTACCTTTTCTACAACATTTTTTATTAGGTCAAAGTCAGACTGAGTGAACGTCTGAGGGTGACTCCAGAAATACATACCGAGATTTCAAATTTGGCCAACATTGTATACAGCTGTACGCTTGTGTTACATTACCCATTTACAGCTTTTCATATTCTTGTGTAATCTATACTGGGCCTGAGAGCGTTTGTGTCTGCCTCCTGAAATGTATACGGAGATTCAGAATGTTTACACTATACTATATATACCTTGTATCTGGTGATACTGTACCCTTTTTCACCTTTTTATTTTATTGGGTAATCCATACTGAGCCTGTGAGCGTCTGTGTATGACTCATGAAATAAAAACGGAGATTTACTGTTATCCCTAGACTGTATAGAGCTGTACTCTTCTGATACAGTACCATATATCTGCTGGTATTTTGGGTCAATTTTTTAAAATATGAGGAAGTATGGTGGAAGAGGACGTGGACGTGGGCATGGGGGGGCCACCTGGTACTGATGGTGGTGGTGGTGCATCTGCTGGTAGTGCCAAAGACACAATAGCAGCTAAGGCAGGAGGTGTTGAGCCTGCATCATAGTGTAGCTCTGTAAGGCCTGTAAGGCTCCCTTTTCTGGGAGTAGGTAGACTGCTTTTAAAGCCGGAGTATCAGGAACTGTTTTTGGCTTACATTGCTGAAACAGCCTCCAGCTCTATCGCCTCCTCTTCTGAAGTTTAAAAAAATGCAAGCAGTGAGTCGTAAGTGCGGGCTTCTGGTCAGGAGCAACCACTTTCCTTGTGTCCTTCACCCACACCAAAAGTGAAGGATGCGGCAGCACACACTTCAGATTACTCCATGGATCCCTTTTCACATACCATGCCTGGGTTAATTAAAAATGGGGCCCATTATATACTGGAGCATTCAAAATGGGAGACATCTGACACTGGAGCATCATCCACGAGGCCCATCATATACTGGAGCATTCTAAAAGGGGCAGATCAGATACGGGAGCAGCATCTATGGGGCACATGATACACTGGAGCATTAGAAATAGGGCCCATTATATATGGAGCATTATTAGGGCCCATAAGACACTGGAGCATCATCCATGAGGCCCATCATATACTGGAGCATTCTAAATGGGGGACATCAGACACTGGAGCAGCATTTATGGGACCCTTTATACACTGGACCATTAGAAATGGGGCCCATTATATATGGAGCATTATTAGGGCCCATAAGACACTGGAGCATCATCCATGAGGCCCATCATATACTGGAGCATTCCAGATTGGGGACATCAGACACTGGAGTAGCATTTACGGGGCCCATTATACACTGGAGCATTAGAAATGGAGCCCATTATATGTGGAGCACTATTTGGACCCATAACACACTGGAGCATCGTCCATGGCGACCATCATATACTGTAGCATTATGTGGAATTCATCATATACTGTATGGAATATTATATGTGGTCAATTATTTTGCATGGAGAAATATATGGGGCTCATTATTCTGTATGGCACACAATGTGGTGGCGATAATACTGTATGGAGTAATATACTGTCCTTTTTTTGAACTATTGTACAATTTAAAATAGATCAGTCATGTCATGTAAGCAGTGAAGTAATTGTCATTGTACTATACCTATATTTCTGTGCCGTATCGGAGCATCATGAGTTGTGGTATGTGTTAAAGGGGCGCACTGACACTCTTTGGCCCAGGGCACACGAAAACCTGGAGCCAGCCCTACCCCCCCACAACTTTAGCCAAATAACCCTCAGCTTTCAATGCGTAACTATTATTATGAAGTAAATTAAGGTTGACAAGCTTGAGTAATAAGAATTGATGTTTTTGGCATTGAAATGGGCACTGTAGGTGTGTTTACTGTCCTCCACTCCCTGCCGACTTTGCTTCCCCATTGACTTGCATTGGGTTTCGTTTTTCCCTATAGTCGGCCGATTTTGTTCGTCCTGACTTTTGAGAAAGTCGGGTTTCATGAAACCCGACTCGACCATAAAAAAGGCAAAGTTGCTCATCTCTAGTCCCAGCCACTTTTACCTTCTCAACCATTTCCTCCCTGTTTATAAGGATTAGATCCAAGGTAGCAGTTCCCCTTGTTTTCTCCCCTACCTTTTGGAAGATAAAGTTGTCAGCAAGAGAGGATAAGAATTTCCTTGACCTGTTAGTTTTGCCTGAGAGAGATTCCAAACAAATGTCTGGATAGTTGAAATCTTCCATGACAACTATGTCATATTTTTTGGAGAATTTGGCCATTTGATGCATAAAGAGTTCATCCATATCTTCAGCTTGCACAGGCGGCCTGTAGTAAATGCCTACAATGGTGTCCTTTCCATTGTTCTGTCCTTGTATTCTTACCCAGTTTCCACAGAACTCCCAGTCTCTGAAGCTTTAATCTCTGAGCAGATATAAGCGTTTCTAACACACAATGCGACACCTCCTCCTCGTTTATCAAGTCTGTTTCTAGCAAATAAGTTGTATCCTTCTATCCTTGTATTCCAATAATGTGTACCGTCCCACCAAGTTTCAGTGATTCCAATGACATCATATTTCTTTTCCTGTGTTAGTAGTTCCAATTCTCCTTGTTTGTTGCCTATGCCTAGTGCATTGGTATAGAAACATTTTAGTTTGTGATTGGTTTCTCTTTCTCCAATATCTTTATTATTTAGATTCTTTTGTCTTTGTTCTTCCTTTCCACTTCTAATAGCAGAGTTCTCAATAGCATTTGTCAGGTGTATGGCTTTTTCTGGCTTTTTGCTTCCCTTCCCACATTGTTCTAGTTTAAAGCTCTCCTGATGAGTGTAGCAAGGCGACTTCCAAATACATCTTTTCCAGTGAATACATGTTTTCCATGAATGACAGGACACAAGGTTTCCAAGCAAAACAGCCTAGAGCACCACATTGCTTTTGCTGACTTGTCTTCTTTCCATTGTCCATCCTGGTGCCATCTCTGCTGTAAAGAAATGATGCACACAAAACTGTATGACCATATGATATAAAAGAAAATGTGATTCATTAGATCAGGCCACCTTCTCCCACTGCTCTTTTGTTCAGTTCTGATGCTCTCTTGCATTGTAGGTGCTTTTAGTGAATGTCAAGATTTAACATGAGAATACTGATTGATCTGTGGCTCCTCACCTATAAATGTCGCATAATTCCTTTATAGCATAGCCATTACTTTTAAGTAATTTGAACTACAGCTCCTCCTCAGTTGGATTTAATCAGAAAGACTAGCCTACTCTTGCTGCTCTGACCTGTATCTGGTGGTTCTAATTTGCTCATTATGCATCCACTGCAACTTTGCAATTTCAGCCATGGTATAACCATTCTTGGGCGTCTTTTGCACTAGGCAATTTCATTCTGTGGTTAGTTCCACATGCTTTACGGCAGTTAGGATTTACAAATTTTCTTACATTTATTATATGCTTGATATCAAGTCTGTCTTTCTGCCTGCAATGTACATGGCTGTCTTGTTATATAGAATTGCATGATATGTGCCTGCTTATGGGTGGCTATGAATAGTCCAATATGGGCCACATCTTAGGTTCATATTACCTGTTTTTTAGGGGTGTCTGGGTCATTGGTTCTTTGTTTGTATTTTAAATGTTTTTAGCTTATTGTATCCAATATGAAATAAAGGTTTTTTATTGTCTATTGGGATGTGCATACCATCATTAGCCTAGTCTTTTTCTCCCTTTTAATACTCAAAAGTAAACAGTCTTTTACTCAACATTAACTTGGTGGGGACTATATACAATAGATAGTGAGTAACTTCACAAACGTTTCTTTCACAATCTGAAGCATCTTCACACACAGTCTCTCCACCTCTTCAAGTTTAATTGTTCCTGCCCAAAATTTCTCAGTCTTGACCACCAGCCATCACACTACTACAGTCCTATTCTCAACCTGTAGTTCTGCGTCCTCTTCCCTCTTAAGGGAACTAGTTTGCCAATATTGCTGGTACTTATCTTCTCAGCTTGCAGACATCTTGGAACTCTCGCCCCGGGCACTCTCTTCAGTTTCATTTCATCTTGACGCATTAGTTATAATCTCGGGGCTGTACTGCTAGGCATCCTGTCCCAGGACCCTCCTCCACTCGATCACTCTGTCCTTCAGTCCCTTCTCCTTTCTTCACTCCAGATGTTACTATCCATTGTTTGGGTTTCCACTCATGTTAGGGACACTCACATCATGCGGCTCTGCTGACTAGTCAGACCTTAGGTCTGCTTCTGCCTCATGCTGGGCTCTATTGAACGTCTTAACAGGAAATGTCTCTTCACTTTAGCCCTTCGTCACTCTGGGCTAGTCCCAAACATTAGCCCTAACTGTCCCTACTGTCAAATGACAGAACAAACTGACGGCACATCTAGAACTAGTCTGAATAGGTGCATACCAAAAAATAGCTTACATATCAAATAAAGAAATAGTTGCACTCAATTGCATTAAGGCATATCAAATATGAAATATATGAAGTACGAATAGCATAATGGCTTTGGTAATCTAGAAAAAACATATGAGATACTTAGCACAAAATTTGGCAAAAAGATGTGGGCCCATTCACCAACGTCAAGGTGATCTCATTGAACAGGTCCCTATTCTAACTGCCTAGTGTGAACTAACCTCTGGCTAATAACATGGTAAAGCCTATATTTATAGGAAGATAGAAACCAAAAAGTGATTGGATATATCAAAAGCAAAAGAAAAGTCAAAGATGCTATAGGATTTTTACAGGATGAAAAGAGTGAAGTGGTCAAAATGATGTTGAGAAGGCCAAACTTTTAAATTCCTATTTTGCATACAGTGGGGAAAAAAAGTATTTAGTCAGTCAGCAATAGTGCAAGTTCCACCACTTAAAAAGATGAGAGGCGTCTGTAATTTACATCATAGGTAGACCTCAACTATGGGAGACAAACTGAGAAAAAAAAATCCAGAAAATCACATTGTCTGTTTTTTTTTCATTTTATTTGCATATTATGGTGGAAAATAAGTATTTGGTCAGAAACAAGCAATCAAGATTTCTGGCTCTCACAGACCTGTAACTTCTTCTTCAAGAGTCTCCTCTTTCCTCCACTCATTACCTGTAGTAATGGCACCTGTTTAAACTTGTTATCAGTATAAAAAGACACCTGTGCACACCCTCAAACAGTCTGACTCCAAACTCCACTATGGTGAAGACCAAAGAGATGTCAAAGGACACCAGAAACAAAATTGTAGCCCTGCACCAGGCTGGGAAGACTGAATCTGCAATAGCCAACCAGCTTGGAGTGAAGAAATCAACTGTGGGAGCAATAATTAGAAAATGGAAGACATACAAGACCACTGATAATCTTCCTCGATCTGGTGCTCCACGCAAAATCCCACCCTGTGGGGTCAGAATGATCACAAGAACGGTGAGCAAAAATCCCAGAACCACGCGGGGGGACCTAGTGAATGAACTGCAGAGAGCTGGGACCAATGTAACAAGGCCTACCATAAGTAACACACTACGCCACCATGGACTCAGATCCTGCAGTGCCAGACGTGTCCCACTGCTTAAGCCTGTACATGTCCGGGCCCGTCTGAAGTTTTCTAGAGAGCATTTGGATGATCCAGAGGAGTTTTGGGAGAATGTCCTATGGTCTGATGAAACCAAACTGGAACTGTTTGGTAGAAACACAACTTGTCGTGTTTGGAGGAAAAAGAATACTGAGTTGCATCCATCAAACACCATACCTACTGTAAAGCATGGTGGTGGAAACATCATGCTTTGGGGCTGTTTCTCTGCAAAGGGGCCAGGACGACTGATCCGGGTACATGAAAGAATGAATGGGGCCATGTATCGGGAGATTTTGAGTGCAAACCTCCTTCCATCAGCAAGGGCATTGAAGATGAAACGTGGCTGGGTCTTTCAACATGACAATGATCCAAAGCACACCGCCAGGGCAACGAA
Organism: Dendrobates tinctorius; assembly: GCF_039654945.1. NCBI lineage: Eukaryota > Metazoa > Chordata > Amphibia > Anura > Dendrobatidae > Dendrobates > Dendrobates tinctorius. The sequence goes on along the minus strand of NW_027361737.1, from coordinate 18,449,409 downwards.
GGAGTGGCTTCGTAAGAAGCATTTCAAGGTCCTGGAGTGGCCTAGCCAGTCTCCAGATCTCAACCCTATAGAAAACCTTTGGAGGGAGTTGAAAGTCCGTGTTGCCAAGCGAAAAGCCAAAAACATCACTGCTCTAGAGGAGATCTGCATGGAGGAATGGGCCAACATACCAACAACAGTGTGTGGCAACCTTGTGAAGACTTACAGAAAACGTTTGACCTCTGTCATTGCCAACAAAGGATATATCACAAAGTATTGAGATGAAATTTTGTTTCTGACCAAATACTTATTTTCCACCATAATATGCAAATAAAATGAAAAAAAAACAGACAATGTGATTTTTTGGATTTTTTTTTCTCAGTTTGTCTCCCATAGTTGAGGTCTACCTATGATGTAAATTACAGACGCCTCTCATCTTTTTAAGTGGTGGAACTTGCACTATTGCTGACTGACTAAATACTTTTTTTCCCCACTGTATGTGTTTTCTAAGAGAGTAAATGTAACATCAACTGATCTTCACAGTGACTTCGAAGGAATAAAAGAATCCATTCTTTTCATATGCAGAGAGGTGTCCCAAAAGATTACAGAAGGGCAAATGACCACCAGCTTGAAATAAGGAAAGAAAATGGAGCCAGAAAATTACAGGCCAGTGAGCCTTACTTCTACACCAGGAAAGATCTTTGAACAAATTATTAAACAACATGCATAATAATAATAATAATAATAATACATTTTATTTTTATAGCGCCGACATATTCCGGCGCTATACATTTACATTTCAGAGGGGATTTGTACAGACAATAGACATTACAGCATAACAATAAACACATACAGTAGATTATAACAAATACCAAGAGGAAAGAGGGCCCTGCTCGCAAGCTTACAGTCTATGAGGAAAGAGGCAGACACGAAAGGTGGGTGGTAACAGTTGCCCTGATTGTATGGACCAGCCATAATGTTAAGTGTGTGACAGTACAGACACAGAGGGCTAATGGATGCATAAAGCATGTGGGAACATGATGCGGGAAATCTGGTTATGGTAAAACTTTTGGCTGTGCCACACAGGGATAGATTAAGTTAATGTGTTGAGGCGATAGGCCAGTCTGAATAAATGTGTTTTCAGGGCACGCTTAAAATTTGTGGGGATTGGGGACTAATCGTATTGACCTGGGAAGTGCATTCCAAAGAATTGGCGCGGCATGTGTAAAGTCTTGGAGATGGGAGTGGGAGGTTCTGACTATAGAGGATACTAACCTCAGGTCATCAGCAGAACGGAGGGCGCGGGTAGGGTGGTATACTGAAACAAGGGAGGAGATGTAGGGTGGTGCTGAGCTATGGAGGGCTTTGTGGGTGAGGGTAATAAGTTTATACTGAATTCTGGAGTGGATGGGTAGCCAGTGTAATGACTGGCACAAGGTAGAGGCATCGGTGTAACGATTGGTGAGGAATATGATCCTAGCTGCAGCATTCAAGACAGATTGGAGAGGGGAGAGTTTGGTAAGAGGGAGACCGATTAGAAAAGAGTTACAATAGTCGAGACGAGAATGAATAAGAGAAACAGTAAGAGTTTTTGCAGAGTCAAAAGTAAGAAAAGGTCGAATTCTAGAAATGTTTTTGAGGTGCAGATGACAAGAGCGAGCCAGTGATCGAATGTGGGGGGCAAAGGAAAGCTCGGAATCAAGTATGACCCCAAGACAGCGGGCCTGTTGCTGGGGAGTAATAGTGGAGCCACACACAGAAATAGCAATGTCGGGTATAGGTACATTAGTAGAGGGGGGAAACACCAGGAGTTCAGTCTTTGACAGGTTCAGTTTCAGATATAGTGAGGACATGATATTAGACACAGCGTTTAGACAATCGCCGGTGTTTTCTAGAAAGGCTGGCGTGATGTCAGGAGAAGAAGCGTATAATTGGGTGTCATCAGCATAGAGATGGTACTGGAAACCAAATCTACTGATTGTTTGACCAATAGGGGCAGTGTACAAGGAGAAGAGGAGGGGGCCTAGAACCGATCCTTGGGGGACCCCAACAGTAAGGGGAAGGTGAGAGGAGGAGGAACCGGCAAAAGATACAGTAAAGGAGCGGTCGGAGAGATAGGAGGAGAACCGGGAGAGAACGGTGTCCTTGAGGCCAATGGAACGGAGCATAGTGAGGAGGATCTGATGATCCACAGTGTCGAATGCTGCAGAGAGATCCAAGAGAATTAGCATGGAGTAATGACCATTTGATTTAGCTGTTAGCAGATCATTAGAGACTTTAGTGAGGGCAGTTTCAGTGGAGTGTAAAGAGCGGAAACCGGATTGGAGAGGGTCGAGAACAGAGTTTTCTGAGAGATAGCGGATAAGACGGGAGTGGACCAGGCGTTCCAGGAGTTTAGAGATGAAGGGAAGATTAGAGACAGGTCTACAGTTAGCGCACAGTTTTGGTCGAGGGATGGTTTTTTAAGTAGTGGATGTATGATGGCATGCTTAAATGAGGAGGGAAAAATACCAGAAGAGAGAGAGAGGTTAAATATTTTAGTTAGGTGAGGGGTGACAGCAGGGGAAAGGGACTGGAGGAGATGTGACGGAAATGGGTCACTGGTGCAAGTAGTTGGGCGAGAAGATGCAAGGAGCCTGCTTACTTCTTCTTCTGTGACTGGTTCAAAATCAGAGAGTGAGCTAGATGCAGTGGGGGAGGGAGGACAGTGCATGGTATGAGGTGATTGGGAGATAATTTCCTGTCGAATCTGGTCAATTTTTTCTTTGAAGTAATTGGCCAGATCGTCAGCTCGGAGCTCCGTGGTTGGGGCCTGTACTCTTGGATTGAGTAGAGAATGAAAAGTGTCAAAGAGACGATTCGGGTTATTGGACAATGAGGTGATGAGGGTGTTGAAATAGGTTTGTTTGGAGAGGTGAAGGGCAGTGTTGTATGTTCTAAGCATAAACTTAAAATGGATGAAATCTTCGTGTAGATTGGATTTTCTCCACAGACGTTCGGCGCACCTGGAGCACCGCTGCAGGAAACGTGTTTGCACCATGTGCCAGGGTTGTCCCCGTCTGCGTTGTGGTTTTCTATTTATAGGGGGTGCAAATTCATCCAGGGCACTTTGAAGTGTTTCATTGTAATGCTTCAATGCAGAATCAGGACATGAGAGGGAGGAGATAGGGGCCAATGAAGACTGCAAGTTCTTCATAAGTTTCTGGGTGTTAATGGCCTGTATGTTTCTATAAGTCTGGACAGTGGGGGTGACCTGAGCAGCCTGGCAGTTCTTGATAGAGAATGAAAGAAGATTGTGGTCAGAGAGCGGGAGAGGGGAGTTTGCAAAATCATCCACTGCACAAAGCCGAGAGAAGACCAAGTCGAGGGAGTTCCGTCTTCATGCGTTGGAGAATTAGTAAGCTGCGAAAGGCCAAATGAGGAGGTTAGAGATAAAAGGTGAGTAGCAGATGGTGAGAGGGGAAGAGCAATGGGGATGTTGAAATCTCCCATGATGAGGGTAGGGATGTCACAGGAGAGAAAATGTGGAAGCCAAGTGGCAAAATGATCCAGGAACTGATGGGAGGGGCCGGGAGGATGATACACCACCGCCACTCGCATGGAGAAGGGGGTGTAGAGTCTGACGGCATGGACCTCAAAAGAAGGGAAGACAGGTGAGGGTAGTTGAGGGATAACCTGAAAGGTACATTTTGGTGATAGGAGCAGACCAATGCCTCCACCAGCTCTACTGTCTGATCTTGGGGTATGAGAGAAGTGTAGCCCCCCGTATGAAAGAGCAGCAGCAGCGGTAGTGTCTGACTGCTGGATCCAGGTTTCAGTAAGAGCCAGGAGGTTAAGAGAATTAGAAAGGAAGAAGTCATGGATGAAGGAGAGTTTGTTACACACTGAGCGAGAATTCCAAAGTGCACAATTAAGAGAGACAGATGGCAGGCAGGGAATATTAATAAGATTAGAGGGGTTTCTAAGTGTAGCAGTCGGGGGGTTTGACTTTCTATAACATGGGGGACCAGGGTTGGGAGCAATGTCTCCTGCGACTAGGAGAAGGAGGATAGAAAGAGTGAGCAGATGGTTAAGTGATTTGTGGGAGCGTCTCTGATGTTGAATGGTGGGACTGACTGGATCTGTGCAATTTAACAACGTGAAAAGAGCGTGAGTGCTATACATAGGAGAGGAAAGAAGCGAGGGGCCAATATGGATGGAGTGTAGAGAGTTAATGCCAGGGCGGTGGATGTGTGTGAATGCAGCGGCCAGGATTAAAATTACACAAATGCATATGGTATATATTTGTTGTACTCCTAATGTACAGGGAGTAGATGTATATAAATGTCTTACCTGTCTCCTGACCTGTCTAACTGCCATGTTATAACTGCCAGTAGTACTTTGATACATGTACTTAGATTACATGTGCATAAATGCCACCCCTGCATAAATGCTCCCCCTAGCTAGGTCTGAATATATAGGGGGTTAAGGCTAAGTTTTTTTTTTTTGTTTTTTTTGGCTCTCTCTCTTCTCGTTAATCAATCACACTAAATTGAGACACCAGGACCCATTAAAATGTTGTGGTCAAATAAACACATGTCCAGCACTACATGGATCATAAAGCACTTTGAAAAGTTTCTTGACCTCACAACATAAGGGGACAAGCAGAGTAAGTTGAAAAAAAACTATATACCAGATATAAGCTTGCAGAGTTGAAAACACAGAGATAGCATTCAGGATTAACTGCTTGCTGACATTGAATGGGGACACAGGAGTGGATTCAGAGCAGAGATTGGAAAAGCTGGTTACCAGATATAAGCTTGCAGAGTTGAAAACACAGAGATAGCATTCAGGATTAACTGCGTGCTGACATTGAATGGGGACACAGGAGTGGATTCAGAGCAGAGATTGGAAAAGCTGGTTACCTGTATGAAGAGAATAGAGATGCGTGTCACATTCATCCATGTTATAACTGCCAGTAGTACTTTGATACATGTACTTAGATTACATGTGCATAAAAAAAATGTATACAGTAATTAATCAGGGTCAGCATGGGTTTGTAGCAAACAAGTCATGCCAGACTAATCTAATTTCCTTCTATGAAGGAATCATTGACTGGGTGGATAAGGGAAATGTGGTAGATATAGTATATCTTGACTTCAGAAATGCATTTGATAAAGTATCTTATACTATCATTATTGAAAAAATGACCATGTATGGGATTGACAATGCCACTGTTAGTTGGATTCATGACAGGATCAGTGATCATACTTAAAGGGTGGTAATAAATAGTTGTACATTTAATTGGAAGAATATTTTAAGTCGGATACCACAAGGGTTTGTCCTGGCCCCAGTGTTGTTCAACATTTTTATATATTATTTAGATAAGGGAATTGAAGGTAAACTAATCAAATTTGCAGATGATACAAAGCTAGAAGGGGTAGCTATCATTAGAGAAGACAGAGAAAGGATTCAGAAGGATGTAGATAAACTTGAACAATGGGCAGTGACTAATATAAAGGTATTTACCAGGGAGAGATGCAAAATTCTTCACCTAGGCCAAAAAAATGAAAGTAACATCTATAGAATGGCAGGAATAAACATAAACAACAGCATTTGTGAAAAAGACATGGTTATACTAAAAGATCACAGACTGCACATGAGTCAACAGTGTGATGCAGCAGCCAAAAAAGGCAAACACATTTCTAGGATGTATTAAGAGAAGCACAGAATCTAGATCAAGTGAAGTAATTATTCCAGTTAACTCCTCCTTGGTCAGGCCTCATCTGGAATACTGTGTCCAGTTCTGGGCATTGAGAAACTAGAGCAAGTTCAGAGAAGAGCTACAAGAATGGAAAACGTTTGTCCTATGAGGAACGGTTAAAGCATCTGGGAATATTTAGCTTGTTTAATAGATTATGGCCACCATTAATTTCTAATTATTCTATAGGCAAAAGACACCTGTACTGAATATTATATTGGACTTGCATCTTGAGCCTTAGTTCATTCTTAGCTGCAGGTTGGTCATTATACTATATGCGCCATCACGGACATCCCACGTTATATTATGTCTCCATGACCCATTAATGCCGGCATCTTATACCTATTCATTTAGGACCCATCCAGGACCTTACACAATTATTCCTCAGGGGTTCAAATCTCTATGAGTATCTCCCATGTAAGTTTTCCCTACATTGGACACTATAGACTCATTTTGGTTTACTACTTTTGAAACATGGATATTGGTTATCTAAACAGGTGTTGTTCACACAGACACCTCAGGAGCAGTTGGGTATGTCCTTATTTTTTCTTTTTCTTTTCATTCTCCACCACTCGTGCACTTTTTTTGACATTGTAGTTTCTAAATTAGACCTCATGGATGTAATTATCATAGTTATTGATTTGCTGTTTATGTATTATTTGAATTTTTGCAGTGTATTGAGGAAGGTCAAATGTGCTGACCAAAACGTCTACCCGTGACGGCTAATAAAATTCACCTTTTTCTCAAGTTGAGTGCCAAAAGTTTATTTAAACATCTCCTTACAACACCATGCATGTTTTATGAGCATTGTAAAAAAAATTGGTTTGTGTCACCATTTCCCAAGACTCATAACTTTTTTTTTTTTATTGATGGACCCGTATAAGGGCTTGTTTTTTTAGTGCTCTTTTTTTCGTCCCTATTGGCAACTTGAAGCTACAATATTGAAGTATATAGGACAAATCATGGTCTTTGCAGCGGGATTTCAAAGGAGTATCAATGTAGTGTGATGGCTACCATTTAAAATCTATTGATACCGCTTGATCAATTCACTGGGGTGGCAGATGAAGCCCCAAGGAATGTCTTGGCATTACTGTGTGCCTTAAATGCCACTGTCAGTGATTGCTGCTCTTAAGTGCAGAATGCAGATGCCAGCTGTACAACGCAGCTGGCAACTGCCCTAGGTGGAGCTGGCTCAACTCCTGATCCCAATCCTTAAACTCTGTTCAGCTTAATAACTCGTATATCTTGGAAAGGATTAAATAAAAAGTACAGTGAAAAAAATTGTAAACATTTTTAAAAATGTTCCAAAAAATAAACACAATACATATTTTTAATAAATTCTTTATTATCAAAGGAAAAAAACACATAATCAATATTGCTGCATATATGAGCACTAGAATTGTAAAATTATGACATTTAAACCTCGCTCACACTTGTGTATAAAAAATTGGTTCCATTCTAATCCAGAAAAGTGGGATGATTTTTTTTCTCACTTGTCATCAGTATACAATCTTTTTTTTTTTTACAGCAGCAGTTATTAATAGTCTACAGGACTTGTAATGTATCCGTAAAAATCGGATGCCATACTGATGGTCCACATTCAAGTGGGAGAGAGGCCTTATAAGAAAAAACACAATTAGGGATTATCAGGATAGGGAGAAGTGAGGGATATTTTATAATAAAGCTAATTGCAAAAGTGGTTAGAGTAAAAAAATAGATATTTAGAAAGAATATTTTAGATATCAGACCACTTCTATAAGTGTTTAAATCCATATCTGCCAAACACTGCACCATGTGAGATGTGTGGGGAGCTTTTATTAAGGAGGTGTCATGGTTCCACCCCTCAGGGTGTCTGGGATGCAGCTACTGACAGCTCAGCCGTCCAATTCAGTACTGGGGTGTGCTGAAGCTGTCAGTACTTTGATGGACCGCATGGCCATCCAATCTGGTCAGCGGCATGCTGAGGTGTCAGTATGCTGATTGACAGCTCAACTAGCCAATCTATTACTGGGAGGCATCGGCTGTCTCAGGTGTTGACTGTTCCAGGTAATTGCAATGCCTACTTAACTGAGCAGCTTCTCCCAGACCACTGCCAGATGTAGATTCATCTTGTGAGGTTTGTGCTATGTGCTCTCCTGTGCCTTGTGTTCTGTTGGCTTGATCTGTTGCCTGACTTTGGACTTCGTTCTGACCATCCGCCTGTTTAACCCCTTCAGTTCTGATCCATTAACCTACCGGTACTCTGACCTCAGAACGTTACCTGACTACTCTTTTGTCTCTTCCTTCTGTTTATAACATACTCTCCAGGCTTCTGACCTTGGACTCCTTGACCACTCCGACTCACGGCTTGGCCATGAAAAGTGACTAGCTTTACATTATGTTTGGCGGCTACATTCTTCTTTTTCGCCAGTATGGATCATGTTCATACGTTTTGTGACCTGGTGGCGAATTTGTTGCAGATGACTCAGGATCTGCTGAAGGATTGCCAGAGTTTGGAGTCTTCGCAATATCAGTTGCAGGGTCAGATAAATAACTTGATGAAGACCCCCCCCCGGAGCTCCCCACTGCCGGCAGTGGCTGTGAGATCAGTACCCTCCCTGTGAAATTTTTGGGAGAGAAAGACCAGTTTAGAGTATTCAGGGAGAGCTGTAAGCTATTTTTTACCCTCGGTCGTCAGGGGAGGAGTTCCAGCGTGTGGGAATAATCATGTTCCTACTGCGAGGGGGTCCTCAGACGTGGGCATTTTCTTTATCCTCGTTTCTTAAGCCCCAGAATGGTTTTCCATTGATGTCTTTTTTGACAGTTTAGGTTCGATATATGATGAACCTGACAGAATCCAGGTCTCGGAGGCTAAGATCATGAATTTGGCACAGGGGGGTCACACAGCTGAGGACTACTGTACTGAGTTCTGGCAGTAATTAACAGAAGTTCTATAAAACGATGCTGATCTCAGGTGCCAGTTCCAAAGAGGCTTTTCCGAGACAGTCAAGGATGTTTTGGTCCTCCATGATGCCCCTTGCTCTCCGAGGGAGGCCATGACTCAGGCCATATGAATGGACCACAGAATCCGTGAGAGACATGGTGAACAGCGGGCCGCATATACTACTCCCCTGGAGCAGGTCCATTTACCTGAGGTTAGAGTTACCAGCCTTTGAGAAGACGGAGACAAGATCTTGGACTTTGTCTATACTGTGGTCTCACTGGACATTTTCTTAAGAATTGCCCAACTCATCCACAAGCTATCAAACCATTGGGAGAACGCCTGAGTCTAGGTGAAGACCGAGGAGGTCACCTAGCCTCCCAGGTACCTTTTTCTTCCTCTGATAAAGTACTGAAAAATTCGATGATTTCCTTCAAGAACCAGGTGTTATCAACAATGGTGTTCATTTACTGTGGGTCTGTTGCTAACTTTATTGATTCAGGACTGGTTCTGACGTTAGGCTTAGGGACAGTTAGATTGTAAAGACCCATTCAAGTCATCGCCCTTGACAAGACAGTTAGCTCACAATGTGGTCGAGAGAGCAATGGTGGATTTCACTCTCCATGTGGGAGCTCTCCACTTTGAATCCATCTCCTGTTTTGTGTTGGATAATTTACCTGCTGCATTGGTACTGGGGTTTCTATGGCTTCAGATTCACAATCCAGTCATTGATTGGTGTCAGAAGGAGATTGTGAAATGGGGCCCCAAGTGTTACAAAAAATCTCTAAAAAATGTACAAATATGCTCCACTAGTCTGGAGGGTCTTCCGGGGTACCTGAAGGACTTCAGAGATGTGTTCTCGGAAAAAGAGGCAGAGATACTACATCCCCATCGTCCCTAGGATTGTACTATTCATCTCATTCCTAGTGCCAAGTTGCCAAAAGCTCACCTTTTCAATTTGTCGGTGTCACGTGCCGCGTCCTGTGTGACATGGCCAGCAGGCCGGTAACTGAAAGGACAGTTACATGTGCCGCGTCCTGTTGTATGTGACGCGGCCCGCAGGCCGGTAACCAATACAACAAGAAAAGGGGAATAGGGAAAACCTGGGTAACAATTACAAAGGTGGCCCTGCGATAAGGAACGGGGAAGTGGAGACCTCCTGCACTCCCATGAGTCAGTGTCTCTACACTCCTAATGTTCCCTAGGCCGGTTCCGCACCAGCTGCCGATCAGGAACCTCAAACCCTGACTCGCCCTGCACCTAAACCCTCAATAGGGAATTGGTTGGTGTGGAAACTAATCCCACCACTGCACCAAATACACATAAGGAAAAGTGACAAAACAGGGGAACACCACTTAGCTTTGCTCTGTTGCTTATGCTCCCAGCAACAGAGCCCACCACCTGCGTGCATCTTTTCCTCCACCGTGTCCGACATCTGTGTGCACTGTCCAGAAACGGATCTTCTCAGCACCATAGTGCAGCCTTGGAGCAAACAGAGTCCACACCTGTATGCAGCTGTCCCGAAACAGAGTCCAGCAAATGAGTCCAGATTTTCTGCCAAAGAGTCCAACATTTTGAGTCCAGCTTTCCGCAACTGAGTCCAGCATTCTGAGTGCAGCTCTACACCATAGCTGCCACTCCACCAAGCAATGACAGCCCTCCCTGCAGACACCATAGCTGACACTCCACCAATCCATGCCAGACTTCCTTGCAGACACCATAGCTGCTACTCCAGCACTCTGACTGCGCTGCCTGTGACTCCCTTTCAGCTCCATTCTTTACCCAGGTTTGCTTGCAAATGAGGAACTTTCACCAACCGTGATTAACACACCTGATACTCTCTTATAGAGCTATCACACCTGTTACATAATTGTGTGCACAAGCAAAGGTAACCAGTGTGCAATGACCCTAATGGCCACCGGGGGGAAAACTACAACTGAAATCACCACAGTGCAATGACCCTAATGGCCACCGGGGGCAAAACCACCTTTGGCACACAGCCAAAGGAAAAAAAAAAGGTTACCTTGTGCATTTAATCTGTCAGATCCAACCTGGATCATGACAGTCAGGGCCTGAACGAGCCGCCATGAAAGAATATGCTAACGAAAATTTACGGAAGGGTCATATCCGTCCCTCCTCCCCTAGAGCTGCTGGATTTTTCTTTGTTAAAAAGAAAGATGGGGTCTCCATCTTTGCCTTGATTTCCGAGAACTAAACAAGATCACGATTAAAAATACTTACCCACTTACACTCATCCCCGACCTATACAATCAGCTTCTAAACTTGATCTTAGAGGGGCTTACAATTTGATATGCATCCAGAAGGGTGATGAGTGGAAAACGGCGTTTTTAACGTCTGAGGGTCTTTTTGAAAATCTTGTTATGGATTATCTAATGCACCTGCTGTGCTTCAAAATTTTATGAATGATATTTTCTCTGATTGCATTGGAAGATTTGTTGTGATTTACCTCAATGACAATAATTTTCTCGACAGACTTGGACACTCACCAGGTACATGTCCGTGTTGTGTTATAGAAGCAAAGGGAGAACTCTCTGTTTGATAAATTAGAGAAATATGATTTTTCTGTGCCAGAAATCTCTTTCCTGGGGTTTACCTTGTCAGCAGAAGAGTTTGAGATGGACCCTGGGAAGGTGCAGGCCATAATTGATTAGGTTCAACCTCGAGATCTTAAGCCTTTGCAGCATTTTCTGGCATTCGCCAACAATTACAGAAAATTTGTCAAGGGGTTTTCACAGATTGCTAAACCACTAACTGACCATACACGTAAGGGGGCGAATCTCAAGGTTTGGTCACCGGGTGCTATCGGGGCTTTTGAAAGATTAAAAGAGTAGCACCTATAGATATGATACACAACTACAAAATATGATAAACCATACTTACTTATTGATTGAATATTAAATACACACAATACATGATAGGATATAAATACAGAGGAAGGCAAAAAATCAAGTGGAAAAATGTCACAGGAGGGTAATGGGTTCATGGGAGTGGGATGGTGGTTGTGATGTCACTGTCTTGTAGAAGTTATTGTTCATGACGTGATTGTGATTAACCCTCCGTCAGGAACAATGGATCTGACAGGCGCAGCTCTTCTACTTTCATTTCTCCCTTCTCACCAGATTTTCAGGATACCCCCTCCCTCTAGATAGTCTCCTGGCTCTAGCTGCTGTGTGAAACCTGATACCAGAGTTGGTCTGCAGAGCTTCAGGAAGGAAGATATAGCTGTGCTGGCTTCTCAGGCTCATTGGTCCCGAACACATCACACTTTATAAGGTTGGTATGTAATGTTTTTAGTCATTACTATTGTTTATTTAGCTTGTTTTATGAATGGATAGAGAAAGGTTTGTTGATATTTCATATAAATAAGGCAGATTTTCTTACAAATGAAAGTGTACTTCTCTGGAGTTTTGAAATTTGTGTGTATCAAAGTTATTACTTTTATGTTGAGTAAATGGGTTTGTTTTGCACCTGATAATGTGTAGTCTCTTTTATTACATCCCTATGAAGGTCTCTGATCACATTTAGATCACTGAAATTGAGAAAATTAGATATTCTAGGCATTTTTCTAGCCTGCGCTTGACAGGCACATTGTTCCATTACGAGTTAGTGCGAATATTGTTCCTGACGGAGGGTTAAGTTTATCAGGGAAATGGGCTGATGGATCCTTGTAGGGAATCATTGCATTAACTGGTGTCACTTATGTGATGAACTCATGGAAGGCATTGTTACTGGTATGATGTGTTCCCAATGACGGAGTTCCAATATTAGGGCATCAGGAAGTTATAGAATGGGGCAAAAATCAGTTTGTGCATCTCTAGAGCTGGATAGTCTGTACTATAAGGATTGTGTTTGGAGATGATGTCAGACGAAGACATCACAAGAAACTCCAGCACTATAAATGGAGCCAAGGACTCGTAACTGGCAGAGGATTGCCATGGCGCCTGCCATCTGGAGCAGAAAGGCTAAAGGTACCTCAGTCTGTACACCTTACAAATAAAAATAGCGTCAGCATGTTGATTTGATATGTGAAGAAAAATGACAGCATATTAGATTGTATATGTCAGTCTTGGATGCTTCAGTGAATGACAACTGATGATGTGTAATGTAAGTAAATATTATATAAAGTGAATGATGAAAAAAGATTCAGTTATGCATGTGCCAATGGAGTACATTCTGGCCTGACTTCTAATATCCAGCGCACATCCGGAGAACATGATAAATTGCCCCTCTGAGAACTCTAATTGAATTACACTGAGGTCCAAAACAGTTCTCCGCAGATTGGGCGGCCAAGAAGGGTTTTTACACATCACATATCTGTAGCTGCTAACAGAAGACATTAACTCCATCTTATCATTGTTGACAGGAGCTCTGGCAGTGTTTGTATCACTTCTGGGGCAAACATTAAAATGCACATACTATAAGAAAATAGCTCAAATAATATTTCCCTATTGTAGGTAAAATGTTATTATATGAATATCTTTCTTTACCAGCTGAGTTGTGTCCTTATGTAGGGTACAGGGTATTTAATCTTCACCACGGTTGTTACTAAACGTGCAAACTTGAAAAATAAAGTGTAGAAGAAAGCTATGACTCTGTCCACATCGTTTTATTTTTACTATGTTTGGTGTATGCAGGAGCACTTGGTGCCCATGTCAGATATATCACCTGGCTCCATGCATTTAGCATATGTAAAAAAATGCCCTTGTTACATACAGTGGGTACAGAAAGTATTCAGACCCCTTTACATTTTCACTCTTTGTTTCATTGCAGCCATTTGGTAAATTCAAAAAAAAGGTAATTTTTTTTCTCATTAATGTACACTCTGCACCCCATCTTGACTGAAAAAATACAGAAATGTAGAAATTTTTGCAAATATATTAAAATCACATCTCAGTATCTAAGTGTGAACTGTAATTGCCGTGGACTACCCATGAGAGACTGTTCCTTATTTGTTCCAAGTTGTAATACCCGTTCCTGCTGAAGTAAAAGCAACTGTTATCCCCGAGACCGGTGTGTGTCATAATTCCTTTGGCTGTGGACACCGTATGGGGGTGGATAGCAAAGAACGTTTGGACTGGTCATTACATTTTAGATACTGTTGGCCCTGTTGTGGTCGAAATGCCAACTGGTTACCCAAGTTACTTTTATTACTATGCAAATATAATTTTTCTGCCTTATTTAAACTATAAAATTTCAATTTCTTGCTATGTTGTTTTACTTTGTGCTTGTTGTAATGTACTGTATTTTAGTAATGTTTAGCAACTAATGTTCTTTAAGTTGCTAGTTACATATGTCAGAGATGGCAGGGTGCTATAAGAGTTTCCACACTCTGTGGTTGTGCCCAGATATCATTCCAAGCAATAATAGGCAGACATATACAGATGGAACAGATAAGCAGAAGAAGGAGAAGTTGCACTGCAGAGATAAACTCATGCACCATAGCTTTCTAGCAAGTGGATGTAAGTAGGAGTGACTGTAAAGGTGCACCAGGCCATTGCTTGGTGAAGGCTACAAAGGAACATGCAAAAATCTCCAGCCAGAGCTTAATTATGTGTAGATTATCCCAGGTTAAAAAGACCAGATTACCTGTATGACAATACTGCCATTAGAAGAGGATTGCCATAAACAGAAAGGAAGCATTGGGCTTATTCCTGACTATGAAAAATGCATCCACCTGACAGATCAAGCATTAGCCACATTAGAATGATGAAGAGCCGAAGCCTAAACTGATGCCTAAATGAGAAAAGGAGTGCCATACTGTGGAGACAAGGGGGGGAGGGGTAGGCGGAAACCACATTGACCAGGGGTCATCTCACCTAATGCCTGATCTTATTTTTAAGTGAGTGTAGCAGTGGAGCGGATCTGCATTCTTCCAGCCGGGGCCGTGATCCCTCTAAGCTGGCAGAGTCTCTGGTTCTTTGGATCTCTGGATCTCTTGACTGTCTTTGCTTCATGTTACAAAGGCATATAACCTCTTTTTATAGTTTGCAACTGTCCTTCCTCCAGTATTCACAGATAAAGAGGAAGAATGGTGAAAAGATTGTTTGATTTTGTATTCTATTTGCATAGTTTTTTCCGCCTCTGTTTTGCAAGTCAACAGACTGGCTGTCCTGTACAATGTGTAATCAACATATCAGCAAACATCATTGTTCCATGACCCTGCATCACTAGTCATCCAGGATAACAGCACAATATATTACAACAAATTGTCAATTTACAAGTCAATATTACAGGCTTACATGAACAAAAGTCTGTTTTCTTGACCAATGTAAACAATGTAAAAGAAACATATAAATTCAAAAGTCAATATATAAATAAGTCTATTCTTCCTGGATTTCTGAAAATTGACATCTTTCTATCTTAAGATAAAATGCTGTCTCATCACATTGCTTCCCCATCTTAATTAGCCAGACATGATAGGATTCCGATCATCCTTCTCCAGGTATTGGTGACAGTCCTCAGCATGTCTTTAAGCACAGACATGAATGTAAGAGGTTACACCTTCATGACAACAAAACTTTGTATCATCCAGTTTCCTTAGAGCATAATCCATATCTTGCTTGCGAATAAACTCTACATGTAATTGATGAGAAACGACTCGTATCCATTATGTCCACACATGGAGCCTCTGCATCCTGTAGTTCCTGTATTTAGTCCGACTGAGTGTCGGTGGTCCACTATTCCATTCGTCGAAGCTGGCACAGCTCCTGTAGTTGCGGTTTCTTGTTGCAGTTATATATCCACTCTGGTTCTCTTACCAAGGCAGAGTTTGTGGGGTTGGACAATTGGACATAGTGGCATCCGAAACTTGCTTTGTAAACCTCATCAATGATCTGCTGAGTTTGTCTGTATGCTTCCCTAGTTGTGGTGCCCTGGACAGTGTCTGAAAACACCAGTCCCCTGCAGTTCTCACGGTCCACCAGGCTGAGTAGTATCCCACTGCTGCCACCATAATGTGGAGACATGGGGGGTCAGCGGGCACCTAAGTCCGCTAGCTGAAACCGTATTGACCAGGGGTCTTCACACTGAAAGCCCTCTTTCCATTTAACGTGGGCATAACGCTATTCATACAACACACAGTGAGGGTAAAACAGTATGGCAATACTTTATTGAACCGCTGACTCACCGAGATAAGAGCAGCTGTGACTTCAGAGCTTGCAAGGCCAACTACCCCACCTCTGGCATGCACACAGAGAGGAGATGATGACAGGCTTAGGAAGATGACAGTCCATTGAGGTAGAAGGCCAGTTGACCGAAGGCTAATGAAAGAATGGCTAATGACATAGAATCGTCAAGACCAGAGGGAACAGGAAATCCCACCATAGTATCTTTTACGGTTTCTGACAAACCCTTCCAAAAGAGAGCTGCCAAGGCACCATCATTCCAGGTAGTAAGGACCGCCCACTTTCGGAATTTTTGACAGTACAACTCTGCAGAATCCTGACCCTGGCTCAATGCCAACAGGGCCTTTTCAGCCTGATCAATAGCATTAGGTTCATCATACAACAACCCCAAGGCCTGAAAAAATGCGTTCACATCAGTCAGAATAGGATCATCAGGTTTCAAAGAAAACGCCCAATCCTGGGGATCGCCGCGCAGCAAAGAGATGACAATTTTAACCTGCTGCGCGGAGCTCCCCGATGAGTTAGGCTTCAAGGCAAAAAATAATTTACAATTATTCTTAAAATTCAGAAATTTAGACTGATCCCAAAAAACACATCAGCAGTAGGGATCTTTGGTTCAGCAGCATGTGAATGAGCAAGATAGGCGGAAATTCCCCGCACTTCAGCAGTAAGCTGCTCCACACGATCAGACAATTGCTTAATCTCCATTGAGAAAAAATTCCCCCTACGGCCTCAGAAAAATAGAGGAAAAAATATACACAAAAAAAAAAAATTCTGACACTTTTTTCTTTCTTTTTCTTTTTTTTACAATTCTCTCCTGCTATTGAGCACCCTAGAATCTGCGGTATGGCTGGTGATTCTGTTATGAATGAGTCACCGGAGGAGGAGAAAACAAAAATACAAGCTAAGTCCAGAAAACCGGAGAGGTTGTTAGCTATCGGATTGCAGACCCCTGATCTTATACACCACAACTAACAGTAGCCGTGGGGGGTTCCTACGGTGCCCTAGACCCCTCGTCACAGCCGGAGAACTACATAAGCCTAAAGAAGGAAAGGGGAAATCTAAACTGCCCCAGAGCAGACCCCAAAGCAATAGACTGCCCCCAACATGTATTGTCAGTGAAAAACAGATGAAAACACAAACACAGACAGAAAGACAGGCTGAGCAAACGATGGGGCCCAACTAACTAGATAGGACAGGACAGAAAAGATGCTGGCTGCAATCTGCAAAAAACCTACCAAAAATGTCCGAACCGTCTGATAGGGAAAAAGGCCCTGAAGTCGCTAGACTTCAAAATCACTATATCAGCACTCAGGTATATTCTGAAAACAGAGCAAAGAGATCAACTGATCAGAGACAAAAATGGAATTCAGCCAGTCCCAACCAGGACTGGCTGTACACAAACACTAAGCAAACCAGACAAAATCTCATGGAACAACAGCAGGGCAAAAACTTAGCTTTTAGTAGACAGGAACCAAGCTGGATGCAAGAGCTCAGAGCAGGAAGGATCACCAGCAGCCCTGCAGGGCGTCGGCTGCCTTATATCTACTCAGGCTCTTCCCATCCCAATCAATTTCACTACCTCTCTTCACCAGCAGAGGAAGTTCATCAGACATCAAAGGTGAAGGGGAGAATGAACTCACAACAGTCCCCTAAGCTGGTATCCTGTGGAATGACAAATCTGTGTCCCTCGTGATGAAGCCATGATGTCTTGGCTACTGTCCTGTAGAGAGTCTCTGGTTCTTTGGAACTCTGGATCCCTTAGCTGTCTCTGTTTCATGCTAAAAAGGCATATAACCACTTTTTATAGTTAGCAACTGTCCTTCATCCAGGTTTCACAGATAAAGAGGAATAGTGCTGATAAGTAGTGTTGAGCGATACCGTTCGATACCCAAAAATATCGTATCGGATGGTATCGCCCGATACGAAAAAAATATCGGGTATCGCCGATTCCGATACCGGAAGTCCCATTCAAGTCAATGGGACTTCCGGTATCGGAATTTAAAAAAGCCCTTTATTTCCTTGTTGGCTAATTCTACATAATTGAAAACAAATAAGAATCATGTAGAATGTATTGTGGGAGGTGGAGGAGACATTAAAGGCATAGTGGTTTATTCAAATCACATGGCATAGCATTAATTCCAATTTTTTTTTTCAAGACGTTCGGAGTTAAAAAGATATTGACTATGTTAACTAAAAGTATTTTGTCAGATATGTATGTTTCACAACTTCCATGCTCTTCACCTTCTTTTGTACTTCTCCCACACTTTCTCCTTCATGATCCGCAGCAGTAGCATTTTTTTCATCAACTTTATCTTCACCTTATTCATCTTCTTCTTCTTCATCTTCTTCCCATTAATTTTTTTTTTCCATTCTTCATATTCTTCTTATTCAGCTATTATTAATTTTAATATGCTATTTCTTCATCTTCTTCCTATTCTTCTTTGTCTTCATTTTCTTATGGTGTCAGGCATTCCTGTAGTACTTATCTATAAAAGTTATAAGATTACACCTTACGTTCTGCCTGTCACTAAAGATTTACAACAGGATTTGTCCACGTTCAGTTTGGCCTGCAGCAGCAGGCATTTTCCAGGGGCACCACGAGGAGGAACGGACTCACCCCCATTTACTGCTTAGTCTTCTTCTGCTTATAATTTTGATTTCTTCTATGCTGATTTTTAGTCTTATGCTTAATGTTCTTCTGCTTTCTGTTCTTCTGCTTTTGCTTCTTCTGCTTCTTGTTCTTCTGTCTTTTGTTCTGTATCTTGGTGGTTGTCTTCATGTTCTTTGTCCTCTTGGTCTTATTATTTAGGGTCATATTTCTGGTCTTCTTTGGTGTGGTCTTCAGGGTCGTCGTCATCAGGGTCGTCGTCATGGAGATCAATAAGGATTACCAAAGACAATTTCAAAAAGCTTGATCTTGGAAATGTAGCAGAAGGTACAAGAAGGCTGAGAAACTGGCGAGAACCAGCAGACAGTGCTGGCACCCAGATGGGTAGCAGAATGAACAAGAGCCAATGGCACTACCGAGGACCAACTGACGGTGCTGGACCACGGTTACTAAGCAGAAGGTACCTGTGCTAAAAAGCACTACCAAGGACCAGCTGACGGTGCTGGACCTCGGATACCGAGATGGAGGCACCTAGGCCAAAGGCTCTGGCGAGAACCAGCAGACAGTGCTGGCACCCGGATGGGTAGCAGAAGGAACAAGAGCCAATGGCACTACCGAGGACCAACTGATGGTGCTGGACCATGGTTACTAAGCAGAAGGTACCTGTGCTAAAAAGCACTACCAAGGACCAGCTGAAGGTGCTGGACTTCGGATACCGAGATGGAGGCACCTAGGCCAAAGGCTCTGGCGAGAACCAGCAGACAGTGCTGGAACCCGGATGGGTAGCAGAAGGTACCCATTCAAAGCAAAGTAGCCAGGCCGCAAGCCGGCCGCAGTTACCGAAACCCACAGTCCTACAGGGGGTCCATGTTCCATTGGCACTACGGATCCAGTCTTCAGTGCCAGTTCCCGCAGCCCACATAGGAGTCACCTAAACTGCAGGCACCGTAGAGTCGGCTAACCCGGCCGCAAGACGACAGGACAACGGATTGGTGGCATAGTGACCTTGACACT